>NC_136057.1:891929706-892242206 GCF_964261635.1 Lissotriton helveticus | reverse complement strand
AGGTGTTCGTAGGATGGACCATCTCTGACTTTAAAAGTAGCGGAGCTGTCACCCACCACACTTGCACATCACAAAGTCTATGCCTGAACACACTCACAATGGGTTTGACACTAGTCTTTTGTTTCCCCAGACAAGCTGAGGCCAAGGCAGGAAATTCCAAACAGCTCTGGGTGTGAAAGCCTCCAGTACCTTCGCCTACTTCAAAGCTGGCACCAGGTATAAATATTGAGCCCTCAGGCCCAACTCTGGACCCGTGGCTACTATAGAAGAAGGACTGCTATGCTGCTCTGCCGCCAGAAGGACTGCTAAGCTGCTGCCCTGCTACTCTCCTGCCCTGCTGACTACTTGCTGAGAAGGAAAACTAGACCTGCACTCTTCATCCCAGGCTGGAGGGACTCCAAGGATCAGCTGACTGAGTTCCTGTTCTGAGCTACAGGGACATAACAAGTTCCTGAGGCCTCCCTGTATCCTCCCAGCTGAGCTGTTGCCTGGATCTGCAACTGGACCTGCCTGAATCCTGCTGGCCTCTCATGGGGTGAGTTGCTGATCCCCAAGAAGTGCCCCTCGGGTTCCTGAGCATTGGTGTGACATCAGTTGAGCTCTCTCTCTTAGAAAAGGAGAAATCCTGAAGTTTGGATATCTTCGCATCCGTGAACAGGTCTGTTCATGCCAAGATCTTGCAGCCTGCACCACCCCCCAATGTGAAACACCGTTGAACCAGACTCTTCACAGCATAGCGACGGCCAGCAATGGCTAGCAAAGCAAGATATGCCATTCATGCTACAGCCTGCAGTGACCGCCAACATGAACCTCCAGCAATGACCGTCCGTGATGCACTAAAGGATCTTCACGCTATAGAGATGACCATGACGATGCCTAGCCTGCTGTTCACTTCACAGCAGCAATCATTTACGACCCTCTCCCTGTTCCTTGAGGCCCCCCTCCACAGCGAACGTATCTCTTCATGCTGGTCTTTTGAAGGTAAGTCTTTCAGCGGAACTTACCTGGTCCCTGTATCTGACCCACATTCTATCACAGTCGACCTGAACTGGTGACTTTCACCTGGTCTCACATGACCAGATAACCACGAGTGGTACTTTGTGCTTTTATGTTATTATACTTATCTGAACTCTTTAAAACTGCATATCTCTGGTTTTACTGACTGGATTTGTGTCAATTAGGTGTGAAATAATTTATTATGTATTATTTTATTTTTCTAAATTGGTGTGGGGTTTTCCTTTAGCTGTCTATTCGCTTTAATACCGTTTAATGTGATGCATAAATATTTTACACATTATCTCTAAATTAAACCTGACTGCTTTTGTGCCAGGCTACCAGAGGGTTAAGCACAGGATAATTTGGGGTTTGCGTGTGTTTCCCCCTGACAGAGATTGTGGTTAATGCTTGAGTAGGGTTTCACACCCCTCTACCAGTAACCCAATTTCTAGCACCTTCGTTTCCCCACAAACACAGCTCTATGTAAGGGTATGGATGCCCCATGACATTGATCTATAGGCGTAGAGTAGGCTCTAAACTAGGATTGTGTAGATGAATGATGACTGTAAAAGGTTTTGGTTTTTCATAAAAACAAGACTCTTCTCAATGTAAGGAGATTGTGTGCTTTCTTCTGCCTCCCCACTCACAGCAATTACTAGAGGTTTCTAAGAAGAGATAAACATACTGGCAGTCAAACTGAATAGAACACAGAAGGTGAAGCGTCTTGTAACGAATGTGGATGAGGTGGAGGGGATAAAGCCAACCGCAGTCCGTGCAGGTAACAGCGGTGGGACGGTGTAAGGGGGGATTTCGAGGGACGATGCAGAGGGAAAATTAATTATTTATTTATTTTTACCTCAACATCGTCCCTCGGAATTCCCCCTTACACGGCCCCACCGCCGCACCGCTGTTTCCTGCACGGACTGCGGCTGGATAAAGCTGTTTCTGCCAGGGCTCAGGTTATAATGGCAAGGTCGCTCTCAGTCTACCCCTTTAAGAGTAGTCAATGGGTTAGGGTGTAGAGCAGGATACATTCGTCGAGGGGTACCTTAAATATTGTCTATGTGATGACACTTGAAACCACGCAGTGGAAAACAACACCATTACTGATAGTTTTCCATCTATCATGCCATATGTTATTATTATGCTGTTTTTGCTGTTATAATCAGGAATAATAATGACAACAGCTACAACAATACCAGAGACCACAACATTGTACATACACCATGCAAGGACAATGTAGACAAGACGGAGTAAAGCAGGAATGGCGTACTTCATCAACTCCCCTGGGTATTATAAGGGAGTCAAAGAGTGAGTCCTCTTTACAATACAATCAGTCTACTATGTGGGAAGCCATGACGTGTGAAATCTTATAGTCAAGGTCACTGGAACTATGCAATTGTTACGCTGCAACATTTTTCGCATAGTTATAGATTTGCCACATTTTCCACGTAATCCATCTGCTGCTACATAAACATAATCTGCAGATTTTAACAAAAAAATTGTTTCTAGCTCAGACTGTTCAAAAGTTACTAAAAATGCAGTGACATGTTGCCACGCAGAGGAAGGCCCTTTTCAAAGTTTGACTCGTCACCTTTCTGTTATTCCAATATTTGGGTGCTATACTGGTACTAATGAGGTGCAACCAATGCCTAGACAGTAAAAAAAGGGAAAAAAAAGAATGAGGCAATTCTTTTACAAAATGTGCACCATTTGCCAGATATTTTCCCCTTTTTTGCCACATATTTTACTCAACCCTGATGCATAATTTGGCCCTCCCCAGCCGCATAATTCCAGTGGCACTGCTTATAGCACGTGCTTTGACGTGCTGCGAGGTCTTTTTAAATAAAAAAGATAATTTAGAGATCAGTTTAGAGCTGGACTGCAAACAAAAACTAAGGCGTCTCGATCTTTCTCAAAGCCTTCACGAGGGCTGCTTTAAAACGTGGTTTATTTCGAACATGACTTTAAGCATTATTCTTATTTTGTGCAGTGATAACCTGCAAGAGTCATCTGAGAATCCTTCAGTGCGAGGCGTGACTCTCCATTGGATAATGCAGCTCTACTGACTGGGAATACAGGCCAATAATGCTATTAGCAGCGGAATGTCCCAGCACGTTCACCAGGGCCTTAGGCATGTGCAAGCTGTGCACCTGCACAGGGCCACCAAACCCCAGGGGCCACCACGCCAATATATATTCATAAATTGATAATATAATAATCCTCTGAGAATGGATACATGTTTGCGTGGCGGCCCCTGGCAGGGATTTGGTGGACTCTGGCTCTGTTCCACTTCCAAACACCCTGACCCCCCCCTCTTCACTGGCCACCGCGCTCCGCCCCACCCGGACTCCCTCTTCTGGGGCCCCCTACCTACACTCCCTGCCCAGGGCCACCATGAGCCCAGAGCCGCTCCTGCGTTCCCCGTAGCTCTCGCCAGTCCCTGTCCTGTCAGGTGTGTGCTGTGCGAGAGCGTCAGCTGACGGTTTGCCCCACACCAGCAGGCGCAGACTAGCATTCCAAATCTTATCACTCAAAGGCACGTGCTACTCCTGCTTAGAAACTGCAGCTTCAGTGGTCTGTGTCGGTGCTTAATGGTAAACCGAGAATCCTTGCTGAGCCACGTGCCCAGAGCCGAAGGCAATGACGCATAATGTGGCGGAGAATCAAACACCTCTCTAAAGGTCTCAGTGCTATTATGGTGTGGCACAAAGAACACACGGACTTCTGTGCGGTACCCCTCCTCCCCCATCCTTGAATGCAGCACGTGCAGCCTCGTGCAACCTCACGCAGACATCCGCCTGCTTTAAAGCAGATGCTCTTCTAACATGGGAGGGGGATCTCTGGGTTGTTAGTGAGGTAAGAAATATCTCAATAATGACCCAGTCATCCAATGTAACCCAATGTCAACAGGAACACCCCAAGTTAGAACGAGGCATGCTTGCATAGGGGCGGCTGCTAACTTCCGATGGTGCAGGATTTAACGGGGCCACACTCGGAGCCCCGAGACACACGTCCTTTCGGGCACCATCTTGCCCTGTTTCATTTTATTATTAACAAAGGTTTGTTATTGCAGACAGGCAGACACATCATATTTTCCCATCACGTCGAAAGTGCATTACATTGTAAAAGGTGATGGGTGACAATGAAAAATTATGAATTTCATCAACAGCAGATTGCATACTACTCCGATTTTTCCTGTTGTTCTGTTTTTGATCTGATCAGATTCACCCTGTACTCTTTGTAGGGCTGAAACAATGTCCAGTGGTGCATCAGCCATCGGTACCTTGGTGGGCACTGTTCTTAAAGGTCACCTTGACACAGAGTAATAATTGCAGATGTCAGCCCAGGTTGGTGCTGCTGTTTATGAGAGCACACTGGAGCGTGTTCCATGAGTCACTGCATGCGTAAAAGAAGCGGCGAGGGAAAAGAAAAGAGCCCTGCAGAGGAACAGTCATCACGGGGGCTGACGTGCTTGGATCCCGGCTCGGAACCCCCACCCTGCTTACAGCTGTCTGTCACTCGTTCAGCACACTCGAGTGTTACCAAACCATTCAAACAGTAGAAATGCCACTGTATTTAATATTTACCCCGCAGATGATGTCTTGTCACAATGCACTAATCATGTTTGTGCTTCTTTTTAATTGCACTCTCACGTCATCGTTCTGTGTAGCCATGTAATAGCCATGCCAGCCACAATATTGAATCCGCTATTATCCGCTCCCTCTGCAGAAATGAGAGCCTCGTTGATCTGCATGATACAAAGATTGTCATCACACACTGCGTCTTACGCCCCTTGCTCTAATAAGAAATATGCACCATGGGTGCAGTGGGTGCACATTCAAGTGAGAGATTCCGCTCATTTCCCTCAAGTTCCTCTGCATTACCCTCAAAATCACGAACTCCTCCTCCCCAGATACCTTGGCGAACTTGCTCTCACGTCTCACCCCACTCCCCTACTCCCCTACTTCTTACTAGGGCCTGCATCTGGCGGTTGTCCCTCGGGTGAGGAGGGTGCGTGCAGGAGGACGTTCCTCCCGTACCCTGGTTGCAAAATGTCGTTCCTGCACACCTCCTTAGCATTGACAACGAAGTGGCATCTCGCAAGGCCATTAAAACGTACCTTACAAATGACGTTCATTGCGTAGTGTGAAAAGGATTCACAAATCCATATGCTTGAGTGACATTCTGTAGAACACCATATGGCTGCATGATAAATGAATACTTATGTAGGTCTTGGTATTTAAAGAATGCTGCGGGCAGAGGGATTTTTTTTGGGGGGGCGGGGGCAGTCCTCACAATTACAGAATGTTAAAAAGTGATTTTCTTGGATGAACCGAAGCACCTGTATGCTGAAGCAGATTTTTTTGGCCAAAGAAGTTCTATTTTACAACAACGATGGACAAACTGGTGTGGGCTGGTATGTAGTTGTGATGTTTCTCCTCCACATTTGGGTAGTAGCTTGCACCTGAATCCTACAGACCGGTGTCAGGAGGGGCCATTGATGAAACATGACACCTGATAAGTGGGTGAGGGTCTTCCGTCCTGAACATAAAGGTACCTTTTACTACTACCTGCAAGATTTGACAACCAACAGCAAGGGGTAGTCTTTTGGGTGGATAATATTTCTGAATAGTTGCTAGGCCACTCTGGGATTTGATGGGAGTAGATAAGAGCCAAAACACCCTGGTTCAAACTACTGTGTGGGTGTGGGATAAACTGGTGGAAAGGATGGGGCTCACAAACGACCCGTCTCTACAAACACCAATTTATTGTAACAGCAAGCTTTTCTATACACTGAAAGTAATGGAGGGAAGGGGAATGTAGAACAATTGCAGATCTATTCACAAGGGGCTTGATTAAATCCTTTACACCTTGTCAATCAGAGTTTCGGTTGAGGCGGAGAGGCTCCAACACGCCCAACCGAGGATCCTCAACCCTAAATTAAAATAGGCAGCCACTAAAGATACACCTCCCTTCAAGACCAAGAGTCCCAAACCTATTTGTTTTAAGCATGTGATCTGCAGTATCTCTGCAGTACTTGGAGATGCGTTACCCAAGTTCACCTGGACACCCGTGATGACTTAGGAGACATGTCTGAGTGATACACTTTCTTACAGAATATATGAACGATGAGATACATTATAAAAGCCTCTTTGGTTTCCATTACAAGCTGGCACAGGTTCATCATGTCCATTCTGATGTCAACCAGGAAGGAATACTGGGTGTGATGGAAAAGGGGATACCCTGCATGTGTCTTGGGGTGTCCCTAATTGTCGACCTTTTGGGAAGGAGTAGCACAAATTCTGAAAGAAATATTGGGGTAGCCTGTCTCGGAGTTATATTGTTGGGGTTTTGACCTCACTAGATCCAATTTGCATCTATGTTGCCAACGTCTCGGATATTACCTACAGAGCTCTACTGGAAACAACAGAAAGACTGTCCTTTGCTAACTCACTGGTACCATAGACTATGGTCTCGCCTTGCGTTGGCGCGGGTGATTAGCAATCTGCAGGATCCCACCTGCAGCTTAGGCTACAAGAAGACCTCTGCATTACTATATTTTCCTGAGCCTCCCAAATGCAGCATGTGCCCCCGAGGTGGTGGGCAACGGGTCTGAGACTTGAAAGGGACATTGAGGGCTCCATCAATAAACTGCGCAGACGTGTGTGAATGTTGTTACTTAACAATTAACTGTGACAGATTGGGGGCCAGGGTTAGACGAGTTTCTTCAATTTAGGTGATGGGTGGGAGGCATGGGAGATACTGCTGCTTAATGTGATTCTGTATTGTCCAATAGCTATTTACTGTCTTAAAACACTATAAAAAGATGTTTGACAAACATTTTTGGGTGGATTACGGTTTTCAACCAATGTGAAAATCCCTGTTGTATTTTTACACTACCATGATGCATTGGAAAGTGGTGCCACCACTAGCTGGTAAAAGTGGTAGGTAATAAACTAAACATAAATAAAGTTAATGCTTCGGTGGTTATGTCTCGTAACTATGTCGCCATTCTCATTCTAAGACAGGAAGGGCTAGCTCTGCCAGACGTTTAGTTGTCTGGATTCCCAGGACAGCCAGGGCCCGCATGAGCGTTCGGCCCTATCCACACTCACTTCATCCAGGCTCCTCTGGGACTGTAAATAAACCTAAATCTTAAATCTTACTGCCTTAGAGCAATTAAATCTAGCTCGGGTAGGGCCAAGGGGGGTCTTATGTTGCTCTTATCCACCAAGCTGTGTGACTGCACGGTCAAATATAATACGACTGTGGGGACGCACAGCCAAGTAATAAGGGTGGAGTGCAGGAAGAATACTGATTTAGTAGTTGTAAATTTTTACAACAACATTTTTGACGCCACTAGAGGGGATATTTTACCACCTCTAGAAAGGGAAATTGTCAAAGCCCTTGAATTCTCGAAAAGAAAAGCCGTGGTTGTCTGGGCAGGTGATTTTAACTTGCAGCCTTGCCATCTGTCTAACGGCAACACCTGTGGCTTTGGGGCAGCAATGAGTAGTCATTGGGGGGGCTTGGGGGCATGGGAGGATTTTCCTCACTTTCAACACTGTAGCTATGGTTCCACACTAAATAACATGCTAGTCACGCTAGATATGACCCTGTTAAACTGCAATATCAACAATCAGGCAATTATATGCCCCACATTTACAGGCAGAGATGCAGGTTCATTTATAGATCATATTTTGTTGTCTAGCAGTGGAGACTTTACTAATCTATATGTAAACGAAGAAAGTCTTAGTGATCATAACAGCATTCGTGTTACTCTCCTGGGGCATGGTACTTCGTTAGTCTCAGGTGGGAAATGTTCAACTGACCTAGTACCCATTAGACCAAAAGGCCTAAGGATCAAATGGACTGGTTTAAATTCTAAAACCAAGCAGAAAGAGGTTCTTACCCAATGCAGGAACCAAATCAGTTGCTGTTTGGACGAAGACAGCGATTTTAGCTGCTTAATAGTTCATTTCGTTTCCATGAATAGAATAATCGACGGTATTTTCACTAAGACTCTGTCAGCCAATAGTGCTCCGAAGCAGGGGTGGTTTGACAAGATCTGTACAGTAGCCCTCCGCGACCTAAAGAAGGCCTTAGGCACTAAACCGCGGGTCATGACGGATATACAACACTTTAGGGCTAAATACAAACTTGCAATTAATAATAGAAAAAGGGTTTTACAGTCTGAGGCGTGGGATAAGTTGAAGGAGGCTGCCGAGACTAAAAACAGTAAATTGTATTGGGAGACAGTCAATAGTCCGTTTCTCAATAAAGATAATGTACCAGAACTAACCTCCTACGTAGCATGTAATGACTGGGTTAGTCATTTTTCCAAGATATTCAATCCTGAAGGGTTATCTTCTGAGTCAACGTTACTAGAGCCTACTCCATGGCTGCCCTTACCATTGGGAATAACATTAGAAGAAAGCCACGAAGCAATTTCTCTAAGCAAAGGAGGTAAGGCCCCTGGCCCTGATGGGGTCCCACTGGATTTATATAAAGATGAAACGGCCTTATGGGCCCCCATCCTGACGAGGATATTCAATAGTGCGGTAGAAACCAATTTTCCATCTACCTGGGGCCAATCAGTTATTATTCCTTTACATAAGAAAGGTGATAAATCAGAGGCCTCCAATTATCGTCCAATTTCATTATTGGACGCCTCCGTTAAAGTGATGAGTAGGATTTTGCTTAAGAGGCTGGAAGAATGGGCAATAGATTTTAATATTTTAACTAGAGTCCAATATGGCTTTCGGAAAGGCCTGGGCACACTGGATCAATGTGTCAATTTGGACCTATTGATCAATAAATATACTGTGGCCAAAAATGGCAACCTCTTTTTATGTTTTGCTGATTTGAGCAGCGCTTTCGATTTGGTTAACCATAATATTCTTTGGGATGTTTTGCTTGATGCAGGGGCCCCAAGGGAAATAGTTCATTTTTTGGCTAGACTCTACGAAAAGCTTTCTTGTAAAGTCCGTTATGGTACCCATGGTGAATGTACCCCGTTTTTTAAAGTGTCTCGCGGTATACGCCAGGGATGTGTTTTGGCCCCGCTTTTATTTTCCCTTTTTATTAACGAGGTCGACCGTTCCCTGGGTAACATCCCAGCAGATGCCCCCCAGATTGGTGGTAAACCCGTCCCGCTATTACTTTATGCGGATGACGCTGTTCTTTTATCTCGTACACAGATGGGCCTTCAGCGCCTGATCGATAGTTTTATGCAGTTCATTCAAGCTAGGCGGCTTTGTGTGAATAAAGCCAAGACTTATGTAATGTCGTGCGGTCAGGCAGCTAAGCAGGCGAAGCATACTTTTTTTCTGGATAAGGAAAAGTTGACTTCAGTTAAATCCTTTTGTTATCTAGGAATCACATACACTAATAGTGGGTCCTGGACCGAGGAATTTGAATCTATTAGAATAAAAATGCTGCGGTCCACAAATAGTATTTTCCGTTTCGCCTCTAAACTTGGCTCACGTAGCATCTCAGACATGATAAACATATACAATGTATGCTGCGTTTCCTCTGCTCTGTATGGGGCAGGGGTGTGGGGACAGAGCGAGGGTATAGCCCTGCAGAAGGAAGAAAACAAGTTCTTAAGGAGGTTGTTATGTGTTCCCCCTTCTGCCTCCATCCAGCTGATTCATGATGAAGTTGGGATCGAGTTTATTTCTGACTTAGCAGCAGTTCGGCCACTCTTATTGTGGCGTTCTATTTGGGCTAAGACAGAGACTCGATTCACCCAAGATATTATTCTTGATTGTATAGGCCTGGACCATTCATTACGTATATCATGGCTAAGTTACATTCATCGCTGGTATCTCCTTCTTTTTGATATCGATGTGTTCCATGAGCCTGAGGAGGTTGCTTTTATTTCAAAAAAAGAGATTAAGACAACGTTTCTAAATTATCGGAAGGCAGAACGTGATAAAATGTCTGGCAAACTTGTCTCTGTGAAATTTTATAAAGATTTAAAGTTAATTTCAGGACTCCAATCCTATCTTGTGTATGTGACTCGACCCTCCCATCAGTATGTTTTAACACGTGTTAGATTGGGTATCGTTCATCACCTGGTTGCTTTTCCAAACATGAGAACCAGTTCGGACATACCCTGCCCGTGTGATAATATTTCACGGCAGAGTAGTTGTCATTTTTTGCTTTTTTGTAAATTTTTCCATTTTCTGAGGATAAAGTATCTTAAACCAATTTTTATTAAATATAATATTTGTACAACAAAAACAGCATTAATATTTTTATCCTCATTAGAGAACGAGGAGATCTGTTTTTTTTTGGCTACTTTTATCTTGAAATGTACAGCTGCCAGGAAAAGTATTGTATTATAATATGATTCTTATAAGTACCTGTCTGTACCTTTGCTATACAGCTGCCAGGAAATGTTCTAATGCTATTACCGCTAAACAATCCTGTCTGTATATATATGTTTTTAATTTTTATATCAATCTTTGTAAATTTGGTATTATTTATATCTGTCCACAGTATATTATGATCATTTATAAATGTACAGTTGCTAGGAAAGGCCTCTTGAGTATTCCTACTGATCCTCATTTCTGCACACGTAAGAATGTTATGCATTATGGTGACTTACAGAGATATGTTCACTTATTAATTGCTGCAATTTAATTCCTTCACTTTGTCACTTTCTAAGAGAGTTTATATGACGATTTTAATATTTTAATTATGTACCTTGCTTGTATGATTTGTATGTACAAATCGAATAAAAGCTTTTTGAAATTGAATTGAAATTGAAATTGAAACTTAAATCAAGATCCTTCGTAAGCAGAACCAACTCTGTTGTGTCGCCAAAATTATATCGTCCTGATGACAACCTTTTACATTTCTCAGTAAGGTTAAACGTCGATACTTTAAACATTCAGTCAAGGTTCACTCTTTCGTAACAGGTGATTGTTTTGTGTATTTATATATTGTGAACCAAAGATCACTGTGACTGATCTAAGTTGTTTTATATATGTATATGCAGTCACTCTCTCTTATTGTTTTATATTTTTTCTTGTGGTTTCCTTGTTTACAGTTATTTGAGCCTTAGGTTTCGTTAATAAATATGTTTGCACTGGCTAGCATGGCTTCGTGTAGCATTAACTGCATAGACAATTGATTTTGTCTATTACACTAAAAACACATATGTAAATAGATCCTTTGAGAACCTTTGATTTACATACATATATAGTGTTCACAGGCATGGCAGGTTGTCATTTTTTACATTACCACTATTAACAACAATGTCCCTGCTGCCTAACCCTGAATGTATTTTCCCCTTCAATATATGTAGCTCAAAAACCTGTGAGATTCAGTACACAGTATGTAACATTTTCTCATGACTTTTGGAATAGTCCAATGTTATTGGAACCCAAATGAATCCAGAATGTAGCAGTCTATGAAAATGATGGGTTCCACTTTCAACATTTCTTTACATCTTTTATTGGGGTTTGGGTTGCGAGCATTTTATTGTCATGTGTAGATTACCTATACAGTGGGTATTATCCCTCCAATACGAGAGGGTCCTGGGGTTTGGAGATTATCAAGAAGGTATATAAAAAAACAACACTTATATTGAACCCAGAGGTGAACAAAGCTTGATAATCCTAACAGTCCTTCTCTGATTCCATTCTTCTTTGACAGTCTGATCCGTAGTGTGCGGAATCTGTCTAACTCAGCATTAGGAATTACATAGAATGTATTGGTGAAGCCGTGATAAAGATACCTTGGTTGTGTGAGGTCTGACTAATATGAAGATCTTTGGGGATGGCCTTCAAGTTCTGGGGGGATATGGTGGGTGTCATGAAGCTCATTCTCAAGTGGGTTCCACTTTCAACACATATATTTTCCATCTAGGTTCATCAAGATTTTGAGCCCAATATCTACCTGAAACTGGAAATATCAGACGGTCTGCTTCTTTGGATTATTGGTTAATTGAACCCAACCGCCACCATGCATTTTAAAAGCGGATTGGAGCTGACTGAGCTGCAGACCATGCGCACACCCGAGGATGATAACATCAGCAATGACTCCAATGACCTGAGCGAGGTGGACAACGCCCCCAGAAAAGGGTGAGTGCTTCTCCGACTCAGTTAAAGTACTTTTAGTGCTGTCCCTGAATTATTTATTTCTTACCAATCACACTTTCTATTATAAGAAGTAGGTTGTATTCCCAATGTAAATGTTGTGTTGAGGAAGTGAAGGGGGTAAAGCAGCTGTGTTAGTTGTGTACTTTCACTCTTGTGTAGAACAGCAATGCTCAAGCAAAAGCCACACCCTCCTCAAGAGAAACTGGTAAGCCAGCTCTTTGGGTTCTATGTTTGGGAAAGAGATCTGCTGTTCCCTTATTGGTCATCAGTTTGAATCCCAGCAGATCCTTCTCAAACTTTCATGTGTCCAAATATATTAACATGTATATGTTTAGCTTGGGTAGTCATGTCATTGGTGACTCAAGTGATCATTTAGTTTGACCTATTTAAATGTTCAGTAGGGAGAGACTGAGGTATGGATTTTATTAAGTATTAGCCAAATTTCAGATGTGCGGCTTAAGATGAATTGTTTCACATTAGTGCATTAGAATCAAGAGTTAATGAAGGATTTCCTTTCATTCAAGCGATCATTCAAAGAGTAAATTACCTCACTTCAAATAGCTACATTTTGCAAATTGATATCAATGTAATAACTTAATTGAATATGCTGCATCGATGAAAGGAGGTGAATAAATGAAATATAGGAACAAGAATGTATGAGTTTTGTAATTGCTTGCATTATGCTTACTTATCAGGGTTGGAAAGTTAGTTATGAAAAACGATTCCGATCCATTGTTGGCATTGACCGAACATTTGATACCGTTGATGGTTTCATCTAAAAACTAAAGTATCCTATTATGTACACCCCAAACTGTTTGTCGTTTGATTTGTATTGTATTATCACCGAATCATATATTTGAGTACATGAACAGATTACATGAATTGCCAGAAGGTAGAGTGGGGACATTATTAGTGCAAGGTCATACATGGCACACTTGGAGACAATATTCAAAGTTAATAAGAAGCACCACGTAGGAAGGCAGCTGTGGCCGTGAATCCTGATTATCACACAGAAATATGCAAGGTGTTAAAAACAAGAGTGTGGAACGTGATACACAGCCACGGTGGGGCAAGTTGCTAGAGAATAGTAATTCTTAGCAGGAGATAATGGAAAATATGGTTAATTCCTGGTAAAAAGCAAGCAATGAATAGAGATATGATGGCAGTGCGCTTGGAACTGAGAATTAAAGCAGCAAGAAAAGAAAACCAACATATGGTGAAACGGGGAACCAAGAAAGCGGGAATGGGAAAACAAGGACTGAGAAACAAGTATCCACTGAAAGTTATGAAAGCTTATTGAAAAAAAGATAGCTCAGGATACAAGGAAACATTTATAAACAAAATTAGCTCTGGCAACAAGGGCTCACTACGCATGAGTGCTACCCTAAGAAACAAAGGTACTTTGCTGGAAAGGCCCAGCCTGTTTTCGGGAAACCAGAATGCCCCACAAGACATTGCAAATTAAGGAAACAAGCGTTTGTTGTAGCAAAAGCATCAAGAAATCTCTGAAAGCAAAAGATCATTCAATCAGGACATCCGAACAAATACTGGAAATGACCAACAGAGGCTTTACAAGGCCTCACTGATAATCGCATGCATCAAGTGTGACCTAGCTATTACCTGTCAGCCACATGAGTGCTGATTGCTTCACCCATCGGCCGGACAGTATGGACATAAACTAGTGACCAAGGGATTCTAGGAAATGCACTCTCAGGCAGGTACAGAATCAAGACTGCCAACAAGTCAAGCTTGTATATGTAATGCAAGGTGAGTCCTAAATGCTTTCTTTCTAACAAGCCGAAAATCATTTTTGGGGACACCTTAAGGTGAGGACTCCTGGGAAATACAGCCTTTGGGAAGAAAAACATCCTGGCCATGTCAAACAAAAAGCTGCACAGGGATGCAAAACATTGTTAAGTAGCTTAATATATAATCGGAAAGTCCCCCATGTCTACCCCGTGCAGGGAACAGGGAGCCCATCTTGACATAAAAATGAACATTTTAAAGTTGCCAGTCTCCACTGTGGTGGCATGAGACCATCCTTCAGCGAGTTGTAGAATATACCTTAACTGTGAGGAAGACTATTTAGGTGAAGAACAAAAGGGAGAGAACTCTGACAGAAAGGCTTCACTATAGAGGCTGGCCAAACATCCTTAGAATATGTGCTGGCCGTCATCCCAGCAACACAAGTGTTTTGTTCCTCTGGTGAGACGTGTTGTGATCTTGTTTGAAAGGATCCATGGATGCTACTGACAGGTCAGTAGACTGGCAGAAAGCAGATGGGGCTCAGGAACTTTGGTTAAATGTTGTTGTAAGGACCAAGGAAAATTGCTTTTGTAAAATTTTAACGCTAACCGAGACAGCTAAGGTGCAAACGTTTGTGAGATGTTGAAATCCAGTTCCTGAGTCTTCGTCTGGACATTTGTATATAGAACTATTGCTTTTAATGGAATTGAAAGCAGAAGTCCCACCGTCCTCCAAGAGACGAAAACTTTATAAAAGAAAGTTCCTTTGGATCACAGTAAAGGTCAATAAATAGTTGAAAATGATACTACTTTATTTGCCACAGTTAATCAACTTAGACTATCAAGTAGTGGTAGTGATGCTGTAAGAGACTTTCCACCAGCGGTACTGTTAGAAATCGGGTCTCTAGTTGGCAAAGGTTTGCACCCTGTCCAAGTAGGGACCATAATCCTAGTTAGGGTAATCTAGATACACACTAAAAGATAACCTGTGCTCACCCTCTCAGTAGCCTGGCACAAATATGTCAGGTTTATCTAAAGAGCCAATGTGTAAAGTATTTGTGCAACACAACACACAGTAACACAATGAAAAAAAAACCCAAAAAAACTCCACACATTGTTAGAAAAATAGATAACAATTTTATAAATAACACAAGACCAAAACAACAAAAATCCAATAAGTAGAACAGGAGTTATTAATTTTTTAAGAATAAATGAAAATATAGTGATTAGAGTCCTTAAGCGCCAACCGAGGATGGCTTGTCGCACTTGGCAGGGGCAAATCCAAAAGTTCAGGCCAACTGCGATGGAGTGCGGGTCGGATACAGGGACCAGCCTTGGCCTGCTGAAAACAGTACCTTTCGGGGGTTGTGCTGACGTCGAGAATGAGATCCGAGGAGCAGGAAGGCCATCAGTCGCCATCGATCCCAAGGGTTCATAGACGATGCGTCTTCATCTAGCCTCGCACATGGGAAAGGCTTCGTCATATAGCAGTACAGAAGATGGGCGATACGTTGTCATCGAGCCTTGCAGTGCAAGAGGGTTGGTAATTGAGCAGCACAGGAGATGGTGATGGGTCATCGTTGGGTGAACTGCACTGGTTCTGATTCACGCAACCGCGGCAATTCATCAATTTTGAGAGTTGTAGCACTAAAAACTTCATTTACAAGGGCCCAGGACTGGATTATCACCACTTGGCAGAACAGGGACTCACAGATGGCAGAGTCCAGGTGCTGTTGCAGGGTTGCTGGAAGTTTTTAATGTCCCTGAGACTTCAGAACAGGGGCCAAGCCAGCATATCCTTGGAGTCACGCTTGGTTCAAATTAGAAGGGTCCAATCCTTTCTTCAGCAGGGCAGACGGTAGCAGCCCGCAGGGCATCAATGCAGAGCAGAAAAGCAGTTCTTCCAGAGCAGCAGTCCAGCAGGGTGTCAGTAACACAGCAGTCCTTTTTCCTGGCAGGGTTCTTCACAGCTCCAATAGTGTCTGATTTTTGTGGGGTCAGAGACCCACTACGCATACCCAGTTGTGACTTTGAAGTGGAGGTGGTTTCAAAGAGGGGCTTTGAAGTGCACAGAAGTCCTCACTTCCCAGCCTTGGCTCCAGTCTATCAGTGACGGTAGTAAGTCCTTTGTGTGGGGACAGGGCCCTGCCTATTCAGGTACAAGTGTCAGCTTCCCCCTCCCTTCCTGCCCAGGATGAGCCATCAGAATCCAGATGGGCACTCAGACACACCTACCCTTCCTGTGTTTGTGGCTGTCTAGAGGGAATGCACAAAGTGAAGCTTTCTCCCACCCCAGACATGTATTAGAGACAGGTTTCAGGCACACAGAGCTGTAAAAGCAGAGAAATGTAACCTTTTCTAAAAGTGGCTTTTCTAAAATAGTAATATTAAATACCACTTTACCAGTAAAGAGGATTTATCATTACCCTCCAAGATATAAAGCAGGACAACGCTACTCTCTTCTAACAGGAATTACAACTTAAAAGTGTGTTAAGGAATTTCCAATGTTAACCTTACAGTAGCAAAAAAACAAATTTTGGTATTTTTCAATTCCAGGACATATAAAACTTAAAAGTACATGCCCTGCCTTTTACTAATACAGCACCCTGCCCTATGGGCTAACTAGGGCCTACCTTAGCAGCGACTTATGTGAAATAAAAGGGGAGTTTAAGGTTTGGAATGGGGTTTTAAATGTCAAGTAGACATGGCAGCAAAATGCACCCACAAGCCCTGCAGTGACGGGCCTGATACAGGTTTGAAAGGCTACTTGTGTGGGTGGCACAATCACTACTGCAGGCCCACTAGTACCTTTTAATTTACCGGCCCTTGGCATAGGTAGTGCACTCTACTAGGACTTACACATAAATTAAATATCCCAATTGGGTATGCGGCAATGCTACCATGTTTAGAAGAGAGAACCCATTCACTTTAGCTCTGGTTAGCATGGGTAAAGTGCTCAGAGTCCTAAAGCCAACAAAAACAAAGTCAGAAAAAGAGGAAGTAGGCAAAACATTGGAGGGTGAACCTTCAGAGAGGGCCATTTTCCAACAGGTACTAAGTACAGTAGCTAAAACTAAACAGGTTATTACAAAGGCTAAAGTGAAAATCCACAGCTTCTATGACCTTGGTATGCATCCAAATTATGGGCTTATTACTAAGCAAACTTGTTATAACAATGGGAATTTGCTGGAACCAAACAATATCTCTGTCACATGTGAATATCTCAACTACCTGATGTATTTCTGACAAGTCAAGTAAATCAGGATTGAGTAGGTATCACACAAGACCAGTGAATAGTACAGAAGGAGAGAAAATGTGTTGATCATATGCTCTCTGAAATTAATGTGAATCTCTTTCCTGTAAAGTTAAAAGAAATAGATTTTGTAGGTCAATCATCCTTTATTTTACAAAGTAATATTTGCCTTAGACTTCCAAGCATGCTCCACATTGTTTTGTATTGTATTGTAATTGCATTTATATAGCGCTAACTACCCCTAATAAGGGGCTGTAACGCTTTTTCAGTGAGTAGCACGCTACTGCAGAACCAATAAAGAATTAGCGGTGAATTAGCATAGTGAAATATGAAAGTAATTTGAGTGTTGGATATATTAGTTATTTGGATTGAGAAGCATAATGGAGAGATAGAAGAGGGAAAACGGTTTGCATTTATATATCACTTGCCACCCCTGATGAGGAGTGGAAGCTCTTTTTTCGCTACTCTGGAAACCTTGAAAGATTAGTGGTGAATAAGAATAGTGAAATATGAAAATAATTTGGCTAGTGGGCATGTTAGTCTGTTATTTTGATTGAACAGGAAAGTGGAGCGATAGAAGAGGGAAGGATTTAGAACTTTTTTTTAGATTTGTTATGTTTTGGAGCTCATAGCAGTAGGAGGATGCTTTGGATGAGTAAAAAGGAGGTAGAGGGGGAAGAGTCAGAGGGAAGGATTTAGAAAAGCTTGTTTTGGGAGATCAGATTAGTAAAAGAGGTAAGAGATGATTCAAGGAGGGGTAGAGTAGGGAAGAGTCTTGAAATGGTTATTTTAGGTACTATAAAAGTGGTATGAGGTTTGGGATGAATGAGAGAGTGGAGGTAGAGGATATATTGATAGAAGTATAGGGTGAGAAATAGGGTAGTACATTGGAAAGAGTAGTAGAAATAGGTTTGAGATGAGTCAGAGAGTTGCGGGAGAGGATATATTGAGAGTCGTATAGGTTGAGAAATAGGGTAGTGCACTGGATAGGCTGAATTAGATGAAAAGTGATAAATCTATAGATCAATGAGTACATGGAAGGTATAAAGATGCATAAAGGAAGGTAGTATATGTAGATTAAAGGTGCATTAAATAAACTCCAGCTTTCAAGTGTTGTTGTACTTTGAATTATTATTTTTGTTTTGTAATTCAATAGCCAAGCAATTGTAGATAAATAGTTGTGATAAAAGATTTACTTATTAATGCAGTCACTTATATACATGTTAAAAACTTAGAATAATGTACCTATCAGTAATATGTATATTTGTTAATCAGAACTAATGAATATCTATATTTTTTGAAAACATAATTATTCTACACATTTATACAAAGCAATCCACAGATATAGGTACATATCTATAGGCCAAATAAATGCGTATATACAGAGGGATATGCTGTATATTTCTGTCTTTATATGGTGATTATGTGGGGAAGAGCCAATTCTTGAGTAGTCTTCTGCAGATAATGTGGTTATCCATGGATCTTATGTTCAGGGTTATAGAGTTCCATAATTTGGCTGCTTGAACAGAGAAGGACGTGCCACCCATGGGTTTTTTCTTGTACGTCATGGTTTTGAGGCGAGGTGCCACTCTAGAGCAGAGGTTCTGTTGTTGAATGTGTTTGGTGATTTTATTCCTGATGAAGAGCAGTCATGTTCCATGGATCACTTTGTGGGTGATACAAAGCAGCTTGAACCTGGATCTTCTGGCAACCGTTAAAAAATGCGGAGCTTTCAAGGCAGGGGAGATGTGGTCTTGCAGTTTTATATCTAGGAGTAGTCTGCCAGCCGAAATAGTCTTTTCCATGGTCGTTAAAGGTGATCCATGGTAGAGGCTATTGGTGTAATCGAATTTGGACAGACCAAGGGAGATGGTAGCCTGGACCTTGTGTGGAAATCCAAAATGGGGGAAGATTCGCTGCAGAGTTTTTATAGTAACAAAGCTTGATCTTGCTAGTTTGTCCACTTGGCATTCAATGATAGATTGGAGTCCATGGTTATTCTGAGGTTTCTTACTTCCTTTAATACTTTAGGCGGTGTTCCCAGATCTTCAGGTGGCAAACGGGTCATAATGTTTTGTGAGTATTTCCATGTTGGAAGTATCAATTTGAGGTGGCTCCACTTCATCCACTGATCCACGGCTCTGACACAACTGAAAATTGGTGACTTTCTAATGTCTGTGGTGAATTCCATTTGAAGGAGTATTTGCGTGGCATCGGCATAGTAATAGCATGTGAGGTGAAATTGATTGATCAGTGCCGGTAATGACTTCATGTAGATGTTGAAAGCATGGGCGAGATGATAGAACCTTGAGGGACCATTGCTTTTGTGAAGTACGGTTTGGAGGAGAAGGGGGTGGGTATGGATGACATTAGTTCTGTTGCGAAGGAAGGATGTGATCCAATCTAGAGCAGTCCCCTCTTTGCCGGCTTAGTAGAGTCTTTGTACCACTTTGTGTCATTGTCAACTGTGTCAAAGGCAGCCGAGAGGTCCTAGAGAAGTAGGGCAGCAACCCTGTTACAGTCAACTGTGTTCTTAAGGTCATCCTAAATGGCAACAAGTGCAGATTCTGTGCCTCTTCATGGATGGAATCCCATTTGGAAGTCTGAAAGTATGGCATCATCTTCAATGAATTGTGACATCTGAGTGAATGCAGTTCTTTCTAGCATTTTGCCCAGGAAACGTCCATTTGTAATCGGTCTGTAGTTGTCAGGTTTCAGCAGGTCCAAGTTTGTTTTCTTCAATAATGGGCGTATGTATGACGTTTTGAGTTCTTCTGGAAATATTTCCGAAGTTAAGGAATTGTTGTTGATTCTGCCTACTGGAGTGGCAGCAGAGGTTGATAGGAGAATTGCCTTGAATGTTTGTAGTGGACATTGGTCAGAAGGGATGCCGGCAGGCCTGCTTGCTTTGACCAGGTCCATAAATTCATCATGTAAAATGTGTTGGAAGGAATGAAGAGGCTGGATTAGAGTATTCTTGGATTGTTGTTTTGGAAAAGGGTCAGCACTGGTGCTTTGTCTTTGTTTTAAATGAGTCCACCGCCTCTGCTTTGGCCGTGTAATGATTTGCCAGTTTGTCTGTGAAATCTTGAGTAATGGGATGAGCTCTTTCTATGCAATTTGGTTTCTCAAATTCATTGAGAATTTTATAGAATTCTTTATTTGCACATTTAGCATTTTGAATTTTGTCTGAATAGTATCTTTTCTTAGCTCTTTTGGTAGCTGATTTGTATACTCTGTTACTTTTCTGTAGGCAAACTTTGTCTTGCTTGGTATTTGTTTTGAGCCAGGCATGTTGCAGCTTTCTAATTTGATGTTTGATCTTGTTTATCTCTGTATTTCTCCAAGGTGCTCGCTTTCTTTTGTTCTGTTGCGTGGTTTTTAGAGGCATCAGGATATCAAAAGTGGATGCACGTAAGGTGGTTTTAGGTTTGTCGCTTAGTGTTGTATTATGTTGGAAATCAAGCAAATGGTCATCGGATCATGGGACAGGAGACATTGTTTGAAAGGTAACTAAGTCTGTATTAGTAAAAGTGACAATTAGGATGTGTCCAGCGATGTGTGTGGGTTTGTGGACGATCTGATGCAGGTTCAGTGCAACTAGGCCAGCGATGATTTTTTGGGATGTGGCATATTGGGTTTGTCAAACCAAATGTTGAGGTCACCCAGAACATATAGGTTGGAGTGTAGTGTTACAGGTTTGAAACTGTGTCTAGAAGTGTGTCTGGGACTGTTGCATTGCTAGGTGGAGGTCTGTAAAGGAGCAGGATGTTGCAGGAGGAGTATGGCATAGGATTGCATCTGATGAAAAGGGCCTTACAATCTTTTATGCAATGATAAAAATATTAACAAAGCAAGTGTCTGACTAGGACTGACTATACTTTGCTGATTTTTACCAATATATTAAGTTCCCTAACTGTAGAGCAAGGAAATGAGGAAAAACAAACACTGAGCATTCATGGACTTGTCGTCCGCTTTTTACGTGGTGAACCACCCTAAGCTGTGGTTAATCCTTCTCAAGCTGGGATTGGATGTGGCACTGGTGCACGTTTTAGTGGTGATTTGCTTGCCAGGGTCAGGTTTGGTCCCAGAGGTGAATTGTCACTTCTTGTTCACTTACAGTGGGGCATACACCAGGGATGTGTCCTTACCCCGAGTCTTTTTATTTGAAATATTAACAAATTAATTTCGGGTTTAAGTACTGCCTATTCGGATGTCCCATTGATAAATAGAGCCCCTACTCCTGTGTTGTTTTAAGTTGATGATGAAGTCCTGATGGCCCGCACCCCCAACACTTTGCGATGCCTTTGCTCAGTTCGTTTTCTCAGTTTATGCCGAAGCTCAACCTGGCCACAAATTTTACAAAAACACATATTATGGCCTGTGACCCTAAACGACTGAGTATCCCTTCCCATTGTATTTGGCAATAAAAGGTTAGACAGAACAAACAGCTTTCTCTATCTTGGGGTTATTTTGAAATATTATGGGGCATGCGGGACTAATGTCTTAAACTGTCACATGAAGCTCATCTAATCGGTGGGTGCGTTTTTTTAACCTGCCTCACCCTACAGGGGAGGAGTCAATTATACCCCTTCTCAAAATCTATAAAACTCAATGGGGCATATTAACAAGGGCCATATTTCCTAAAAGCCAAAAAAGAGGAGACAATAATATCGCCCTATTACCAATGCGGCGCTAACATGCATTAGCACATGTTAGCAGCCGTATTCCACACACCTCGCATTGCATCTCTAATGAGATACAAAGTAGACGTTTCCTGACAAAACTAAAAGGAAAATATTGCTAACTGTCCTTCTCCGTATTTACAAGACGGCTCAGGACACATGTAGCGTTACCAAAAGCTGCGCTAACCGCAGTTATTGCCAGGAATTAACGTCTACGAAAATCCTGACTTGCCTATATGTTACATGAGAGGTGGATTGTACGGCTCAATCCACATCTCCCTATTAACAAGGATTCTCCTTACGCTGCAGGTGTATCGCCGCTATTCCCGGATGTTTGATCGCCATGGAGATATGCGTTGATAATAATGCGATATCTTGGCGATTAAATCCAGCGATAGCCGGCGTTGTGCAAAGTCGCACTAAGCAGGAAATGCGATAATTAACGCATTTCCTTGATAATATGGCCCAATGTGTTCTAACTCCAGCATACAGCGCTGGGATATGGGGTAACTATACCTGCACACCCATTCAGGCTGAATAGTATTGCTTCTGTAGGTTGCTGGTCTTCGTGCCCCATTCTACCTCACATCACATGTGCCACGAAGAACTGGGGCTCCCATATACAGAGGATTGCAGTAAATTGGGCCCAATATCTTTGGGGCTATCAATATGGCTTAACCTCGAAGTGTGATTAAAGCATAACATCATCAGTCTGTCTTTCTAGCGACAAAGGTCTCAGCATAGCATGGTTACGTATGTTCGTAGGCTTCGGTCCATTTTCCCTCTTTGACAATCTGACCTCAGAATGAATTGCCGAAAAACAAATGATTAAATCCCAGTTTTTGGAATAGAGTTAGGAAAAGCTATAAAAAGCTATGCCCTCCTAAATATGTGTCTTGGTCTGGAACCTTATCTGTTATTGGCACACTGTCAATGGGAAAGATTATTATTATTCCGTTTTAGAACATATTCCGTCTTAGAACAGGGACGGTCAGATAGATTTGTTCTGTTTCCCACTGGCCCGTGGCACTGGTATTTCAATACGCACACATGTCTGTGTGACGAAGCGTTCAAACAATCCCTTTTGCACTATATTTTCTTTCTCATATTTTATGCTATTACTATGCAATTTTTAATTCGTTTAAAAAACCGCAGATTTGAAGAGGAAAGTTGTCTTACATTTTTTGCAGCTTTTATATGATGAGGAGGATAGGGTCTTTCTTACTGCTTGCAGTTCATTGCAGAAAGACAATGCTTGTGTTATTCGCTGCAGTTTGCTGTTTTAAATGCAGGGTTATTTATTTATTTTTTGTAAACTTTATTTATAGATTTTAAAGAAAAAGTACAATAAAGAAAGCAAGAGCCCGTATACATGTGCAAGTCATATGTCAGTCCATTCTTGAAGGCCTGGAGGGAGCAAGAGATTGATTAGACCAGCAGTTACACATAAGTATATAATTCGATGGCGGAGCACACACCTTGAGCAAAAAAGTGAGTCCTAGAGTCTATTGGTAATGGAGTTAAGCTGTATTGGATGAGATTAGCAGTGTTAGTCGGTGTCAGTGGTTAATAGATAGTCCCTAAGGGGCTGCCAAATTTCTTTTGGTCGTGAGGTAGTGGGTTGCGGCATACACTTCACTGATGGAATCACAATAAACCAGACTGTTAAGCCAGCCATTAGTGGTGGGACGAGTCCCACTTTCCCAGTGCAACACGACTTCTCTCTTGGCCATCAGCAATGCAATGGCCATGCATCAATATAGGGATGCCTGCAACTTAGCCCATAAGTACCAACTGGGGGTCCAAATGAAGTGTGATATTGTCCATTTGGGAGAAACATTCAAATATCGCTCTCCAATAAACCCCTATGTGTGAACAAGTCCATGTATGATGCGCAAAATCAGCTTTGGGCGAGTTTGCTCTTTGGGCAACTGGAAGATCTTGTGTGGTCTATTTTGGCAAGTGTGCTGGGGGTACTGTATGCCCTGTGTAGAAATTTAAATTGGAACAGTTTGTGTTGGTGGTTAGGGGAGACAAGCTTAATCTGCTTATAGCAATAGTACCATTCATTATCAGTCACTACATGACCCTGGTCATTCCCCCACTGTCCTCTTATCTTCTCACTGTGAGCAGGTCTCAGTGCCATACAGGCTTGGTAGAGTTTGGAAATCAGTCTTCCGCCCCTCAGATACCCAAATTAATAGAGTTGAAGGAGAAAAGTTGCCAGGGGCTACAGGATAGGAGGAGATACAGGCACGAAGAGCGGTATGAAGGCGGGCATGAGGAAAATATCCATCAGTGTGTGTTGGGAGAATCCGATATCTTCAGTCTGCGAAGGGGCATGATCATTAGGGAAGACATCTCCCATTGTATGTAAGTTAGGTTTGCTAAGTGTGCCTTGCACCACTCGTTCCTGAGTAGGCGGGATCCAAGGGTTGTCGGTTATTGGAAGTAGAGGAGAATATAGTGGGTCAGTTCCGATTAGACGGTTTATTTTCCTCCACGGCCAACTCATGATGGACAACATCTGAATATCAGCAGGATTGAGTTTGATACCTCTCGGTAGGATGGTTGACAGCGGAATGTCTTCCACTGAATCTCTCTCCAGGGATGGAGTAGGGAAGTCCGGCGTCAGGGTGGTACCTATGCGAGGCAAATTGTCCCTGTGACACTAAATAGTGAATTTGAGAGTCAGGGACCTCAAAATCACCTCTAGCATAAGGAAGTATAATTTTATCCCATCGAATTCGGGGTCATCGACCCTATCAGATAAGGCACAGTAGTAGACCCCGATGTGAAAGGAAAATGAGTTATGCAGAGGTACTGGGATATTTAAAAAGAGATAAAGGAAATGGGGTAAGACAACCATTTTCATAATGGCTATCCGTCCCGCCTTGGAGAGGAGAAGTTGTATCCACTGTTCGACCTGGAGCGTAAGTCTGTCAATAGCAGGACCATATTTCAGACAGATCACCTGTTCCTTATCTCTGTGGATTATGATACCAAGGTATTCAGTAGATTTGTTGCACCACTGCATCGGATATTTGCATGGTACTGCAGAGGTGTTGTCAGTTAGAGAGAATAGTTATGGCTTCGTCCAGTTTACATGTAGGCCTGAGACTCCCCCAAACTGAATACATTCCCGCATAACAGGAGCCAGGTTGTGAGTGGACTAGTTGAGGAAAAATAAAATATCATCTGCGTACATGGAAATAGGTAAAGGGCCTGGTTGAAAACAGCGACCACAGTGTATATGTCTATCCTGTAAGTGATGTGCCAGTGGGTCCATAACAATATTTAAAAATAACGGTGATAGGGAGCATCCCTGGCATTTACCCCTTGTGATTGTAAACTGGTGAGTGATTGATCCGTTTACCCGAAGGCGAGCCACGCGTTGGGAGTAGAGGAGCATAATCAATGTGATGAAGCCCTTAGGAAGCTGAAGCTTCTGGAGCACCGCCAAAGGAAAGGTCACTCCAAGGAGTCAATGGCCTTTTTAATATCAAGCAACGTGACAGAAGCAGGGACCTCCGGCGATTCTCTATTAAGTACAGCAAACACTGTGCGGAGGTTATGGGACATAGATATGTGAGGGAAGAACCTTGATTGGACCAAGGAAATATTCTGATCGATCAATAGTGCCAACCGGGTGGATATTACTTTGGCCATGAATTTGGTATTGAAATTTAATAAACAGAGGGACATATATGAGACTCAAAGAAGAAGGTCTTTGTCATGTTTAAGCAGGAGAGTGATTATTACCTCACAAAGGGAAGGTGACAGTATGCCATCCCCAAGGGCCTCAGCATACATATCCAGAGAGATGGGGATGAAATAGATGTATACATTATGTAAAAGATACCCTTTAGACCATCGAGGTCTGGTACCTGAGTCCTGGCTAATGCATATATGTCTTGTGCAATTTCCTCTGCTGAGAAGGATTCGCTCAGAAATTGATGCTGTGAATCCATGATGAATAGCATCTGTTACCACGCATGCCAAAACTACGAGTGACTTAACAATGCGGTCAATACAACTACTATGTCATTACCACAAGTTCCATTACAACGCAAGTAATTACAACAACTTGTTTTAGGGAAGTGCTGGACTTTGGAATAGTTTAGATTGCTATTCCAACTCCAGTCGGTGTATCAGTAGGGAAGATGTTGGAATTAAATCCAACATCAGTCCAACACCGCATTCCCTAAAGCAAGTAGTTGTAATGACCTGCTTTATAAGGGAACTTGTGGTAATGTCACAGTTGTGGTACAGCACAGTTGCTGGACTATCGTGTGCAGGGTTATTTTAGATGTGCGTACTTTATGTTGTATTATGTACGTTTACGTGTGTCTCTGATATACAAATACATTTTATTTGATTTGGCTTGACTTGATTGACAAGAGTGTCATATGGGCATTCAAGGCAAAGTCCGCCCAACGTAATTGACAAAGAAGCTTACCAGGACTAATAAAAATGGTAGTGGCAATCAATTGGCTGGAAGGAATGGGTCACTACTTAATGCATTTGACTCAAACAGATGAATAAACATTTTCACACAACAAGGTAGTCAGCATGTCCAGAAAACCAAGAAACAGAATGAAGAAAATAAGGGCAAACTATTTGCAGAGCTGAACTGGCCGTAGCGAGCACCAGGCATGTCCCCGGTGGGCCGGAAGGGTGGGGGCCAGTGCTGCAAAATCGTCTGCTTTTAACAGTGCAGCAGCAGTGTTCGCGCCAGCCCCCCAACCCACTTATCCCGCCTCTCCCCAGCCAGACTTACCTAATTGCCAGGGCTGGTTTGCGATCCCTGTCCGGCCCTTGCTCACTTTGCCATTGGATTTAAGCTAGCCTGGCCTGGCTGATGAAGGGTAATACTCGGGTTGAATGGATGATTTATTCAGCACTCCGTCCATCATTTGTTTGCGTATCACTCTGCGCTCTATGTGGGTCCCTTGCTCACTTTGCCACTGGATTCAAACTAGCCTGGCGGATGAAGGGTAATACCCAGAACCAGGTTCCAGGATGCTTGTTTCCGGTCCAGGGAGGACCTGGCTTGGCAGTTCGGGCTGGACTGTTCCCATGAGGCACAGGGTCAAGACTGATTTGCATATAGCTGGGCCCAAACTGGGGTGGCGTAGGGAGCAGAAGAACGATGGATTTAACCCAGATCTTTTGACTGGGGGTGAATGTATGAATTATTCAGCATTCTGTTCATCATTTGTTTGCGTATCACTGACTATCTGTACAGCAGGATAAAGGTAAACCTGCTCTTTTGTGGGAAGGTAGCAGCCTTGATACCGATAACCAAAGTAGCTCTTAAAAAGTGAAAAAAACATAGAGAAATATATCTAAGGCTATAAGAAAAATTACATTTTCAAATGTTCTGTGGTGCCTTCATGGACCAAGATAGGTGTTCACCTACTACCCAACACTTTGCTAGATCCCACAGCGGCTGCATTTTGCAACAATGGTGCCAGAATCAGAGAAGAGCTTGTTAGCACAATGAGTAGAATATGAAAGATGGAAAAATGTATTTAACTAAAGAAACAATCCAAGATGATGGTTACTACCTTCAAAAGACAATTTGACCATTTTTACTTGTCCTCAATTACTGTGTACCAGGAAATGAGAAAGTAATCTTTCTATAAATTGAATAGCTCCTGCGCCCATAATTAATTGGAATTTTTGTTTCTTTTTCACCACCTTTATTGCTCATTTGGATTTCTATCGTGAGTGTCAACCACTGATTATTAGCTGACCAAAATCGATTATTTTCATCTGTACATTCCTCCTCCAGGGTATGAGTCACTCTGGGTCCCTACTTCTATGGTGCCCCTTGACTTCCAAATTCCTGTCGGTTTATGGATAATTCAATGTAGAATTCACTTCACAAAGGAGACAGAAACAACCACTACCAAGGGGGTTCCCATACAAGACTAAGATCACAAATATATCATCAATGTTTCACGCAATGTTAACCCGCTGACGATGGGTGTTCCTCCTTCCCATATGCATCGGGGATTGGGGACTCTAGTCAGTTATGATAAAGGAAATTCAAGAAAATCAATGTGGAAATAATGGATGTAATTTGGAGATCAAAGGACACCATAGAAATAATACACCAAGGACTGAAATCAATCCCAGAGTGGGGATGTGCAGATTATAGTACCCGAGAATGACAGACATCTTTCTGTGAGTAGGACACGAATATTGTCATCTTATGCTATTTGGGAAGATTTTATTGAGGATTCTCAGTTTGCCGTTTGTCCCTATTGTGGAGACAAAAATTTAATATTTCCATATCTGAGCATGGTAGCTGTGACCTTACTAAAGTCGCATTGTTGTTTCTTAGAATCAGGGCCAGCAAGTAAGCAAAAACTGCAGTCCTGATTACATTGAAGTAAGTTGATACGCTCCAAGTATGGCCCTCATTATGAGTTTCTCCTAAAAATACCCATTACCTGAACTGGAGATCCCAGTAATTTAGGCAGAGCGCGAAATAATAATAACAGAGTTCCAAGTTTATTGGAAACAAGGGAGTAGTCAGAAAATTAAAATACCCCCCACTTGACTCACACATCTTCTCGCACCAAACAGAAGAGGTAGGCAAGCCCTACACTCTTTCGGAAAGTTACCCTATGATCATTCATGCATACACACACTTATCCTTTCACGCATTCACCCATCAGTATGTCCACGTATCCATCTATCCATACTTCCCCCATCAATTACAAACCCTTCTACTCATTCTGCCTGTAATCTATCGATACTTCTGCTCATTCATCCATCCTCTCACTCTTCCATCTATCCCTCTTTTTACCCTTCCATCCTTCCTTTCAATTTTTCTTCTTCATTTCGTTTACCTTTCTTCTTTTCTGCTCCCATTCTTTCTTTCCTCCTTGTATTTTCCCATCTTCTGCCTCTAAGCATTGCTTTGTCTTTCGTACCTTTCTTCCATACTTACTTTTTCTGTTTCTCTATTTATCCCCATGTTATCCCTTAAATTCATAATTTCATCCTTTTCCTTCTCTCTTTCCTATGCTGTCTATTTCTGCCTCCCTTCCACACTTCTGCCATTTATTGCCTAACAGTACTATTTATGAGTACTTTGTTGCTAGTTCTGCAGACAGCAGAGGCCCTTAAATAACTAATTAATGTTTAGTGGGACCCATTTAACCAGCCCATGGTGCCGCTTGAGTGGGGTGTTCCTTATGCCCTTGAATGGAAATAACATGCAGGATTCGGTGTTTACTCAGAGATCCTGCATGTTTTTCCCCAGAGTTTCACACAGAGATTTCGTTTTTCTCTGTGACTAAAATAAAAGCATATAATTCCAATGGGCCTGTTAGCCCTCGTTAAAGGGGCCCATCAGAAATTACAAGCCTAAGGTTCTCATTACATGCGGCCCGGTAAATAGTGTGATGTTCACTGAATCTGGAAAAATCAGACTCCACCTGTTGGAACTTATTGGGGTCGATAAATATCACTTAATTACTATTTGTTGGGGAGTAACATGAGGAGTTTGGTGCTTACCGGTCAAAATCTGCATGATCCAATCCATATCAAGCATTTTACCCCCGATAAATATCAACAGGATTAACCTGTTGCTATTTATCACAAAACCTATAAGTATGATACGTGCGGTAAGATGAGTTACCGCACAAACTCCAATTAACTGGGATGCTTGTAATGAGGCACATAGGTCTCAATACCACAGTCTCGGAGACCTTCAACCACACGTTCTCAGTCTGCAGTGTATATAATCTCAGCTGAGTGTAGTTTGGTGGATAGTGTCATCATAGGGTCTGTCACTTGAGTGCCCTGTTTTCCAAGTGACATCATACCATCCACCAGAAGGGACACTATCGGCATGTTTACAGTGGTAAGTGGATTAAAATTACTTCCTCCCCTCTAGGTGAATCTTCATTAAAGGAAAAGTATAGAAAAGGGATAAGACTTAAAACAAAGTTGGTGTAAACCTCTCAGCACAGCCCTAAAGTTTCAGCCATTTATCCAGGCTGTCGCTGTCGGTCTCACCGCTATTGGAAGGCCATTCCCTGCCCGCCACATTACGATGGCTGGCGATCAGAAACTCCGACTGCCACGCATCAGACAGGCTCCTTCAGTCTGGCGGTGCGGCGGAGAGCCTCTCAATCCCTGCATTGATGGCTATGCCTACCAGGCACCTCCGTACAGATTAGGATGCCCCTCCCCTCCAACCTTTCCATGGCGGTTCACCCGCCATGAAAAGGCTGGTGGGGAAGGTTATTGGGGGCCCGTAGCGGCCCCGCCTTCCCCCTGGCACATTTCTTTGGGTGTTGGGGTACACCTGTGTTGCCCCCCTACAAATCCTTGAACCAAGTGACAGCATGGTGCCTGTCACGTAGTACGGGGATATGTAAAACATCCCTGTTTGACATTGCGGTGGGTGGTGCAGCCAGCAGCACCCGCTGCAATGTAAAAGGTGGCCAATGCGACTGCCACAGTGGTTGTTGCATCATAATTAGGCCTGTGGAACTGCCGTCTTGTAGACGGGTGGTCCCAAATACGATACGATGGAGGACTGACAGAATTCCGTCCATCATCGTAATCACCCCCATGATTATGGCTAATACATTCCTTATGTCATCTTCTGTCTGTAGAACTGCAGAGTACTTGTCATATAAATTCACAGTTTAATAATACAAGTGCAGGCACTCAAAAAAGAAATTAGCAAACCAAAAAAAAGATAATGGTGCCATGCTTTCAACCCCATTATGAGAGGTCTGTGTAGAATGCTTTGTACTATAGAACCATCAAAAGGATTCTGTTGGAGTCACATGTTCACATATTTGATTTAAAAGTTAGTGCAGGTGCCTCTCATTGTAAGTGAATTATAGAGCTGGGTGAAATTAGGAGGACAATAACAGAGTATGCCAAATTTGAAATCTAGGGCTTTAAGGCAAATTTCATGCTCTGTTTGTATGCCAAGGACTGAAGGTCGAACCTAGCGGCAGCACACATGCACTGCTCACTCTGCGAGGCATGTTGTAGTACAGTATGCACTGGAAGACCCTCCCACTATCTGCCCATATTTTTAATTGGCTTTTGTCTTTGTCCTTAGTAAACGCTGGCTTCCGATGCATTATGAGGCTTGTTAGTCCCTCCTTGGAGCCGTCTTGTCTCCATTTGTTACCGTCCATAAGGACTGGACCTTTTACTTGGCTCGTTACACAGTCTGCTTTATCTAGTGGGTGAGCATTATTTTTGTTATTGATATTGATGGGGACAATAGGGGCCACTTGTTTTGTAATTGCATGCCGAGCGTGGTGCCCTTTAGGGACACCACACTCAGTTTAAATTTTATTTTAAAAACTTTTATATTTTTGATATTTTTTTTACTTTAATACTGAGCGTGGCGCCCGCTTCAGGGACACCGCGCTCTGTTTAATTTATTTTTTTTACTTTAATAATCATTTTTGGAGCCATTTGTTTGATAAAAACTCATGTGTATTTGTAGTTTTATCACCGCCTCCTCTCTCCCCCACACCTTGTCTTTAATTGTGAAGTTGACATTTTTGTAAAGTTGAAGTCTGGCGATCATCAGTAAGGGCAGATTTCTTCTTGGTGCAATATGAATAACAAGCGGTTCACAGATATGCTTTCATACCAAAAAAGTGTGTCACAAGTATAAACAATCCTTGCACTCCAGGGATCACTCTGGCAGCTGGAGACCACGGACCCTGAAGTGCGCACGGGCCCCATGATGGCCACTTTTACAGTTTGTTTTTACATCCCCAAACCCCACAACAGAGTTCGCAGTCGAACCCAGTAGGGGCGTGAATTTATGAGCCGGGTGCTGGTGAGGGCTGCGGGTGGTCCAGACAGTTGTGCCCTGCAAGGAGAAGTGGCAAAAGGAGACACGCTCTTCCCTGCTTGGACTGGGCAGCTGGAGGGCAAGGCAGCCGAGTGCTGCAGGGATGGGTGCTGGGCTCGGGGGCAGAGACTGGCATTGAACAGCAGGGTGTTATCCATACTGTCCTGTTAACGTGCTCGCTTATATGTTGACATGCGCCTATTCACATGAAAATACAATACCCGCAGATAAATCTTACACAAGTATCTATTGACTGTTCAATTTACTCTCTTGTGCATGGAATAAGGACATTTAATTTGCATTAACAGCTGGCACCGGTGAGCTCAAAGCAAGTATTTCTAGAAGTGGGGGATACAAATGCAGTTAGCTGCAAAAAAAAGAGGGGGAGTGCGGGGGCAGTAGGCGTGACCTACAAGAAAGAAGGGGCAGGCCCTCCGGCTACTGAAAGCGTGGCTAGCTGGGCAAAGGCAAGAGCCAGACACCAAATGAAGGCGGTACGAACTATGTGTAATTAGCTGACAAGCACAAGGCCACAGATAAACCCATGTACTTTGGTACAGCGGGTGCATTGTTAAAAACATTCTCCTGCGCCACCAGATGAGCCTCAAATGTAAGCCCAAAACATCTGAACATCTCATGCAATCCTCGATTTGATAGCTGACCCGCACCATCTTGGGTGGGTAAAGAGGCCCTAAGAGTAAAAACTACCAAACACTGGAAGGTCCTTTCATCGGAACATCTCGGACACGGAGACATGCCTCATTTGCAGTGGTGACCCCAGCGTTCAGCTCTCTTCTCCTTGAGATAAGATCTAAACCCATCCTGCTCACATTCCATCCGTACCACCTCCACCTGGAGTAAAACCAACTCTCTTTTCTCCCCTAATATTTTTGCTGCAAACTGTTCACTCAATTCCTATGTTGGCTTTTATCGCTGCAGCATAACCATGCTTCTTCTGCAACTCTGCTCCTCTTTGCTATTCCTATTGTATTGTACTTCATATAAGTTCCAGATAACGTGTCCTAACACCGCAGGGGTGCAGGTTCGGTACAAAAGAACATGTTTCTCAAGTAAAACTATCTTGGAAGACTGACCTGGCAGTACCAGAACTTCCTAGGCTGATATGTAAAGTGTACATAAGGTTTGCTGCCATGGGTGGAAGTCTTACCATAAGCGAAGCCAAACAGGTGCAGTGAAAGCACATACAAGTTGGGGTATTATAAAGATTGCAGATATCCTCGGTAGGTAGGCTGGACATTACACACAAGACTGACATCTCCGGCGACGCTTACATGGTTAAAAGAAAAATAAACTAATAACGTACAGAGGTTACATTTCAAGAAAAGACAAGGCAGAGAATATATGAAAAAAGCAGAGGCTGGGAAAAAAAAGCATTTGCAATGCAATAAGTCTCGCATTTGCGAGAGTTTAAGCTATTAGTATTGTAAATGACAATGCCTTTTATTTATGTTTTAAAACCTAAAACATAAATAAAAGGCATTGCCATTTACAATGTCAATAGCTCTAACTCGCGTAAATGTGACACCTATTGCATTGCAAATGCTTGTTTAGCCTTATATTGTTTTGAACTAAAGCACCCTGAAGCAACTGAAAAGAGACAAAAAGTAATTTATAAAACGTCTTAATAAATAAACAAACGTCATTAAATTTGTGCAAGAGGCACTTTTTATCTTTATGCTGCTCAGTCTGATAATATTTACAGACGTTTAACTTTTTTGAAACTTTCAGAGGTATTTTGAAATTATATGATTAGAGAGGTGGTAATATTATGTTTCTCTGTGGAGGTGCATATTTTTCATTAAATAAATAAATACATAACATAAATTAAAATCAACATGAATTTATCAATATTTTAAATTCTCACATAATCATTTTGCATTTGTGCATCATAAATTCATATGTTTCATTCAACCTATTTTTATGTACATATTCCTTGCCATGTTGGCAAAACAAATTTCCCTTTTCTGCCTCATGTTATGATTTCTAAACGTCTGAGAACAATCTTCCCCCAAATAAAGTATTTAAATGCGGCAGATAAGAGTCCTATTTGTAAATTCTTCTTCATTGCCTCGGTCACGAGTAGGCCCTCTTCCTTAAGCCTCGACTTTTTAAAACGTTTGACTTACTATTTTTCAAGTAAGTACAAAGCATGTTATTATTTAAAAATAAACAACATAGTTGTGAGTTTTGAAAATAAATCGGGGAAAGGTTATGCTGAGCAATATGTGGTAGGCTATGAAAAATGTTCTATCTCATTTCCCACATCCTCTGGGAGAAAAGATAAACCCTGAGTCTACCTTCCCAAATAAATCTATCATGCTGGTTTGAACTGCCACCACAGCCTGTAGTGCAGTTTTGACCTTGCAAAATAACCCTTTTGCAGGGACTGTCCCTTCCTTTTAATTGTAATTGTAATTGTAATTGCATTTATATAGCGCTTACTACCCCTGACGAGGCGTCAAAGCACTTTTTCGGCGAGTAGCACGCTACTCCAGGACCTATAGAGGATTAGTGTTGAATTAGTATAGTGAAACATGCAAGTACATTTTAAGCGGTGGATAGGTTAGTCAGTTATTTGGATTTGGAATGATAGCAGGAGGATAGAGGAGGAAAAAGGTTTGTATTTATATAGTGTTTGCTACCCCTGATGGGGTGTTGAAGCACGCTACTCCGGAAGCCCATAAAGGATTAGTGGTGAATTAGTATGGTGAAATATGAAAGTAATCTCAGTGGTGGATATTAGTCAGTCATCACACAACACACACTATGCCCAACATGCATGCATTTTAACAACTAACTTATAATCGGACACCTTACGCAAGACAAAACCCCCAGAAAGGCTACAGAAACGTCACCAGTATACATATTACACCCGACTATTTCCTATACTATAATGCAGATTAGGCAAAAGTGATTTTTTTACGGAAAAAAAATAAATTCTCTGGGACACTAGACAAGAAGCCCAAATTACAAAGACTCCAAGTTACAAAATAAGTACAAAAACAGTGAGTTCAGCAGACTTGAAATAGAAACAAATATTCAAGAGCAAAAGTTACTTTAACCCCTGCCTCCAATGCTCTATTAACTGTGTCTCCAACCTCAGGAAAAGGTGTTCCTGGTCTACTGTTACTTTATACCAAAGGCTCCCTAATTTCGAATTTTTGCAGATACAGACAGAAAACTATTTTAAGCCTATTTTTAAATGTGGATAAAAACAGACTGGATTATTTGGAGTGATTCTAAATACTGTCCATCATGACTGTTTGGCCAATAGAGGTTCAGATTGACAGGTAAGGGGTTAAAAAATGAATTTTCAGTAGATATGCACAACCTTGATACTAAAATGTTCATGTTTTCATATACGTGCATTGATTTATCATCTGTGGGTGGTCATATGATCATTAAAGTATGAAGGCACATTTATTGGTTACATAAATGTGGAAATATACTAGTTTCAAATTCATTTCTTCGCAAAACCCAAATTAAATATCGATACATATATATACCATTAGCAAAACCAAATACATAGAAATAGAAATGGCAAAAACAAGATACCATAACTGGGAACACCAATTATACCTGAAAGTCATACATGGGACAAATATCAAAAGATGCATCCCATCTATGTCTGCACCACAATGTCAATGCAAATATCGGTGGAAAGGGCTGGTACCCAGGCCCACTCTAATGATACGATTCTGAGGCAGTGCAGTTTCCTGCACAATTATGGGTTTGCCTCATTTGCCACATAACGCATCATCTGCTGCACAATATGCAGAAGTGTAGGTTCTAGCTGAAACAGGTCAAAAGTTACTAAAAGAAAAAAATGCTGCAGCAACTGTTGCTGCGAATTAGAAGGCCCTTTTCAAATGTTAACTGTGCTCTTTGTTGCTTATGGCTGTACTCACGTGTTAAAATGGTACTAATGGTGTAAAAAAATGTAAGCGCCTAGAACGGAGTTGGAGGAAAGACTATTCCCCGGAATCCAGGGATGCATACAAAAAATAATTAAAACAATACCACAAGTTATGCACTATTGCTAGGGCTAGCTTTGTCTCTAAAACTATTTCTGAGGCCACAAACCAATCCAAAACTCTCTTTGGACTGGTCAAAGAACTGGCCGGCTCTGAGACCATAGCTAAACTGCCCCCCCTGAATAATAACCAGGGCGAAGAGCTCGCTCAATTCTTCACAAAAAAAATCGAAAGTATTTACCAGGATATAGCTAACTCTCATTCTAATATGACCCAGCACTCACAGACAACCACCTCGAACACCACGACTTGCTCCGCTACGTTTGACTCGTCTGGCACTCACGTACACCTGGATTCATGGCCACTACTCAACCTGGACGCCCTGATAAAGATCTTAGGCAAATTAAAATCCGGTTCACACAAAGACCCACTCCCCATCCCAATATTAAAACAACTGGACAACTCCCATTTATCTATGATTTGTAAAACCCTAAACCTTTCTCTTCAAGACTCAACTGTCCCTGCTAGTTGGAAACACGCCATGGTGACACCTCTCCTGAAAAAGCCCACGGCAGACCCTACCGACCCATCCAACTACCGCCCTATTTCTCTTCTGCCAGCCTTCTCCAAGATCCTTGAGAGGCACATCTATTCCCATCTCGCCCAGTTCATCAAATCCAATCACATTCTTCATCCCTCGCAATTCGGCTTCTGATCTGGCTTCTCTACTGAAACAACTCTACTGGGAGTTACGGAGAACCTGCGCCAACATCTTAACAGAGGAGACACAGCTGCGCTAATACTACTCGACCTCAGCGCAGCATTCGACACTATCTCACATACCATTCTCATAAAGACATTAATTTCAATGGGCATCTGCGGCCCTGCACTGAACTGGCTCTCCTTTTTCCTTACACACCGCACGTTTCAAATTTTCTCTAACACGTCAACTTCCAAAATTCATGCGTCACCCTGTGGCATTCCCCAGGGCTCTGTGCTCAGCTCCCTACTTTTTAATCTATATGTCAGACCGTTGGACCATATTACGGAACAAGCAGGTCTTACCCTATTCACGTATGCGGATAACTCTCAGATTACATTCTCCCTTTCAAACCCTGGCCCTGGCTTCACATCCCTCCTGCAGTCAGGCTTAGGGAAAATTGCCACCTGGATAAACAACAACCACCTTAAATTGAATACTGGTAAGACCGAAGTCCTGATTCTGGGTCAAAGACAAGACCTATGGAGTTCTAAACATTGGCCTACCGAGATGGGGACCTTTCTCTCCCATCAGACCATATACGCAATTTGGGTTTCACCATTGATAATGCCTTGACCATGCACCAACAGGTAAGCAAGGTCTCGGCCACGTGCTTTACAATCTTACGGTGGCTCAGGAAAATCATCTGGAGGCTGCCAAGCGACACCCAAAAATCTGTGGTCCATGCCCATATAACTTCCCGGCTGGACTATGGAAATGTCCTCTACCTTGGGGCTAACAAGGCAGTGACAAGACGACTGCAGTTGGTTCAAAATGCCGCCGCAAGACTACAGTGCAAAATTCCCAAAACAGCCCACATCTCTGGACACCTCCGTGAACTACATTGGCTCAGGGTAGAGAGTCGCATTACATTCAAAACCCTGAGCTACATGTTCAAAATCAAATTGGGCTCAGCTCCACTTTACCTACAATCCCTTGTTCATCCCTATACACCCTCTCGCCACCTTGGCTCCTCATCCCAAGGCAACTTTAATGTTCCTAGCATTCTGCACCGCTACCCCCACACACAAGTAAAGTCCCTGCCCACTCTGCGTCCCCCAACGTGACAAACCCCGCGTGATCCCCTACTGCCACGTGCACCGAATAAAGATCACCAGCACCAAGGCTTGAGCTGCTTCTTCTTCTTCCGCCCCATGTCGTCCACGCGCCGAGGGCCGAGTAACCCCTAAGGAGTGCCTGCAGCACATACAAAGGAACCTGATACCAGGACTACCTTTGCTTTTGTCACTTTAGAGAGTTTGGAACCAGGACCAGGGGGAGGTGAAGAGCTGACCAGTAACAGTTTTGGGGGTAGACTAGGGAATTCCCCCACCTAAAGGTTGGCACCAGGTATAATGTGGCACTTTCCAAACCTCTCTTCAGAGCACTCATAGACCTGTGGAAGATCAGAAGAAGGGCTGCTTTGCCCATGTTAGAAGATTGGGACTGCTTGCCCTGAACCCAGACTCCCCAGAAGCAACTCTTGAAATAATTTGCTGACCACCTGTTTGACCTACAGGGACACAACACGATTTCAGAGGCCTCCCTGACACTGCACAGCTGGCCAGCACAAACTAGACCTGTCTGAGCCTTGCTGCTGGCCTCTGCTGGAGTGAATCCTGATCCCCAAGAGATACCCCTCAGGTCCTGGACACTTCTCTAGTTTCAGAGATTAGTCCTCCTGAACTCATGTTCAAGATACAGAAGATTTTGGCACATCATGACCACCATGTAGCCTCTTTGTGCCAAGAAATTACCACCCACGTCCACCGCCAACACAAAACTCCAGGGAGACCTTCATTGCACCCCTGTAGCAACCGTCATCAATGACCGCAAACGAAAACCTTCAGCGATGACTGGCTCTTTGCACTAAAACAGTGACCGTTCACAACACCGGATCTGCATCTCGCACCAAGAACGACCTCTTTGCAGCCCCCTCTGAAGTGAATGGTAGCTCCTCGCACAGACTTGAGAAGGTAACTCTTCAGTGGGACAAACCTGATTTTCGTATCTAACTCATGCTCCATCGCAGTTGGCCTTTGCTTGTTACTTTACCCTGGTTGAGCGCAATAAGCACATTTGACACTTTGTGCTTTTTGGTGCCATTATCATCTAAACTTTGAACATTTATATCTCCAGTTCTATTTTTTGGAAGGGGGGCATGCCAACTGACGACAGAATAGGTATAATTAAATAAATAAATAATACCTATTCCGTCGTCTATTGGCCTCCCCCCCAGCTGCACCCCTCCTCACCGCACTTACCTATGCCGGCCGCCGCTGTCTTGTGAATGAGAATTTCAAAGAGGAGGAAGAAGCAATTAAGGAAACCGTGTGAAGTAATACATTGCAAGAAGCATGGTGAGCAAAACAGAATTTATGAGATTCAGGACAAAGCATTATCCAAAACATGGAAATGGACACGAGCAGAAGATAGTGAGGAGCAAGACTAAAACAAAAATTGTGAAAAAGAAATATGGCAAGAAGAGACACAATTGCAGGGAACTGAGGAAAATAAACCTGTGAATTAAATTGAACCTTCTATACACAAGCATTTGCAATGCAATAGGTCTCGCATTAGGATAAGTTTGAGCTTTTAGTATTGTAAATGGCATTGGCTATTTTTTTTTGCAGTAGTTACGTTTTGTTTTTATAACGCTGGATGTGGTTTCCTGCTGTTAATGTCTATTGTGATAGCAACTGGGTAAAATAATTAGCCATTGATCTCACGGTGGCCTACCATCGGGTATCTCTGCATCCATACAGTAGAAAGTTTACAATGTTTATTTCACTGTTTGGGTGTTTTAGATTTAAAAGAGTCCTCTTTGGATTAGTGTTAGCGGGCACAATGTTCCAAAGATTAATGCTTGTGATATTCAAAGGGTTTGGGGACCTGCTTATCTTTCAAGATGACCTTTTGATGATGGGTAGAAGTATAGATGAACACAACAGAAATTTGTTTCAAGTTTTAAGCATATTGCATGATAAAGGTATGACTGCTGAGTACAGAAAGTGTAAATTCGCAATGAAACAGGAGATGTATTTGAGTCATGAAATCACACAGGAAAGCGTTGAACTAAAAAAAGAATTGTTGATGGCCACAAGGGAAGCTCCTACGCCCAAAAACAAAGAAAGGAATGGTAGTGTACATAAGATGACTTCTGTGTACCATCCTGCCGGGAACTGGGCAGTGGAACAGTTTAATCGGATGGTTAAAGGTATTGTACAGTTCGCTGACAATAATGGATTGTCCTGGAGAAATGAATTGTATAAAATGGTATGGGTGTACAGAGTAACTCCTAGTGACAGCACAGCATCCAGTCCCTTTGAATTGATGACAGAAAGACCTCCCATGTCGAAAGATAATGTTGGATGGATGGAAACAGCCGAGTTGAGTGGTCTCCTGAAATTGTGAAGGAGAATTTGTTAGATGCCCAGAGTATGTACAAGGAACAACACGACTTAAAATACAAATGTAAGCCAGAGGCCCTAACTGTGGGTGATTTGGTAAGAGTCAAGTGGAGTGGATTCATTGAGAAAAGGCAAAGCCGTTATACCCAGCCATTTTCTGTGAAGAAAGTTCTTTGCAACTCTGCTTTACTTAGCGATGGCAGAAGCGTGGCTTGTGTCCGCACTTTCTGTGTGCAAGAGAAAGAAGTGTGAGGCACTTGTCAATGATGAGTTTAGCACTTCTCAGGAACAAGATAAGTGTGTGCCATATGATGTTGTACACATTAAACAGTGTACCAAGTGGATGTATGAAGATGATTTCGACATAGACAAAGGTTGTGGGGACATACAGCCACGTGACTGTGACGTTGCCTCGGCCCAAATTCAAGAGGTAGAGCAACAAGAGAGTTCAGCTAACAATGCCATTGAATCGGGGGTGGTTCAGGTTAATAGTGCCTCAAGTCAACCTGTAAGATGTGAGAGTCCTTCTAGGGGTTACATTTGCAGAAGAAAACAGTACGAGCAGTTGTAGTCGAGTGATTGTTAAACCTTAAGGATTGTGAGTGCTACTAGTGGCTTGCCACTTCGGCCACATTTGTCTTGCCATGTTACCTAATGTTATTACTCAAGTTAAGCTTTTACGTACTTTTCATTTTTGTTGTGATTATATAACTCTCTTGCTTCCTTTCCACCTTGACCTTCTACTGGTCTCCCACTCTTCCCCTCCCTTCTCTTTTCCTCGAGGGAGATGTGTTGTGTTGGTATCCTCCTTCCAGAACCTTCCACCCTTTTCCCTCTTAGGCCCCCGTACTTCCTCGCACACTTACCTCCATTATGATGTAATCAGCTGCTGTTCTAAACGCCAGCTGAATGTTGAGTCAGATTAAGGAAATTCTTTGGGGAGTAAGCACGTTGTGTTTTTCTGCGTCTCCCTTTCTGGTGTGCTGTTACTATGTCTGTAAATAAAGCCTACATCTTGGAACCATGGTGTCTTTGTCTTTACACCTAACACACTCTAGAACACAGCACTGCACACCAAGTTATCTCCGTTTGTCTTTATTTTTTTTTGTCTATGTATTGTATTTTATGTACAATTAACCCAGACTACATTTAATTTTGTCCTGATAACGACTCTAAATCTGTAGTTTGAAATGTCATTGAAAATTAATACAGAACCAGTTTCATGAAATTTATTTGTAATAATTGGGCTGTATTTCTACTTTGAAAATAAACAAACAGTTCATAAATTAAAATCACACATATGTATCGTGCTTGCCTCAGCACTGAGCACTTAGTCCTCAATTCGCGTTTTGCTCACCTCAACGTTATTTTTGCAAGTATTGTCTGATCTACATTATTATGAAAACATTGTTTTGAATTCACACATTCGTGATTATTGAGTCAACACTTTTGCTCTCAAAGGGACAACTTTACCTTGAAATATTAGCCTTACCAGGACCCTGTGGATTCCAGAGTTTCCCTATTGTTATAAAATGCGCATTCCAAGCTTGCCAGCCCTCTGAATATAGCATGACTGTAAGCCCGATAGCCCGAGAGATAGCCAGACCTCACTGTGACGCAGCGCTGCTCCACGACCAGGCCGTCACAGCGAGACAGACGGCGAGAAAAACAAGGTGTACAATCCCGGGCGGAAGTCAGGCAGGCCGGGGGCGGGACGTCAAGACACACCGGAAGCCCGGGCGGGCTCCCGGTGAGAGAGCCTCGCACGCACAGAAGGAAGAGACCGCCGCCGCCTGCAACGAGCCCTCGCCTGGAGACGAGTACCGGTGAGTGGGGGCCTTTGCTGAGCTGCGAGGGCGGGGGGCATGTGTGTGTGCGTGGGGCGGCGGGGGGCTCTGTATGTGTGTGAGCACGCGTGCGTGTGTGTATGTGTCTTGGAGTCTGTGTGTATGCGTGCGTGTGTGTATGCGTGTGTGATGACTGCGGGGGGGGGGAGAGAGTGTGTGCGAGCGAGTGTCTGTGTGTGTGTATGCGCATGCATGTGTGTATGTGTGGGGATGTGCACGGCGCGGGAATTGCTGTGAATGTGGACGGAGCCGACGTGCGCGTGCAAGCAGCTGAATCCAGCCGGGGAGAAGCGCGTGCACCTTCTCGTCCGTCCTTCCCTCCAGACAGATGACTATACGTCTCCGTCCCTGGAAGGCATCCTTTGGATGCTTATTCCAGGGCGAGACCTAAAAAAGGACTACATAGGCTAGACAACTGTGCAGTCTGTTTAAGGAAAAACTCTGAAATAAACATTAATTGAAATAGAAATCAGTAAAATAATAAATGTTTAGTAAGTTTACAAGTAAAAAACAGCAGCCCAAGGGAATGAGTTGTTTTTTCAGATAATATTTAATACATGGATTTATTCTATAAAAATGTAGATGTATTTTCTTTTGTATTGTATAAGTTTGCTTTCTGGCGTAATTGTTGGTTCAATCATGGTATGTCGAACTAATGGGATGAGATTGATAGAATATTTTTATAAGACTTATTCTGTGGAAATAATTTGACTACATTTGCAAAATCACTTAATTTACGAAAATAAGTGTAGGTTGCCTCTATTGCTAATTGTGGGCAGGCAGAATGTCCAGGATATTTGACCTCTTAAATTACTCGTTATCGGAGTCCTCTTCTCTAACTCTTCACTATTGCCTCCCACTCACATTTATAAAGGTAACTCATTAAAATTAGTTTGTTTTTTAGGACTATCCCAATCATCTTTGAAATAAGCCATATTTGGTGACCTTGAGCAATGAACTCATCAATGAGTAATATGTAAGCATGGAGTCTGGGTTGATTCGCAATGATATCAGGACTCATTCGAATACTACATTTTTTGGGGTCGTTTTTTCACATGAAGGTGAACAGGATGTTCATGTGAAGGCATTTGTTTGCACTTATGGAGTAATCTGAAGGGGACATTTTCACTCTCTTGGAACAGGTGACTCCAACGTGATGATTTGTTTGCCCGGGTTCAAAAATGAAGAGGGAATCAAGGTTGGGTCCTGGATTCTGCCCACGATTTCAATGCGGTGGATATTAGTTTACGTGCAATTGTGCAGCTTACATTTTAGTCTTCAGATTACGTTTTTGGTGGGATTCTTGGGGTGGAGAGTATCTGATGCTGACTGGATTGCAGGAGTGCCTGATTTGCTGTTGTTGTTATGGAATGGTGCATTGTAATAGCATGAGAAAAAAAATGGATGCACACATTGATTTCACAAATGTTTTGCAATACGGAACAAAATGGATGCACATATCGAATTCACAAATGTTTTGCAATGTGGACATAGGGCAAGTGAAGGATAAGTAAATTATTGTATAATGTTAGTGAGCTTAGTCAAGGGAAAAAGTTTACAGGGGTTCCAAGCTAAAGATGATAGCAAAATGAGAATTCGTTTAAAGGTGCTTATTTGAAAAGGGGTAGGGCAGGGGACGAAAGAGAGAAGAAAGGGTTGAGGTTGGATCCCTTGCAGGCTAATGACGTGTTGAAATGAAGTTGTAGTGTGTCATATAGTGTTTTTGAGTGAAGAAAGACGATTTCGTACTGCTGCAATAGATGTAAGGAAAGAAGGAGGTTTTTAGAGGTAGAGGTTTTTAAGCCTGCAAGGGTCGAGGGATAAGAGAATGATCAGAATGAAACAATTAATAAAAAGTAGGAAATTTTACAAAAAGGGCATTCAACCTGATTGAGAAATTCAAACACACCATGCCCAGACCACACATTTGCTCATAAGTTGTCTTTGAAGCACAAGGGCATTATCTTCATTGTGGTAGCAACAACATTTTGATACAGTGTACTGCTTTCTCTTCCTCGCTCTCTCTCTTTTTAAGTCTTTTTTTCTTCCCATCTTTTCTCTCACTTAATCGTTCTCCCTTCCCTTTCTCGCTCTTTCTAAAAGTAATTGACAGCCATTTTCAGTGTGATAAGACAATGAAGACCACAAGAAGTCACTCAAGCATACATGCTTGCTAGTAACATTAAATGGCATAACATGACAAAAAATAAATGGCAATTTAATGGTGGCTAAAAGAAAGCTATCTAATCTTTCTCTCCATACAGGGAGATGGTAAAGTGGGAGAAGATTGAGTTAAAGTAAAATGAGGCTAGAAATGAGAGAAAGAGAAATCTTTAGAGAGGAAAGTTATATTTAAGGCTGAAGAGAGAGATGATGATGCAATTTAGGACGAAAGTTGGGGAATAAGTTGTTTGGAAGTGTCCAGCAAGAGAAGCAGTGAAAGAGCGTGGATGGGTCACTAATGAAATGAGCAAAGATAACATTCTAGAAATGTCAGGCTAATCATGTCAAATTAATAAACATAGCTGTGCCATGCTTCCCACAGGCTGGACAAAGTAAAATAAGGCAGGATGGATCCTTCAATGATTTCAAATGGATTGTTTGTTTATGTAGAGGAAGAGTGGCCCAAGGTAGGCGTGGAGGATCATGGTAAAGCAAATGCAGGGGATGCAGCAAAGATGGCTGGGGTCGGCTACCCAGCAAATAGAAAAATCCAGTTTTTGTTCATCCTATCCACAATAAATAATAATGAGATACTGAAACATATATTAGTAGTCATTTGCAGCATTTGCTTAATTCTGGGACATTTTGGAAACCCAAATGGATTTCAAACGTTTGTGAGCAAAAAAGCAAAGCTCTAGTTGCAAGAAAACGCCCAAAGTAAAAACGTATCATTCCAGATAGCTGCCAATGTTCAGGAAGCCTTCATTTATAGAGATATGGCATGATGTGATGACTGCAGTGATCAAAGTCCTTGATGAGATTTTAGAGCTGTAGGAAATCAAAAGCCAGGGTGGAGACCAGAAGAGGGTACAATTTATATAAGCCACATCTGCATGGTTACACTCTACTACATTATAGGACTGTGGTGGGGTCCCCTCTAATGGAACACAGGTGTTTTTGTGACCCAACAGCAAGGTACCATCTATCCCTCTGGAGGGACAAGCAGCAACTACTCAGATTAAGAAGTTGAGCTTGTCAGCAGGCCACAAGAGGAATTCTGCTGATTAGGCTGTGTGTGGCAAGTATGCTGAAACTTAAGTTCGTATCAAGATGGAAGGTGCTGAAATCATCATTGTTTTAGGTCTATTCATTTTGTGAATGCTGAAATAGTAAGTGTAATGGCAGCAGGGGGCATTTGGCAATGTCACATTATTCACGGTTAGTCTTAATGAGTGGTCCCAGTCAACATTTCTAAGATCTCTTCTGCTAGCCTCTTTGTGATCCTATACGTTCAGTGATTTCTTTATTTATTTGAGCAAGTGGAGCCCATCGGCACTCATGTTTGGGGACTGGTACTTATTTTTTCACATCAGACATTTGCCAAGAGAAGACACACATTCAAAGGTGAAAGAAGGAGAAAGAAGAAGATTGAAAACCATCCTAAAGGGAGAAAGCAAGAACCTGCTAGCGTGATATAAAGGAGCAGCAGTGTTTATACCAGCAGAAATGTAAATTAAAACCTGCAAAAAAATACATACAGAGCAAGAAATGTAGAATTCACAGACTTCCAGAACCTGGGAGTAACTGGGAACATGTAAGAAAAATTACAAATGCACTCAAAACGTAGGAATGAGTCTAGGGGATGAAACACCTGACTTTATTGAAGAATTGATTTCAATTTAAACAAAAGTAGCCAGGCATTATTGTGTTACACAGTGACAACATCTGGAGCAATCCTCAGCATGAGCACATTGGCACCAAGAACATTGATTTGATGGGTCTAATTATAAATGACACAGTATTTTGACACAGTAAAAATTGCATGCAACCAATCCGACTCAAATGTTTTCAGATTGCATCAGTTGTGATAATTTTCATCTATTCAGAGTTTGGGGGAGTAACATGCAGATTTTGGTGCCTACCGCACCACAATCAGCATGTGTCAGTGAAAACTGAGCCTTTTCCCCTTGCACCATCTTTTACCTGTGAAATTTAATGAATGGGACAATCATTATCACACCTGGTAATTACCGAATGCAATAAACATCACACCACTTCCCGCTGCGATCCATGCGCAATTAGCATCGCACCACAGCGATCCATGCGCAATTAGCATCGCACAACGTGCCATTGAAATCCATGCGCACACAAGTGTTTGTGAATGAATCATATTTAAGTGGCAACTCATAATGAGAGCTTATGTGTTTTATTTGAATAGTCAAGAATTGTAGGGCAATATTTAAGCAATGTTATCCAAGGTTGAGGGGCCTCCCAGGTAGTTATTGACCAGGATGGAGACAGAGGACTCAAAGTGGAGCCGAAGGCTTATCTGGGATGAAATTCACACAGTTGTTTGTGAGATGTTCAGTTTTCCATAGGACTACTTCAGTAAAAGAGTACAAAAGCACACCTCAGACATTTTTTGATAGGGTGCAAACTATTTGTGTACCATTGAAATACACAGGAGTGAATACCTGCATTTAGGAGCACAATATTGATCATATAGAACGGGTGAGAGCAGATATTTATCACAATATAAATTAATTGTTAGTGGTATCATATTAATTTTAGGAACTGTGGCGAGTCCTAGACTGGCTTTAACCTGTGAAAACTGCCTATCCTCTGCTGAGATTTGATGAACCATGTTTGAGAGAAACTGTTTTCTTTCATGATCTTCTCATTGGAATTTTGGAAGGTGGTCCAGAAGCTAAAATGAGGGCACAATTTCTATGAATTCACAAATATCTTCCTCATGCATGAGAGATAAATGTCTGACATGCTGACTAAACATGTACCTACAGCCACAGAAGTCTGTCTGTAAATTCCATATTGTTCTTCTGCAGTTTCACCACAGAATTCTAATTATTTATAGTGCCAACAGGTAAATCAACAAAATTAAATATTTCAGTTTTGGACATTATGGTTACTTTACTAGAAAGCTATAATAAGGACACATTTTCCATAAATTCCCAAATATCTTAATCATTCTTGACAGAATTCTTGTCATACTGAGTGAAATATGCTCTTCCAAAATCAGTATCATCCTGTTAGTTGACTTCCAAGTGTTCCTATGTAGCTTCACCATGAAGTTTTATTGAGCAATTAGAATGCTAACCTTTTAGACACAAGTCAAAAGCGAGGCACTGCTGTAGGTCCTTTCCTGGAATATGAGCTATTGAACTTGCATCATTTCCTATAGAATAGGCTGAAGTAAATGAGCATTAGGGTATTAATGCAGATATGAACACTGCTGATTAACAAAAAATGTAAGTGGAAGTATGGATTTTAAGTCATTTATGGCATAATATATTGTAAATGGGCTAAATAGTTAAAGAGAGAGTTCCATATCTAATACCAGCATCACTTTTCAATCTGTAATTACGCAGGCCACTAATCCCGTCGCTTAATACCTCCTAAATTTTAAAATAGTAACACATTAAGCACTGACCAGTAGTGATATGTGGGTTGAGACTGTAAAGAGGTTTATCTCAATTACTAAGTATGAATCTCCTAGATAGATATCGAACTGCTAGGATGCAATCAAATGCCACACTTTTGGGTAGTACCGTATTTTCCGGCGTATAAGACGACCCGGCGTATAAGACGACCCCCTACTTTGCTTGATAAAATGTAGGTTTCGTGCTATACTCGCCGTATAAGACTACCCCCACTTCCAGCGCAGTCCAACGCAGTCCTGCATAGTTGGCTCGTACTTTGTACGCTTTTGTAACCTGCACACTTATCACTTTTTTCTCCAGGAATGTACTGATTGCTACCTCATGTATTTTGGTTGCTCACTATTGTCACTTTTGATCCATGTAACTTAACGTTTGCTTTTGTAATTTGTTCATTTGTAATTGTTCCTCTTGTATCAATACTGTTCCTACTGTAAAGCGCTCTGACACCTTCGGGTAAAGTCCGCGCTATGTAAAAAACGCCTGAAAACATACCTTTAAATTTTGTACCCGGCGTATAAGACGACCCCCGACTTTCCAGAACATTTTAAGGGGTTAAAAAGTCGTCTTATACGCCGGAAAATACGGTATACAGATGTCTTTTAAAATGTACATTAAAATGCACATGATATCCAAGTTCCACAGGCTTTTTCTCCGGGTGACATATGTGAACATATATGCTTCATAGCCCCAACTCCACTATTCTGCACCATATAAATACCAACGTATCACCATATGCAGTCATGCATACTTTGCACTACATCTTAAAGCAATACTACGTTAATGCACAAAGATGGGAACAAAAATTAGTAAAAAATAAAACCGCACAACTAAACCAAACTTTACCGTAATTGCTCTCACTGCGTAAGAATACGTCAAGATGAAAAAAATAACAACAACCAAGTGTTTCATGGAGCACCATAACATTGAATGGCTCCCCCTTAAAGGATGCATAGGCTCTCTCATGAGTGAATTTTATGAAAAAACAAAAACACATTCTTACTCATTCATGAAAAGTAGCAGAAATCATTTTGTAATAGGAATTTCTCTTTCAGACAGTTGCTGCTTATTATTTTGGGTCCTGTGTTGCAAGGCTATAATTATTTTGTAACTGAAGCTTAAGAGCGCGTACATCTCTTCAAGTAAAGGAAATGGCAGTGCTTAATTTGAGCGGGTGGTTGCTGGTGTAGGCCCCCCACACTCATTTTGGGGCCCTGCACTTACTTTTCGGCATCAGACATTAACCAAGAGAGGCAAAAACATACGGAGCAGAAAGTCGGCGGAGGAGAAAGTCGAGACAACATTCACAAGGGATAACGCAGGATCCTGTCAACAATCTAGTTACAAGATCATATTTTGAGTGAATCATAACATTTTTCTGTAATTTCATCAATTGTTTTCCAGTATGGACCCTCACTGATGCTTGAGTGTGGATTTAAATATCTCATTTGAAAACAGCCCATTTGTACGTTTGCTTGGCCTAGCCACGAATTCTAGGGTAATAGAGTACTTTAAAATACGCTCGCGATCCAGGTCCAACAGATTTTTTCGCCAGGTGGCAGATGTGGCCAATGTATGCTCAACTGCCCCCAGCTAAATTTGTTCTCTAAGAACCACAGTACCATTACATACAGACATACAAACTTTGACTCTTCATTGTAAGCAATGTTGTTAACACACAGAAACACCTTGTTCTGCAGTACTTTGTTAAACAGGGAAGGCCTGATTGCAAGTTTGGCGGACAGGTTACTCCATCACAAACGAGACGGATATCCTGTCGTTAATATTACCAGTTCCATTATGTTCCTTTTCATATACTGGAATTCGTAATACGGTGGACGGGATAACCGTCACGTTTGTGATGGAGTAACCCATCCGCCAAACTCGTAATCAGGCCCATAGTGATTGCTTAGTTATGTTTCTGTAGCACACAGTTCTACTTGGTGAGTCAAACCCTTTCAACTGCAGACAAATAAAGTAATAAAGGCCAACATTGTTTTACTTTCTCTCTTTCCTTAATGTTCCACGCTCCTTTGGAAGTCACTGGGCACACACATTCTCTTTCTTCATGTTGGGGTCTTAGCAATAACTCTCACATGTGTAAATGGCTCTTTTGATATGAAGTTCTGTAAATCTGTATTGCTATATTTATTTGTTTGTTATTTTTCCAGCAAGTTCATTGCTGACCGTGAGAGCCGAAGAAGTCTGACCAACAGTCACCTTGAAAAAAGGAAATGTGATGAATATGTAAGTATAACATAAAAGGATTTATTAATCTCATCTCCATCACATCTAAAACTCATATTCTGAGTCACTGGGACCATACAGCAAAATGAAGCATTTTCTGTGGCAATGTTAGTTTGCTTTTTTATCATTGCAACATATTAATACTGTCTGTGCAAATGTTTGTAAGCACATTTGAACACCTGAATATAGCCATCATCAACTTGAAGGTGGCCAGTTAACCTCTGAAAGGGGCTGGTACTGCGGCACCAGATGTTGGACATTTGTTTAGGTAACTGTTGACCTGGTTGACTTACTCACAAGTTGTTGTGGAAATCTGAAAGTTATGCAGCAGTTGAAGGATTTTTTGCCTTAATTCCAGTGGCACTGCCTTCAATGCGAACCCTGTGATAGCAGCTGGACTTTACATTATGACTGTTTGTTAGGTGGCAGTCAGTCGCTTATATTTATCTTTTTTATGTATCACGTACAGTGGCTTGTGTGGTTTTTCATTACAATCCATAAAAGTAATCAATAATAATAAATACTTAATCATAGTAATGCAGCTGTCAGAACGGTGTTGGGTATGAGGATGAGGGTGCCATTTTGTCTGTCTCTGATTTTTGCTTCAAAAAGGTTGATGACAGCCAAGTGCAGAAAGCTCACACTTTATTGTGCTATTGTGATTCCTGCTAGGAGACAGCCCTTGTGTTACCTTATATGTGAGAGGTAGCACTTTACACTAAGACTGTGTCTGGAGAGAAGTCTTAGACCGTCACTTGAAAGGAGATCCAATGCAAATCTATTCTGAAGTTTATAAAAGTAGGAACCTAACCACCCCACTTGGTTCCAGAACCTAATTCTTCTGGACCAATGAAGAAGGTGCTCGAAGGACTGTTGTGTAACCAGGAATGGTGTCTGCCTGGCAGCATGTTTCTCACAGGTGATTACCTAAAGTCTGCACGTTCTGCTAAAGGAGCCGAGTCTCATCCTAGAAGCGTATACGTCTGCTGAGAGATAGATTGCACCTGCCGATGTAGGAGGAGAGACTGACCAAGAGGAGGAGCATAGTGGGTTTTCCGGTGTGAGGAACACCCAGACAAAGGGGACTGCATTGGAACACAAAACCAGAAACTACTCAAAACAAGAGTAGGTCACGGTTAAGCTGGGACCTGCCTCTGAGGCTTTCCATAATTGAGTGTGGCCATATTACTGACAACTCTGTGGCCTGCCCGCGGTGCTGTCACTGCTGATGCCAGAAAGAAGAAGCATTGTTACTGAGTGAAATCCTTTCGGGATGCCACAAACAAAAGTAATGGCTAAGGAAAGCCGGTCGACCTGGGTGGCTGCCACTGCTGTGAAGCTGTGCCATCACCCGCTCTGCTGTGATCATCCAGCAAAAATGAAGTGTTGCTGAGAGGCCTCAACTGGTGGAGAAGCCGTGCCTTGACTCGTGGACCTACCGTGCTGCAATCATCCTTCATCGCGGGTACCAAGGATAGGTTGCCATGAAGACAGAAGGCACAGGCTGCACCGTTCATATCACCCGACAAGTTTGATCATTGGTGCAGGCCCCCCAAGGCTTCAACTGCGATAGGAGCAAAGGACTGGGACACGCTCACAGGAATCCTGGGGTAAGAAGTTTTCACTGATGTATGCATCTAAACCCGGTGGGGTGAACAGTGACCTCATCTACATCTGTGCCTAAGTGATGTCAAAGTGGCTATAACTGCTAGGGCCACGACGGCGAGAGAATACTAGAGCAGGATTGTGCAATGCACTGAAAACACAACCAGGACTAACACTGTATTAGCTAACCTAATTGCATTGTGTAGTATTTAGTTCTGTTGTGTGATCAAATAACTTTCTTTTACAAAAAGACAAGCCCTAAGCTCAACATTAATTATTGTATCTGTAAGTTGATTGTAGGGTTCTGAACTCTTGTCCATCACACTACCTCCATGAAAAGGCTTGGACTGGTTGTCCTCACTACTCAAGTGTAGTAGGGGTTGTACTTGGCTCTATTTACTTAGCCATAGTAGGATGGACCCCAAGACACCAGTGGCAAACACCCTCAACCACCATGGTTGGGACGCACGGCCACTGTCTGCCCTGTGGTCCCCTGAAAAGGGTCTGACACTAGCAGTCGTGGGTCAGGCTGGGCAAGTAATTGAGGATACAATTCAGTAGAGTAGTAGTGTATGATATACAGCATGAAGAGCCTCATCCCTAAGTGAAAGGTGCACTCAATTCAAATTTTTATTATTATTGTTTTTGTTATTGCTGTTGTTGTCTTGTTATTTTTAATACTAATAATAATAACATTAAATGATTTGACGAAAGATCAATTTCATCCTCCAAAAACTGTCTTTATTTTAATTAACCCCTATCTTGAAGTAAAGAAAGGGGCACAGCACAAGTCAGGGGTACACATGGGTAGATTGTGTCTTCCTTGCCAAGAAGTTGGGCCCCACAGAAATATACTGAACTCGTCCTGGTGTAATTTATAGACACATTCAGCAGCACCTGCATGTTGTCTTCTTTCATGCCCAGCAGTGGCGGCTCTCCCATTGGGGTGTTCGGGTGTAGCCCCACTGCTTTCTCACGGTGCGATAAGGCAGAAACATAAATGGTAATAACTATCATTTTATGTTTCTGCCTTCTCGCACCGGAAGAAAGCAGAAGTGCCTGATTGGGGGTGGGCGGTTCTGCTCAAGGGCAGGGTGCGGGTGTGGCTTGTCCACTGTTGTGTATACTGACTGTTTGGACGGCCCTGGGGCCGACCAAACAGTCAATATGCACAACAGTGGGCCACTCCTCCCCCTGCCACTCCTCCCCCTGCCCTCGAGCTGGACCGCCCATTCTCCCTTTTTAGGGCTCGCCTGCTGATGCGCTTCAGCGCATAGCTGGCGAAGCTCTATAGGGGCTTATCCAGTGTTTATCCACTGGCGATTCCACTGGCGATTCCTTCAAGTGCATGTGCTTTTTAGGTCATTGCGCTTGCGCAAGCCCTAAAAAGCGCGTGCACAATGCCACCAGCCGCCTGCCTGCCTGCCTCGCATTACCACATCAAAGGCAGCCCTCCGAGCGCATTTCTCACCCCCTAATTATTCACGGCCGGCCGGCAGGCACATCAAAGGCTGCTGCTGCCGTGACTCGCATTTCTCCTCCCTCCTCCCCTATCACTGCCCAGGCCGGCCGTACTTTCTCTTTACAAGGGCGCCCATTCCTGAATCACTTGAAATCTCTCCACATTATTTGCATTTTGTTAATTAAAAAAATTAACTTCAACACAGCGTTGCACATTTTTCTCGACTTCGGAAGGATGAGTCCCAATCTCATTTGTACAAAGTGTTGTAATGGGATTATTGGAGAGTTAGAGAAACGTGCTCACAAGTTACATTTTTATGCAAATCATCTGAGTAAATAAACAATAGCATGGTGCCGTTTGCGTCCTTGACTTGATCTGGTTTTTATTTTTATTTTGCTATTATTCTCACAAAGGCTAAGAAGGTCTGCCTACTTTAGTATTAAGTGCTATACGTCGCATAAGCAACAGCTAACCATTCACTCACCCACGCAACGCCACTCACCCATGCAACGCCACTCACCCACGCAACGCCACTCACCCACGCAACGCCACTCACCCACGCAACGCCACTCACCCACGCAACGCCACTCACCCACGCAACACCACTCACACACGCAACGCCACTCACACACGCAACGCCACTCACACACGCAACGCCACTCACACACGCAACGCCACACACGCAACGCCACACACACACGCAACGCCACACACACATGCAACGCCACACACACATGCAACGCCACACACACATGCAACGCCACTCACACATGCAACGCCACTCACACATGCAACGCCACTCAACCACGCAACACCACTCACACACGCAACGCCACTCAACCACGCAACGCCACTCACCCACGCAACGCCACTCAGCCACGCAACGCCACTCAGCCACGCAACGCCACTCAGCCACGCAACGCCACTCACACACGCAACGCCACTCACACACGCAACGCCACTCACACACGCAACGCCACTCACACACGCAACGCCACACACACACGCAACGCCACACACACACGCAACGCCACACACACACGCAACGCCACTCACACACGCAACGCCACTCACACATGCAACGCCACTCACACATGCAACGCCACTCACACATGCAACGCCACTCACACACGCAACGCCACTCACACACGCAACGCCACTCACCCACGCAACGCCACTCACCCACGCAACGCCACTCACCCACGCAACGCCACTCACCCACGCAACGCCACTCACCCACGCAACGCCACTCACCCACGCAACGCCACTCACCCACGCAACGCCACACACGCAACGCCACACACACACGCAACGCCACACACACACGCAACGCCACACACACACGCAACGCCACTCACACACGCAACGCCACTCACACATGCAACGCCACTCACACACGCAACGCCACTCACACACGCAACGCCACTCACACACGCAACGCCACTCACACACGCAACGCCACTCACCCACGCAACGCCACTCACCCACGCAACGCCACTCACCCACGCAACGCCACTCACCCACGCAACGCCACTCACCCACGCAACGCCACACACACACGCAACGCCACACACACACGCAACGCCACACACACACGCAACGCCACACACACACGCAACGCCACACACACACGCAACGCCACACACACACGCAACGCCACTCACCCACGCAACGCCACTCACCCACGCAACGCCACTCACCCACGCAACGCCACTCACCCACGCAACGCCACTCAGCCACGCAACGCCACTCAGCCACGCAACGCCACTCAGCCACGCAACGCCGCTCAGCCACGCAACGCCGCTCAGCCACGCAACGCCGCTCATCCACGCAACGCCGCTCATCCACGCAACGCCACTCACCCACGCAACGCCACTCACCCACGCAACGCCACTCACCCACGCAACGCCACTCATCCACGCAACGCCACTCATCCACGCAACGCCACTCATCTATATGCAAAACGAAAAATGTCAAACTCTTCTATTGCGAGACCTATTGCATTTTCAATGCTTGTTCTCTATGTAGGCTGCTACATAGGCAAAATGTCCCGGGTGGGGCGCACTCTGCTGCACCTCACCAATCACAACGCTGCCATTGCAGCATTGTGATTGGCGGAGGGGAGGGAGGGAGGCTGCCTTCTGGCTGATGACGATGCAGGAATTGAATTCGGAAAAGGCAGGACGGCGGGAGTCGGAAGTCAGACTGTGGACCCATCCAGACAGCGGCGCAGGACAGCAAGTTAAGTTTGATATTATTTTATATATATTTAATTAAACAAACCCTCCCCCATCCCCCACCCCGAGACGACCTAATTTTCACCCCCTCTCCCCCCACCCGCCCGACATGTCGGCCGTGACTGCAAATAAATGTTAATAAATTAGCAGGTGACTCGCAAGATATGAGCTCCATTAGGTTGGGCAATTGAAACCATTTTCGTCTTTATTTCCTTTGTTCCTTTATTCCTCACTGCCCCGCCTCAAGGTTAAGGTACATAGTAAAATGCTTGTCCGAAAAGCGTGATTATTGTCTTTAGACAAGTCTGCCTCCGATAGCTACTTTCATGCATCACTGGAAAGCTTCACTGCTCTGCTGAAATAGAAATCTGCGCTTGTACTTCAGCGTTCCTTCTGACACTGAAGGGTCATGTTTTCACACTAGGCTTCACGAGTCGTAGCTTGCGAGCTCAGCATGCACCGGGACTATGTTTGTGCCACACATGTGCCACGGTGGTGCTTAGCCCTGAGTCAGCCTGCCTGAGCTCTGTTGTAATAGAAGATCTGCACCTGGCGCACAACAGTGTGGTGTGCCAGCAGTAATCCACCACTCATGCAGGCAGGCTATGGGGCATGCCTTGTGAGGAGAGGGTTGATGTGAGGATAGATCATTGTTAAGTGAAAAGCGTATAGCCTGGCGTACTGCTAGTGAATGTGAGATGTCACATGCCACTGTTAAACCATCAATACTGTGCAGAAATGAGATGGATCAGTATTTGAAACAATATGTGACAATAGCTGAAACATGTACGTGTTTACATTTGCTGTAAAACTAAAAGCTAGAAAGTTACAGTGAAAGATAAATTGTGTGATGCAATTTTGCCTGACATTTTGGTTTAGAGGTGACAAATATAAATCGATTTTAAATTATGTTAGTATTGGCACTATTCAGCGTCAGTGGAACTGAAGATGTATGCAAATGACACTGGGGAAGAGTTTATTTTTTGTGTGTGTTACTTTGTGTTATTTAGGTTGTCAATGATTTATACAGCAGTGACGTTATCATGTTGAGCTAAGAAATATGAAGAATTGTGATTATGAAAATTATGTTAGGTAATAGAAAAACCGTCTCCAGTTATATTTATGGAAACATAATTTTACTTTGCCTCCATATTTATAGTATCCTAAAGTTATGTTACTGACCATAGGTGAACGCAGAGATTAACTTTCATAGAATTAAAAGACAATATATGGATTTAAAGCACACCAGTGTAATGATTCATTGGGGAATTTGGAAAACATAGGTATTGTGTTCATACGCTAATGGGTTCATTGTACATACTCTAATATGATACCAAAGTGTAGCATTTTGTAGTGTTTTGTTCCACTGATTCTTATTCTCTACTTTGTGTGTATTATAGTGCTGCATTCACGTAGCTCTCTTTGACTGTGTTTACTTCCTGGGAGTCCACATTTAGAGCTGTTTTCCTGTGCTTGCCAAGCTCTGCTTTGCACGATTACCCTTTATTGTCCTCAGGCTATTATTCCCAGGATTGCACACATTATGGTGTTGTGTCACGTGTTATATTAGACATGTGACAGTGTTTGTTCCTGGCTGTGGCCCTCTAGTTAATCACTGGAGTCTCTCAGCACCCTTCAATGACTGATAACATGAAGACGTTTGATCTTGCACACTTGTTACAGTTTGGCGTGGCAGTTTACGCCCCACTACTTTAAAAGTACACCAACTGCCACTGATGCCCAGTAACATGCAGGTATTGCAGAGGCTTATCAGAGTCCTGTTAGGACAAAGTTAGGGGGGCATCAGGCTTCCTTTTGGTTATGCAGGCTGAAAGCTGTCTGCTCACTTACACCTAGAAGCAAATGCAATGGAGGGGAAACAAAGACAGACAATTTGTTATCACTTCACCACTGTTTAAGAGAGGCATGCTTTTGGCTTTGACCAGTCTCTGTCTTTAGGACATATACATACACTGTAAGAATGTTAGATGTGTTGGTCTATCCCATTGTTTACACACAAAACTATTTAAATACTACTGTTTATTTCTATTTTTTTATATAGTGCTACTCATCCCAATCCTGGGTGTGGAAGCTCTTTACATTAATTGTACACTTTTTTACATTTACACACATATGATCTATCGTCAATCAATGTACAGGATGCGTTACATAAGAAGTGAGGGTTACAATGTGTAGGAGTCACATGTCCTTCATAGCTCACTGTGCTGTTTTAGAAGGATTACAATTTATGAACCTCAAGTAGCAAAAGGATCTGTATGATAAAAGCAGTAACCCATCTGTCATTTGCGTGTTACTTGAATTGCTTTGCAGGAGACATATCAACACTCTATGCTACTTTGACTCAAAACTGGGACTGACACAGATCTCTTGAGAAAGTGCATTAACTTCCAGAGTTATCTTGCCATTATTTTTATCCCCTGAGATTTACTGGGCAAACAGTAAATCACTCCTACTCGTAAGCATCCGGTTCGGGAAGTCGGCCTCGGTGATCCAGAAGGTGTTGATAGCGGGCGTATGCTTCAATGAAGCAGGCAACAGTGTGCCTTCTAACTCTACACCGGACTCGACCTAATTAGACCGGCAATTCAGTATATACCAGTCAATATTAAGTAATTAGTCCTGATGATGATCCCTGTAACTAATGAGCTTGGGATCGAAACGTCGTCGACAATGCAAAATAGTACCACATGTTCCATAGTGTATAAGTATTGTGGTTACTATTTGGTTTAGCTTGTTGCATTACATGATTATCACAAGCTTCCACAGCTCCAGTTTTTTGCCTGTAACTTGTTTTGTTTAACCTTTCATTGTTTGTTTCGTTTTTCTCCCTGTCCATTGTATCGGGTGCAGGATTGCGTCCCGTTCCTTTGTATATTACTTGCCACCTCTATATACATTGTCTTATTAAACTTCCTTGTCTGGCTTGACATAGGACATATATTGTACCCATTTAGGCCTATACTTTATTTTTTCCTCTATATTTTCATTCTAAGTACCATTGTTTACGAAAATAATTGATACCCGGGGTCCTTAGTTACTCATCGGGGCCCCTTGTCTGTCTATAGAAAGCCAATTTCTTTATGGCAGAGTTAAAACAAATTAATGGATAAGATGACCCCAGATTTTTCATCGAGTTGTGTCACTGTTTTCGCATCAGCTCCAACACAAAATCTCACTTGTTAAATATTGTTAACGCGCTCAAATGTACCCATGCTAGACCTGCTAAGCAAATGTGTGAGGTTTTTGGATCTGATGTCACTTCTTGTGATCTCACTTTGTGTAAAGTCACGGGATGTGATGCCATGTGTGATGTCACACCTTGTGATGTCATTCCCTGTGATGTCACACGACATGATGTCACTTGCATACTGCCTAAGTTGGTTAGTCCCCTCACTTCTTTTTTCGTGACTTGTGTCCTGGAAAAGGGCACCGACCCAGATTTCAATGGCCCCTTATCTGACAAGGTGCTTCATTCAGGAAAGCATAATCTCACCCTAGCTGTAGAATAGGGCATTTTGTCATCTGAACCGTGCCCACAGTGGTCGTACATTGTCAAGGTCTCAGCTTTGAGGGCCTAAGACTGCCTCAAGCTGCCGCCTTCCCCTCTCTGATATCTTGATACACCAGCGAGAGACATGTGCAACTCTCCTTCAGTGGTCTGAAGGCTCTTTGCTATGTGCAGCTCCTCAAACAGGGGACAAAAGAAAGCATCCTATGACTTTATACCATTCCGGCTGAGGGTACAATGCTTGGTACTCCAGGGCTCTGGAAGAAAAGTGCCTTTGCAGTGCTTCTGTCCCCAGGAAAGGGTGAATCAGGACTACATAAGACTTTTGGGATGACTGACTGAGAAATATGCCCCCATGGATGGATAGCGTAGCACTGCGAATGAAACCACCAATACTGGGCGCTTAGAGAGCTCGGCCGGATATTTACATTCCCACAAATGTTTGACACTTCGAAGAGGCAGCACAAGGTGGTAGGAAACTTTTTTAACAATGAAGAGGTAATATTTATCTTTCTTCATTGTATGGGGTGGGGAATCTGAGAGACACCACGAGCAGTGCTAGGCAGGGTGAGACCAGCCATTGAGAAGCAATTCTTCCTCCCAGCAAAAAAGCTGGCAAGAAGCTCTAAACAGTTTATATGCAGAACTGATCGTCTCGCGGACACAATGAGTCCCCCAACCAGATGTGCTTGCATCTGACTCCAAAAGATCGGAGGCAGAATTTAAAATTGTTCTCTCATTACATACATTCTAACCATCAAAGGACTTCTTCATTGTCTTGAGATCTAACAGAATTAGATACGAATAACTTTGTTGAAGTGTCAGATTTTTAGTCTAGCCCTGTAATGGAGAGGTCCTTAGAAAACTGATTGGAGTTTTGACAAGAGGAGACCTACAATTTTCTAGAGGAGCGTTTTTACTCCTCCCCCGCTCCTTACCTGGTCTCTCACATCTTCTTGCTTCTTCTCACATTTTCTTCCCGCCCTTCCTAGCACTGCCCATTGAACCCCTCCGCTCTTTCTCCCATCTCAGGGCCTACTTAATGGCACACACTGCATGACCACGCAGCCAAAGGCAAGCCAAATGCAAGCTTTTCGGTGCTTGTCCTGACTGTCCACATATGGATCATGCCCAGGACCACAAATCCTGGTAGGATCACCCTCCACCATTACTCAGCAGCCACCCTTCGCGTGTCCATCCACCTGCTTCTGCCACACTGCACCTCTCGGCATAGTGGGACCTTTCTCCTGCTTCCACTGCTTCCACTGCTGATTCACCTGCAGCAGCATGCCCTCACACCCACCCCATACTCTGATTCTCACGCCACCCACTCTCAAACTCACCTCATCAAACACCACACCAGACCCTCAGCAAATACTCACATGGATGCTCCTCAACACACACTGGCTCAAAAAACACAGGATCGAAATCTGGGACCTCCTCAGCAGTTGCGCACTGGACCTCCTCTTCCTGACAGAAATGGGGATGAACCCCGCCTCCCTGCAGGATACAAGATCACATGCCAAAGAATAGGACACTTTATCCTGCACTCTTCCTCCAACACGTGCCATTACTCCGCATTTTTTACTCCGCAAAATCTTTTACAAAACAGGGTTTTACAAATCAATCCATTACAACACATTCCCCATTACAAAGCAATTTACTATTCTAACTCCACCAGGCATTACTTTGGGGGGATGCGCTGTAATGGTTTGTGGTGTAAAGCCCTGCATTCTAAAAGATTTTGCAGAGTAAAAAATGAAGGATAATGGCATGTGCTGTAACGCTTGTGTTGTAAAGGATGTTTACTCATACCAAGACCACCTTCACAGTTGGGGGGAGGTGGGGGGGCACTGTCCATACACAAGACACCCTCAATTGCTCTACTTTCACAGACCTGGACACCCCCTCTTCATGGAGCACATGCACTTTAGTCTACAAACCAACAACAGGCCCGGGCCCACCCTTAATATACCTCGAGCATACAGACCACCCCAAACATGAAGCAAATATCATCGCTGACTTCATCGCCCCTTCCACATCAACTCCAAGGATTTCCTACTTCTCAGCGATTTCAGTTTCTACTTAGAAGTCCCCTCCAACCACTGCTCCACTGAACTCGAGGGCCTGCACGACTTAGGATTTTCCAAGCTCATCATGGACCCAACACACAGTGCAGTACCCACTAAAGACGCAATTTTCGCCTCCGGCAACAACATCAGCCACATTTCCGCCTCACCACTCACATGGACCGACCACTCCATCACCACTTCAAAACCTCCATGCCACTAGCCAAAACTCCCATCAGCACCAACGTACTTAGCCAGGGCTGGAACAGAACAACCCAACTGCCCTGACGCTCTTGCACCCAACAAGACTCATAAACACCGAAGATCCAACAAACAGGCCTCCTGGTACACGGAGGAACTCCGGGACTCCAAAAGGTACAGCAACCAGCTGGAAATGAAACAGAGAGCCAACCATGACATTGAAACCAGATCAACCTACAAAGCTGCTCTCAGACACTACCACCGATTTCTGAGAGACACCAAGCGAAGATCCCTCATTGACTGAAGCTCCAACAAAAGCAGAGAGATCTTTGCCATTATTCAGGAAGATTCCACCCCAGAAGCCTCAGCCAACTCCAACACCCCCTCACATGACCTCTGCAAAAGCCTCTCCAACTTTGTCCACAGCAAAATCGAAAAGATCTACAATAACTTCAACAAACAACCAAGGATATCAAACGCAACCTGCCCACCTCCCACGGGGACACACATCTAACCAACTGGAGAATACTCACAGAGGTAGATACCGCTTCAATGACGAAAACCATTTACTCTGGGGCTCATACAGACCCCTGTCCACAATTTATCTACAACGCAGGAGGGCCTCTAATCAGCATATTCCTGACTCACATCATCAACTCCATCCTTTATGCAGCTTTACCCGAGGAATGGAAACATGCTGCTGTGTCAGCACTCCTCAAGTAAACATCGGCAGGCCCCCAAAGAGATGAGAACATCTGCCCCTTCTCCCTACTTCCATACCGATCCAAAGTTATAGAGAAGGCAATTAACCATAAACTCACCAGCCACTGAAGCTCACAGTTTTCTTGGCCACACCCAATCTGGCTTTCAAAGCAACCTTAGCAGGATACAGTACTCATCACTAACACAGATGAGAGCTGCACTTTACTGGACTGAGGATAAACATCCACCCTCGCACTGCTGTTCTTCTCCGCTGCATTTAACACTGGATCACACTCCAGCCTCATCAAAAAATTTCACATAATATGCATCTAAAGTCCGGCCTTGGAATGCATATGCTCCTATCTCAAAGGAAGAACACAGAGAGGCAAACACCCACGCTACACATCAAAGCCCAAGGATTTGATCTGTGGAGTCCCTCAAGGATTGTCTCTCATCCCTACTCAGTTCAATGGATACATGGCACCAGTCGCCAATGTCATCTGATCTCATGGAATTTCCATAATTTCCTATGCCGATGGCACCCTGTCCATCCTCTCAATGTGCGATAAGTCCTCCATGACCAGATCCAACTTTACGAAATTCATGATCTGCATAGTGGAATGGATGAAAAACAACTGCCTGAAACTCAACATGGACAAGACCGAAGTACTGATTTTCTGGTACAAGAACTCTCCCCTGGGACTCCCCCTTGTGACCATCAGAGTTCTGTCTAACATCTAAAACCTCTGACCATGCAAGAAATCTGGGAATCATCCTAGATGACAAACTCAACATGGCCTCACAGGTGTACGCAATCAGCTCATCTTGCTTCCACATGCTACGCATTCTCAGGAAAATCTTCAAATGGATCCCCATTAACACCAGGCATATCGTCACTCAAGCCCTAGTCACTAGCAGACTAGACTACGGCAACATACTCTATGCCGGAATCTCCAGCCACCTTCTCCATCTACTTCAGATCATCCACAATATCACAGCTAGACTAGTCCTGGGTCTTCCACTTCACACACACACACATCACGCCACATCTCAGAGAATTCCACTGGCTGCCGATACACAAACATTGACAATTCAAATTTCTCATGCATACACACAAGGCACTGCACAACATAGGACCAGCATACCTAACTGCTGAATTCACTTCCACCTACCCACCAGCCTCTTTTGCTCAGCCTCACTCTCTCTCGCACACACACCCTGTATCTACAAATACAGACCGGGCAGCCTAGCCTTCTCCTACATCACACCCAAGTCATTGAACAACCTGCCTTCACACATCAGGGCCTCCTCCTCACTGCTTGAATTCCAAAAGAGGCTGACGACCTTTTGGGTGGTAAGTTGCGATATGCAAATCCATATAACATAACATAAGATAACATAATACTGGGAATGAGACAAAGCTTTTGCTTTGTCCTGAGACATTATCAAGATGTTTTCTGAATGGTACTTATTCCTTGAGATCTTAGGTTAGACATTACTGGTTTCTAGAACTTGATGAAACACCAAGGAGCTGAAGAAAGATCATAGGAAAGAGATGTGAACTGATATGTGACATCTAACAATTTGAATTGAAGATATTTCCTGTGTGAACGATGAATGTGTATTGTTAGATGATCGTCTTTGAGGTCTAATCATATCAACCAATGACCTCCTTGGAGAAAATCCCAGAGATATTGCATAGTTTCCATTTCAAAGGACAATATTATACAAATAATTTTAATGTTTTAGATTGAGGACTGAACGTAGCTTTTTATTTTTGACTAAAAAAACGTTGTTTAGGAAACCGTGAGGGGAATACGTTGGATTGTTCTATTGCTCCTTTCGTGAGAAAATCTTGAATTTCTTGGTGAACCAATATTGAGCCTGCCAGAGACTGATGGAAAGATTTTGAAAATATTTTTGGGATTGAATCAGAGTAAATTTCTATCTTATACTATGGAACAGTTTGGAGAACCCAAAGGCCTGAGGAAAGGAGAGACCTATTGTTTAAGAATAGAATTGTTCAACCTGCAGGCATTAAAGGAGGATTTTGAATTCTTACTACTCTGGCTCTGGATTGGCCTCTCTGGTACTGGCAATGAGATCCTCTTCTCTTCTGTGGCTAGAAGCTAAGTCTATAATAGTAGGAAGAACATCTTCTTGAAGGAATGAATTGGGATCTTTGATCATCCTGGAATTGCCCAGTTGAACAATTCCCTTTTATATGGGCCTTTGCGGAAACCTTCCAACCAAAGACTTTCATGAGAAATAGCTGCATTCTTTCTATAGTAGTGAATACATTGACATACTTTTAGATTTATTTTATGGAGTGATATCCAAAAAGAAGGCCCTGAGCAGATGGTCCTAGTTCTGAAGTTGAGATCTCTGTAAGCTTTGAATCATTTTGAATAATGAGGCCTTTCCTTCATTCCAATGAAATTGCTGCTTTGGCATTGCATATGAGGCATATTGCTCTTTATGCCCAATTGGATAACTTACTACCATCAATAGCAGAATTTTTCTCCTTGTCAATTTTTGCTGGTTCAGAAAACTTTGTTAGAGGAACCATAGAACCATTTGGCAATAATAAATCAACAGTAAAAAACAATACTAATCGTACTGCTGGAGCAGCTAGAAAGAAGAAGGACTATAACTATGTCTTCATTCTATAACTGTGTTTGGAACATCATTTTTTTTTTTTGGTTCAACTGCTTTTATTATGTTGGACTTCAGTACACTGCTTCGCACGCCTACAACCCGGAGGCCGGCGGCTACCCTGTAATCAACAGAGAGTAATCAATTAGTTAAACACAGCCTTAAACCGGCATCCCTGAGGCCCGGTGGCGGAAGGACGGAGATGTGAGAGGAGCAGTTATCAGCCTGCGCCATTGAGTGTGAAGTGCATTGTTGGATGTCGTGCAGTAGAACAAAGGTGTGCATTGTAACAGCCCCAACTTCTAAACCTATCCCCCCCCTCCCACCCGTATCCTAGAAACAAAGAAACTTGGTCAGTGAGTTACAGCAGTCTCAGCTCAGTTACAGCGCCACAGACGCAGCGGCTATAAAACACGTCTAGCAGTTATTCCCACGTGGCAGGGATCTCAGTCTATGTCTTCCTGCCCAGCCTGTGAAGCCAGGGGGGGTTTGCATATGTTACCTCTAAATTCATTCCAGCAGGACCATATATCGCTCCATTTGCGGGGGCAGCCTCTTGTCTCGTAGACAGTCTTTTCTTGCAGCATGCACCAGTCCATGTCGCTCTGCCAATCTCCCAGTGTCGGTGAATGAGGGGCTCCCCAGAGTCTTGCTATGTTTCTCTTTGCCACCATCTGCCCAAGTGTTACCCAGACCCTCCCCCTGGAAGACAGGTCTGTGGGTTCCCATATGTTCAGGAGGCACCGTTTGGCCTCAGGGCGAAGTTCTACCTCCAGAACCTCCTGCATACATTGGACCACCCTCCTCCAGTATCTTTGCACTTTTGGACACTCCCATAGTAGGTGGAAGAAGGTGCCTTTCCCTCCACAACCCCTTCTGCAGAGTCCTTCTCCACCCTTCCCCATCGCCACCAGCCTAGTGCAGGAAATGTAGACTCTATGGAGGATTTTTAGTTGGACTAGCCTTAGTCGGGCCGAGATCGCTACCTCCCTGGGTGAGGCTAGTGCGTGAGACCACTCCTCCTCGTCTATCTCCAGCCCGTCTGCGACCCATTTATCTTTCAGAGGAAGTAAGGTGTCAGGGGGGTTGTTAATTAGTTTTTTATATGTGAGGGAGATGGCATGTTCTGGCAGGTGTCCGTCAAGTAGTCTATCCTCCAGTGGAGAGGCCAGGGGCAGGGTGGTGTCCGGTGGTATATTCGCTTGCAGTGAATGTCGTACCTGCAGTATTCAGTGCGCGCCATGTCGTATGTGTCTCGTAGGTGCGCAAACGTGTGGACACCCTTCGGTCCCCAGAGGTCTCTAATTTGTGAAATCCCTATCAGGTCCCAGCCGCGGAACCCTTTGGTGCGCCCCAGAGTGCCCAGCTTTTCAGAGGCCCACAGAGGCGTGGACATGGTGAGGACATCCGACCACCCCAGCTTTTTCTGAGCAATGTGCCAAATTTGAACTGAGTGCTGGGTCGGTCCGGTAAGTTGGTATCTCCCCGGCCTTGAGTAGAGTGCAGCCTCGTAGTTCCCCCCAGGGAGCTGCCACCTGTCCATCCCATATCCGGGGTCATCCCCACTGCTGTATGTCCCTTGGTTAATGGCTGAGAGGTGTGCTGCCCAATAGTATTTGCGGATGTCGGGAAGGGCGATCCCACCATCATACCACCCTAGTGTGAGTTTATGTAGTCCGATCCTAGGCGTGCCCGCCCTCAAGAGTTCACGTTGCGCCGCTTCCACCGCCACGAAGTACGCGTTAGACACTTTGTCTGGGTAATTCTGTAACGCGTAGAGGAACCTAGGCAGCGCCACCATTTTAAATAGGGCCGCCCGGCCCAATAACGACAGTGGAAGATTTTGCCAGGATTTCGCCTCCCGCTGGAGCCGTCTGAGGGGAGGGAGTAGGTTGCGCTCGTATAGCAGGGTCTTGTTAGTGGAGACAAAGACTCCCAGGTATGTGAAGCCGTCCGTTGCCACTGTTAAGGGGCAGGTGGCCGGGAGTCTCGGGGGGTCCCCGCGTAGCACGTAGAGATGTGATTTACTCCAGTTTATTCTAAACCCTGAGTTCCGGCCGAAGCTGGTGAGGATGTCAAGCACTGCCAAAATGGATCTACGCGGTCTGGACAGGTACAGGAGGATATCGTCGGCGTAAAGGGATATCTTGTCCTCCCATTTTTCCGTCCAGGCTATACCTTTAAGGTATACGTCCTGCCGTATCCAGGCCGCGAGCGGCTCGAGTGAGAGCGCAAACAGGAGGGTAGAGAGAGGGCATCCCTGCCGTGTCCCCCTCTCAAGGGTGAAGACATCCGACGCCTTACCGTTCACGACCACCTGGGCCAGAGGTTCGGCGTAGAGGAGGCGCACCCACGATATGAAGTTTGGTCCGAATCCCAGTTTGCGCAGTACTGAGATCATGTATGGCCATTCAAGGGTGTCGAATGCCATGGCGGCGTCGAGGGAGACCACCACCGCGTCTTCTTGCAGTTTATGCCTCTGACCGAGCACCCCGTGCAGGCGGCGAATGTTGAGTGCCGTATTACGGCGGGGCATGAACCCGGACTGGTCCGGGTGGACCAGGGTAGACAGGACCGGCTGGAGTCTATTTGCGAGTGCTTTGGCAAGGATTTTTGGTTCCGCGTTGATCAACGAGATCGGCCTATACCAGGCACACAGTTCTCTAGGTTTGCCCTCTTTAGGGATTGCCACAATCGTAGCCAGCCGCTGGTCTTTGGGCAGGATGCCATTCTCTCTACTTTCGTCGAACATGGGCTTAAGGCGTTTACTGAGGGCGTCCGGTTGCAGTTTGTAGAGCTCTATTGGGAGGCCATTCGGCCCCAGGGCCTTGCCTGGGCGTAGGTCTACAATTGCGCGTTGCAGTTCTGAGGGAGCGAGTGGGCTTTCGAGGGATTCTCGTTCCGTCTCTGACAGGCAGGGCATCTGGATGTCCGCCAAGAGGGCCATCGAGTCCTCTTCCGGACGGTCCGATATCCGGCTGTATATTTGCCTGTAGTGGCGCGCAAATTCTGCCACTATCTCCCGGGGTTCTGTTACCATCGTCCCCGCGGCCGTCAGGATTTCGGGGACTACTCTGGTGGCCTGTTGCTTTTTTTCTAGCCACGCTATTAATTTCCCGGCTTTGTCGCCCTGGTCGTATATCCTGCCCATCGTGTGTCTGGCTGCCCTTTGAGCGTCTTGCGTGACTAGTTCTTTGTATTCAGCCGTTTTGAGCCTTAGCCTATGGTGTATAGCAGGTGCTCTAGTTGCACTCGCCTCCTTTTCTAGGGCCGCCAGGTCCGCTTCTACCGTAGTGACCTGGCGCTCTTTCTCCCTCCGTTTCCCGGCTATATTCGACAGTGCTTCCCCCCTGATTACTGTTTTAAAGGCCTCCCAGAGGATGACCGGGGAGTCCACTGAACCTGCATTACTATCGAAGTAGTGGGTAATCGATTTTGTGAGCGCCTTCTTAGTCTCCTCTGATTTAAGGTGCCACGCGCTGATGGGCGCGATACAGCCCTCTTGCCGAGTCCCGAACGTGAAGTGAGCGATAACTGGTGAATGGTCAGATATGCCACGTGGTAGGTGTGTTGCGTCGTGTATCATCATGTCTTGGTTTAGTAGGGTGAGGATGTGATCAAGTCTGGAGAATGTGCCATGGGGACCGGAGAAGAAGGTATACTGTCTATCAATCGGGTGTAGCAGCCGCCAGACATCGGTAAGCCCGAAGGCTTCTAGGAAGGTGGATAGCCATTGCTGCCCTTGTGGTGTGTCTCTGGGTGGGCGTCTGTCTAAAGTGCCCAACATAACAGCGTTGTAGTCCCCTCCCAGCACGAGTCGACCATCAGGAAGAGAAAGCAGCAATCTGCCCAAGTCAGCGTATGCTTGGGTTTGGAGGCCTGGCGGGATATATACCGACAGCAGGTTGAGGTGGTGCCCTTCCCACCTGCCGGACATCACTGCGAAGCGGCCCTGCGGGTCCGACTCAGTGTTTGTTATATGAATGGGAAGTGATGGGCGTATCAAGATCCCCACCCCCCTAGAACCTGATGTGAAGCCCGCATGTACTACAAGGGTGTACCCCAACCTATTAAGGGCTTGACACGTGTTTCCCAGGAGGTGAGTTTCTTGCAGCAGTACTGCGTCCGGTTGGTGCCTTCTAATGAACTGGAGGACTATGGTGCGCTTGAGTTTGTCTCCAAGCCCGTTCACGTTCCAGCTCAGGATCTTGAGGTTTTTTTCCCATCGCCTAGCCATAACCGTGACTGTGTGAGGTAAACTGTGGCTGCCTTCCAGTGCTTGGGCCGAGTCTGACAGTAAGAACTACACATGACCATAAAACACTCCCCCCCCCCAGTTGCCATCCCAACATTCATATGTGAAGCAAACAAAATAATTGTGTGTGGACCATTGTCTCTCAGTCCCCTTCCCGGCTCGTAGAACCCCCCCCCACATTGAACTAGCCCCCCACCCTGCCCCCTGCTCTGTAGGCTCCGAACTACCCACAACCCCAATTAGCAGAGCGCCTGTCGTCCCCATCCCACCCCGGAGAGAGTAAACCACTTCCCCCCCGAGGAACTCTGGTAGTAGGCACGTGTGCCAGTCCCAACTCCAGCCGCCATTCCCGTGCCCCCGACATGTTGTCCGTTAAGTCTATGGAAATGTGGCAATCAGCCCATTATCACAATAGTCATGGGTAAGTGTGCCCGCACCCCAAAGCAGTGAAGGAGTCTTACCGCTGTCGACGCCAGCGCAGATATGGCCAATTGGCGCGTTCTTGCTGTTCGGTGTCTCACCGTGCTGTATTGTCCCGGGGGGAGTCCCAACGAGGACTGTTGGACCTGGAGCGCCACGACCTTTGGCTCTGTTCGTCCCCTGCGGATTTCCCAGCCGCCGACCCGGGGGAAGTGGCTCCAGGTTCTCTCCAGACGTCCCGATTCTGTGTTGCCAGTGCCTCCGGCGCCTGCTCGTCGAGCCATTCCTGGACCGCCTCCGGCGAGGTGAAGAAGCGGGATTTTCCTCCAAATATTATCTTGAGCTTCGCGGGGAAGAACATCATGTATTTGATTCCTCGCTCTCTGAGTGCTGCCTTCACCCCCATGAACGAGCGACGTTCCTGCTGGACCTGCAAGGTGAAGTCGGGGAAGAATCGAATGGTGGTCCCCTCATACTGTAGGTCCCCCTGTTGTCTGGCCGCTTGAAGGATGGCATCCCGGTCACGGTAATTTCGGATTTTCGTAATGATCGTGCGTGGCGGGGCGCCAGGTTTGGGCTTGGGGAGCAGGGCTCGGTGGGCCCTCTCGATGGTGAAAAACTTAGAGAGCCTCTTCGGCCGAAGATGGTGCAGGATTAAGTCTTCCAAGAATAGCTCCGTACTGTGCTTCTCCGAATCTTCCGGCACACCCACGACGCGAATGTTACTGCGCCGGGCCCTCCCTTCCTGGTCCTCGAGTCTCAGAGCCATTATCCGGTGTTGGTGGACGAGTTCATTTACCCGGCCTTCCAGTTGCTTTGAGGAGGCCTGGAGCGTCGCAATGTCAGTTTCGTTGGCCTTGGACCTTTCGGTGGTTTTGCCCAGGTCAGTACGCAGTAGATTGACTTCAATCGTAACCTTGTCCATTTTGGATTCCAGAGTGGTGCCGAGCGTCTGTATTGCGGCCATTATGGACGTCAGTGAGGGTTCGGTTGCGGCCGTGGTGCTTCCTCCCTTTGCTCCCGACTGCGTGGGTCCTGTAGCCACCGCGTATTTGTCCAGTTTGTTCGTTTGGGTCGGGACTCCCTTATTGGGCCTCATGGTAGATCAGGGCACCCTCTCCTGTGGCCCCGAAGCCCAGGCCAACAGTCGGCGGTGGTCACCTCTGTTCCCGGCAGGCGTGTAACGCGGTCGCCAAGGGAGGCCCACTGTCGTGCAGGAGTCTGGCGTCTACGTCGGTGGATCCCACAGCTCAGGCCTGTGGTGGACGTCCAGCCCACTTGTTCCCACGCGTCGATTGGGCTTGCCGCCCAGGTAGGCCTCGGAGCGGGCAGGAGCCCGTGTCCCGTAGGTAGTCTAGGAGTGCGCTGGGTCCTCGGTTCTCCACGGTCCGCTGTCCGGCTGGGCCCTGCGAGGACACCCCCGGAGCGGCCTGCAGTTGATAGGCCTCCCTCAGATGTCGGCACTATGTGTAAGAGCCCAGCCGTGAGTTGAGTTGGTGGGCTCCCCCCTTACAGTGTCCGGCGCTACGTAGACCCCTCCGGTCGCCCAGCTCTCACCCCCGGAGGGCGCTCGAGGGTTCAGTGTCTCTCGGCAGCAGGCAACGCTGTAGGCTCGGGCGGTCACGGCACTTACGCCGGGCTTTCCGCCCCCCCTTACTGCCAGTTTGTGGGATCCTTGCTCGTCCAGGCGGCACTCAGCTCGGAGCCGCCTCCCTCAGAGGTACTGGAAGTTAGGCCCGATTCCGGCCGCCGAGGCGTAGGCCGCAAGGCGGGGCCTCGATTTTGGAGCAGCTCCTGTTGCAGGCTCCGGCCGCTCACCCGAGTCCACCCGTGAGACGAACGCTGCGGCGTTTCGCCTCTGCAGGGAGTGCGCTCTCCGTTCCAAGAGCGGATCAGCTGCGGGTCTGGTCAGGGGGCCGGTGCGCTTGTCTGAGGGCGCTCCGGCCAGGATTTAATGCGGATTTCTTCGGGGACAACAGTCGTCCCGGCGGAGCTCCGGTACTAGGCGGCCATCTTCGTTGGCGCCTGGCCATGCCCCTCGTTTGGAACATCATTAAGTAATTCCGTAGTTCTCTTACAAAGGCATCACGGTAATGCTGTAAAATATTTCTGTTTACTCTTTTAATACAGTGTTTTTTTCACTGGCTGCTGTGAGAAATAAAGCAGGAAAGTAAAGCATCAAATGAAGCCTCTGGTCTTGACATAACATTTCATACAGCTAATGCATGACTGGGAAGCATCTTGTCAAAAGTCAAACAGTGGATAGAAACAAATTGATCACTACTAATCCAGAATCAAGTGGTTGCTAGTGAAGAACAAAGCAGTGGCTAGTCTGAAATTGCATTGCAATTGCAGTGAGTATGAAACCCAGCAGCCATAAGTCCGGAATTGAGAAACAGTTAGTCAATAATTGAGTCACACCAATCACTAAACAAAGCCATATATCATCTAGTATACAGCAGTAACTATTCCAGGATCAAGCAGCAACTACGTCAGACTCAAACAGCAGCTAGTATAGAGTTAAACAACCCTAAGCAAAAATCATGCCGCAGCTAACACAGGATTGGGCCGCAGCTACTCTAAAATCAAGTAACAGCATGTCCTAGTATGTAGCTGGTCAGAAATTGAGCTACAACAAGTCCAAAATCGAACAGCAGCTAGTCCTAAATTACGCAGCAGCTGAGTATCGAGCAGCAGCTTTTCCAAAATCGAGCATCGGCTAGCAATTGTAATAGCATTTAGCATAAAATTGAGGAGTCTCTAGCCAACCAAGTAGGAGTTGACGCTGAATCACTGAGCTAGTTTCAAATTGAGTTGCTGGTAGTCCAGAATCATTGAGCAGCAGAAAGCCCAGAATGCAGCAAGCAGATAGTTTGAAATCAGGCAAGGACTAGTTCTGAATTGGGGTGTTCCTAATTTTCAAATATATTACTGGATAGCCTTACTACTACACATGGGTGTGTTAATGCTACAGAACGATCCTACGGAAAACTTTGCTGCCCCTTCTATTTACGAGATGTTAATGGGTGTAGAGGCGATGCAATGTCTTGTTCGTATAATTGAACCCAGCTATTACAAGAAAATAAAATTTAAGGTGGTTTTGGCCGCCTTTGAAATATGGAGGAAAATTAAAAAGAAACTGGGTATTCGGTCCAAATTGAACTGGTACACTCCTCTTAAGAGTTTCTCTCTTCTCCCTGAAATATTTAGGGATCAGGTTATGGATAGGTGGCACCGGGCTGGTATTTGTACAATTGGAGATCTGTTTCAAGGGGAATAGGTAGCTTCTTTTGATTATTTGCTAAAGAAATACAATATAGCTCGTATTGATTTTTTTTTTAAATATCTTCAGTTACGGAGTTTCCTGGAACAGAAAATAACCCAAAATCAGATTACACTGCAAAAAGTTGAAATTTTGGAAGCAGTTAGATTAAGATCTACGATGGCGCCTCTATATCAGATGTTCACTGATAAGGCTGAGGATGACCTAGAGGCGCGGGCGGTTAAATGGCAAAACAAAATGGGGATAGGACGGATCAATTTTGAGAGAATAATTGATTTAGCTACTAAAGTTTTATTTAATGGCCCTTTAATCAGCCAACATTTCATGTCTATTTTTGATTTATACTATACCCCGGGGAAACTTGCTAAGTGGAATTCCATAAGGGGGAATAAATGTAATCGCTGTGGGCAACACGCAGCGGACGCACCCCATATGATTTTCTTCTGTCCTAAATTATCTCAGTTTATTAAAGAAGTAGAGTATTTTTTGTGTACATAGTCTGGGTATTCGTCAGCAACTATCCGCAGAATTAGTGATATTTGGTTTGCAGGGTAGTCTGAAGGGCCAACGAACAGAAGCTGAAGAGGGGCTCATCTTTATCTGTATGTCTACTTTCCGTTTATGTATTACGTCTCTATGGCTTGACGCGGAACCACCAACTTTTATTAACTGGCAATCAAGATTGTTGTCCATATATTACTTAGAGACCGCGGTTTATAAATCTAAGGGTGCGAGAAGGAAAATGTTTGGGCTGAAACTGTGGTCTCCTGTTACTATCTGGATTGACTCCTGATGTATTTGCATGATGTATAGAGGTTGTTGCCACTGCCAAAGTTATCACTGAAGATATATTGTTCATTTATATATATGAATTATTGGATTGATGTACTGATTGCTGCTTTTATTATTTCCTTTCTTTTTCTTTGTGTCTGTCTGCTGATATAAACTTCAATAAAAAAAAGGACTAGTTCTGAATTGAGCAAGCAGTTAGTCCTGAATCAATCAGCAGCTGGTCCAGAAACAGGAACCAGCTAGCTGAAAAATAAGCAGCAAATAGTCAAGAATCACACCGTCGTTAATGCGAAATTGAATACCAGCTTGTCAGAAATCGAGCAGCAGCTAGACTGAAATAAAAAGGTTGAAGATTTATCTGAGCATGCATTGTTTGGCACTGTAATTTTCGGTGTAAGCAAGGTGGCTGTTGTTCGTCTTCTTGTTCGTCTTTGAGCCTCTCACTTACTGAGATGCTTGCAGTGAAGTTCTTTTGGTTCTTTTACTGTTATTCGTTTTATAGGATATATTTCCATGCTCATTGATTTTCACATTTTATGCTATTGAAAAATGTCCTGCCAAATAACAGGTAACAACTATTGGTATTTGAGTCTTTAAGGTGGAAGTAAATATTGATCACCCATATTATTTTCCACAGATTCCAGGAACAACCTCCCTAGGGATGTCCATCTTTAACTTAAGCAATGCCATCATGGGCAGTGGAATCCTGGGCTTGGCCTTTGCTTTGGCCAATACTGGAATCATGCTATTTGTGTAAGTAGCTCTATGTATTTATTTATTTGGGTGTTTTATGTAGACCTCAAGTGCCAATGTTTGTTATGTCAGCCTAGTTACTGTGGCTCCTGAGCTAATCAACAGGGAGAAAGAAAACAATGCCAAGTGGTCCTTTCTTCTTAAAGTTCATTGGAAGAGTTATTTACCAAAGACATCCTAAGTCAAGGCTCGAGTGGACGAAGGGAGTGATTGTTCCTGATGACTATTTTGGGGACTTTGCAGAGTCCTCAAGTTTCCAAGGTACCACATGTGAGTAACTAATCCAGTCCAGGTTTTGATTTGCATTCTGATACTTCTTTTCTTTTGAATCTCCCTTTACAACCATGACTACAAGTCCCGTAATGCAAAGAAAAAACCTTAGTGGATGAGCTATTCACACACAGATCGGGGAAACTTGGGAGCTCTGGTCTGGAGGTTTAAAGGTCTGGCGACCGTTGAAACCATGAACTCAGCAGGTAGAAACACAAAACGGTCAATACTTAGACCTCATATATTTTTTATTACGTTTTGAAAACCAGCGATCACATCCATGCATAAACAATAATACTGATACTCAGAATCCCAAATACCTCTTTGCTTATTTGCAAAATCAGATGCTTATTGTTCATTACTCAGTTGTCTTGTAAAGAAAAAGCATAGCTAGCATCATAATAGGTCAAAAGCACTGTTTTTATGGTAAAAAACCACATAGCTTACATATTGTCAGCTAGAAAGGAAGAATTGTCCCTTTATTGTAACCAACTGCCTTACATTATTTATTTATGGATTGTTTTTCAGGTCATTTAAAGTGCAAGATTACCATGGATGGCTTCCTGATGCTATAAGTGAAAGAGAAGGGCAGAGAAGAAACATAGGATCTGATTTAGAGTTTGGCGGACTGGGTTACTCAGTCACAAATGTGACGAATATCCTGTCTGACGTAATACAAATCCATTATATCATATGGCACTTGTAATACAGCAGACAGGATATCTGTCACATTCGTGACGGAACAACCCATCTGCCAAAAAATTTGGTTTATTTGGTGTTTAGCCCGGTTTTTCTCAATTTACAAAAATGTAGTAAAATTGTTTGTGACTGAAGATGAAAAGGGAAAGAATTTCAGAAGCAAACTGCAGAGATTGAAAAAGCATGGTCTCCTGTTGTGGAAAAACAGTGTTGAGGAAGAGCAAGGAGTCTGGCTAGGTAGACCTCAGGATCCTAGATGGCCTACACCAGTTGAAGGTAGAGGGGGTCTGAATTTTCTGTGGTTTTGAAAACTAGACAAAGAGCTTTTAAGGGGAGCCTATGGAGGGCATTGAGTGCCGATGATGCAGAAGCTCATTTAAGTATAGACAAAGCAATTCTGGCCACCATGTTTTGTAATCATTGGAGGCGCTGGATGATGCATTCGGGTGCAACATGAAAACAAGCATTTACAATGCAATGGTTTCGCCTTTGGAAAAGTTAGACCTATTGGCATTGTAAATTACAAAATTTGTATTTATGTGTTGGTTTTGAAAACAGATAAATAAATGGCATTGTCATTTACATTGCCATTAGCTTAATCTCTGCAGTCACTCTGCACTCCCTAGCCCTCCCTAGTCACTCTGCACTCCCTAGCCCTCCCTAGTCACTCTGCACTCCCTAGCACGCTGCACTCCCTAGCACGCTGCACTCCCTAGCACGCTGCACTTCCTAGCACTCTGCAGTCACTCTGCACTCCCTAGCACTCTGCACTCCCTAGCACTCTGCAGTCACTCTGCACTCCCTAGCACTCTGCAGTCACTCTGCACTCCCTAGCACTCTGCAGTCACTCTGCACTCCCTAGCACTCTGCAGTCACTCTGCACTCCCTAGCACTCTGCAGTCACTCTGCACTCCCTAGCACGCTGCACTCCCTAGCACTCTGCACTCCCTAGCACTCTGCACTCCCTAGCACTCTGCACTCCCTAGCCCTCTGCAGTCTCTCTGCACTCCCTAGCACTCTGCAGTCACTCTGCACTCCCTAGCACTCTGCAGTCACTCTGCACTCCCTAGCACTCTGCAGTCACTCTGCACCGAGGCCCCCCTCAACTCTCGGCCGCATCAGTGTATCCAGCGCCACTCTGCGCTGTCCTGCACCCCAGACGAAGCTACCCACCGCGGAGCGGAGTTGTCGAAAATGAACGTTGTATTTATAATGTAAGCAATTTATGTTTGTTTTATCGCTATTGTGGTGCCCCCAGCACCTCCAGCTGGTATGTTTTGTTCGTAGCGTGTAAAATTAACTTTTAAAAACGATCACTCACTAGCAAGCGACACGTGACTAACAATCTGAAGTGGGCGGCCACAGAGGTTGCAAAAACACTCCAGGGTCATATCTGTTAAGCACCCGCCATCACTTTGAACCCAATGAATACTTGTTTTTTTAAAAAGAGAATAACGCACACGCAGCTTTCGCATTAGGCTTTGCGCACCCTATGAGCTGCAAGTGCACCCCTGTTTTGTGCTGCGCCGGCACCTTGATGCAAGTCACACGCCATATAAACGGTCCAAACATTTCCACAAACCAGATTTTTATAACAAGCGGGACAGCGCGGCGAGCACGAACGCACAATGACTACTAATGTGCCATAAATTGGAAAACATAAAACCCAAAATATTCTATACAACACCATACCATAACATTAAATTCTACAAAATCCCAGAACCTAAGGCACAATGTCATGCCTCAGCATATGACAACTGAACATAGCCTAATCTGACCAAATCTATAACCATCAAGTTCAAGTAACACTGCCAGGCTTCCAAAGACGCAAACGACCGACAGTTTTGGTGTCCATATGACAATGTCACGCACTCCCAGTGCACTCTAAAAGAGCATGTTTACTCTTGTGTTTTTCATTGTATTGAAGTCATTCCAAAAGCCCTTGTGATACTGTTAACGTGCGGGTTCATTTCCAAAACAAAGATACTTTATTATTTAAAAGAATATATTTACAATAAAGAGCAGAATGCAGAACTCTTGTACACATATAGCACTTTAAACAAGCAGTAGTGCAATCTGAACCTTAAGTCACAAGTACTATATCACAAAAACCTTGCACTAGTGCAAAAAATGAGAACTGAACCAACACAATGTTGCTACTTGCGTAATGCAAAGTAAGACAAATATTTTTTCCAAAGACTGTAATACAGAAAGGTTTTTGTAGTAGGATTGCGAAGCATATGACAACGTTATTGAATATAAATCACTTCACTTGTGTGGGTATTGAATATTTGCAAAATAAATCTTAGTCATCAATTATTAGTTTAAAAAAAATAAATGAACTGATTCTGCACTATTGTTTCTACTAGTGTGATAAAAAAAATATAACAAACTGATTTTGCCACAAACGTAGGGCACACTTTTACGTTTGAAGAGTGCAGGACGTGCGTAAAATAGCAATACAATTCAGAAAGAAATTGTTTGTTTCCTGTTGCTGCTGCTCAGTTAACCTGTTATGACAGCCTTGTCCCAGTGTACACAGCAATAGTTTTAAAGTACTAGGTTGAAGCCCTGGGCATGCCACTGTACCCAGCTTGCTTCAATGCTCATATCGTTTATACGTGAGAATCCGCAAACTTAAATTGCTTCTGGTATGAATTTCTTGTTTTTTGACATGGAGTGGACATCGGTTTGTTTGGCTTGGCTTTCCCGTGGTCATTAATTGTTTTTTCCGAAGAGGTCCTTTTTATTTGTAATATATAAAAAGCAAGCCCTATATTCTAAGCCAATGTGCGTTCACCATAGGATGCTCTACCAGTGCTTGAAAAGCCACCATCTACTGCAGCAAAATCCCAACTTCTGCACTTCATAATCTTTACTGCGTTGGGGAGCTTTCCAGACTCCTAAAGTCGCTGTAACCTTTCCAAGACAGATAGCAACTCTACATTTTGTGATGGGTTTATTTAATGGTCTCGGTGCTCAAAAGTGAATTTTCACAGTGAGCACAAGTGACTGGAAGGAGCTTTTTCAGCACCATGTCGCCTCTTCAGATTTATGGACACCGCTGACTGATAAATGGCATAAATATGATCCCAAAGATGTGGTCAGATTCCTTATGCTATTTTTAACTGCAGACATCTATTACGTGCATTTTATTGCCGAAACTTTTTGCACCAGCTGAAATAAGAAGACGGGGTGCAACTTAAAATCGGGCGCCGTGCTGAAGCCGAAAGCACAGCGCCGATGCATATAGGCATGTGTTCCTGCATGATGCTCCCTTGCAGCGGAAATTAACAATTAACAAGTAATCGCGCTCAGCTGCCCCCGGGGTGTGCTTAAGCCTCTGAAAGCAATGCGATCATTGCGGCGCTCCAGCCCTTCCACCATCTGTAACTGCAGACATCTATTACGTGCATTTTATTGCCGAAACTTTTTGCACCAGCTGAAATAAGAAGACGGGGTGCAACTTAAAATCGGGCGCCGTGCTGAAGCCGAAAGCACAGCGCCGATGCATATAGGCATGTGTTCCTGCATGATGCTCCCTTGCAGCGGAAATTAACAATTAACAAGTAATCGCGCTCGCGCACAGCTGCCCCCGGGGTGTGCTTAAGCCTCTGAAAGCAATGCGATCATTGCGGCGCTCCAGCCCTTCCACCATCTGATTGCAAATAAAAAAAAGTACGAGTGACCCAACGGCTTCTCCTCATGGTTGTATGTGAAGAAAAATTTCTTTGAAGATTAATTCTTTAATGTTTTCAAATTTGGGTCAGCGCCTCGATCGTCAGGGGTAGTAAGCCAACACATTTACAGGGAGAGCCGAACCAAGTGTCTGCCTTGAACCAAAGTTTCATCACAAGTTTAAACAAGCATTAACAAGAAACAACGGCACAAACAGGGGGGCAGAGGCTTACCTCATGGCCTCGGTAGACGCTGCTCGGAAAGCACAGCGTCCTGTAGGGATTCGGGGGCGTGCTCTCCCCTTCCCATTGGCTGGAAGGTAAAATTCCAGCCAATGGGAAGAGGAGAGGGCGGGACTTAAAAAAAGACCCAGAAACGCCCCCGAATCGCGTCAAGGCGGGCCCTGAACTGAGTGACGCTCCTCTCCTCCAATGGCTGGCCAGCATTTACAAGGCCAGCCAATGGAGAAGAGGGGCGTGTTCAGCCCCCATACTACAGACAAAAGATTTCGGCTCCGCCCACTGCTTACGCAGTGCGACGGTAGCCGAAACCTAAAGAGCATTACAAGCCTTCTGAGTATGGTAGACTGGACAATCAGAGGACAGGAATTTTTAGTGAGTTATGGTGAATTTTTCCAAGAATTTTAAAAATCGGAAAGCAAGTGGAAACTAGTTCACTCACTTGTATAGTGAAAGACATATTATGGTCAAAATGGAATCCTAAGTTATGTACTTTTGTAACTGGGATGGGCGGGAGGCCCAGGTACAGTAGCTAAAGGTTGAGAGAGACCAGATCAGGATATCTCTGTGAAGGGATGAGCATGATTTCAGTTTTGCCTACATTGATTTTGAGGGAATTCCGAGACATCCATTCAGTGTGTTATGCACTGTTTTGAATGTACCTCGAGAAGCTGAATCGGTTAAAAATAATAGAATTTAGGTATAATCTGGGTAGCTGAGAGGGGTGAAACCAACAGACGGGATCAGTTGAGTCAGTGGATTCACAAAGATGTTTAAGAGTGTGGAGCTCAAGAAAGATCGCCTAAGGGTCTCCCTGAGATACTGACTTGAAGTAGATTGAAATGGGAGGACAGTGACCACCTAAGAGCGATTTGCAAGGTAGGATTTTATCCCAGCAAGGGCCCAGTCTCGTACCGCCCACTTACTGGAGATGGCTCAACAGTAAGTAATGTTTCACAGTGTCAAATACTGCCAAGAGATCTAACATCATCCAGAAGGCTCTTAACCTCCAGAAACTGCAATATTTGGCAGTTTGTTTCCCTGTCTTAACTGAGAACAGTAAAAGAGAAAATGATAAACGCTTTTGAGAGGTCAGCATTAGGTTTCTTAAATAATCGGATGATTAATGCGGTTTTCCATATATGAGGCACCTGGTCTGAGTAAACAGAAGCATCGCATAGATGAAGAGGAATAGAAGTTAAAGGGCTAGGAAATGTCTGCAAGATTCTGTGGGACATGTCTCAAAAGAAGAGCAAGATTAAATCAGAAGAGTTGTATAATCTTACCTCAGAATAGATGTCAAAAGAGGTGAATTTAGGAGCAGGCGGAGATAAGGGAAGAATGTGATATCCAAATCAGAATTCATTGGGGAGTAGCAAAACAATTCGGCAGATATTGCCAACCTTGTTAAAAAAAATATTTAGGTAGATCATTGCACACACTTTGGGAAGGAGTTCATTTGATGCTAAGACAATCAGGAACCTGGATGGATTGGAATACTCTAACCCCTTGGCTGCGGCGGTAATTCCGCCGCAGCGCTAGGGGGGCCGCGCGGTGACACCATGCTTGTGACGGAACCACTCCGTCACGAGCCTCGGGCGTGCTGTGCTTGTGACGGAGTGGTTCCGTCACGGCCCCGCCCGCACAATAGAACGCTCAGCGCAGGCGCAAAATTGCTGCCGCGCAGACGTGGCGGCGGGGCAGTGACGGAACCACTCCGTCATTAGCACAGCCCATCCGTGGCTGGTAACGGAGTGGTTCCGTCACCAACACCCAAAGGGTTAAAAAGTTCTTTAGATGGGTTGCTGGCATTAGAAATACGGGCTGAAAAATTAGCAGTTTTGACTTCTAAATATCACCCTTTTATAATTTTGAAGCGACATTCTTAAAATGTGCTTTGTGGATTCAGCATAGTCGAATTACCATAGGCTTTCGAGATCTTTACAGTAGGTTTTTACATTTTTTAGTGTATCTTCAGGGGCTGAAGTGAGAAGACAGTAAGGATCTAATTTTTGAGTAGGAAGAACTACATCAATGGTAGAGGAGACCCATTCCGTAGAGTGATGGGGCATCGAATCCAATGAAGGTAAAGATTGACGCAAAGGCATGGGATGATTAAAAAGTCTATGTTTGTAATCCTGAAGGTTAAGACAACTCTAGTGATGACATGGCATGGGGAGGGCAAATATGTTAAATTTGTAGATACGGGTGTGGCTGGAGAAAGAGAACAAGGAATAAGGCAGTGATCAATCCAGGAGAAGGGGAATGGAGGCTGACTCACAATTGAAGAATTATGGGTACAAATTAGCTCAAGAGTGTGCCCTGCTATATGGGTGAAGCCACAGACTAATTACTTAAGATTTATATCCTTAAGTATAGCAGTAAAATTAAAGAATAGGTTATTGTTGACTGTTTCGGCTCACAGATTGAAGTCTACCAATGTGAGCAAGTGGGAGTGACTGATCCGCAATGGGGTTAGAACATTTGTGAAAGAATTTGCTAACTTACTACAGTAAGACGGAGGTCGATATAGCTGAGAAAACCTCAAATATCAATTGTATTTGATATTTTACTAGTAAAGCCTAATAGTTTAGCATACTTCAAAGGGACAAGGGGCAAAGGTATGATGTTAATGTGATTGTGAGCTATCATAACTAGTCGCCCGCCAGAGCTACAGGGCGACATGAAAAGCAGTATAGGTATAAGGGTATCAGGTCCGGGCAACCACTCAGGCCCTGACGTGTCTGAAGTCCAAGCTTTGGTGATGAATAAAATATTCATCTTTTAGCTGGTTAATATATCTGAAATTGTGTGTGTATGTTTGTTATCCAACAAGCATTGACCAGTGCTCATGTAATGGAATGGGAGATAGAGGAAGTAGAGTGGGAGTGGGAAACGTCGTGTTATGGCTGAAGCCACTGAGATGTGGAGTATATGAAGGACGGTTTAGCCTCGCATAACTAGATGAAAATGGGTGAGGAATAATAGATTGGTTGAGAACTAAAAGCATGCTTTTGGAATATGTGATGCAATGATTACCTGTGATATCCATTTTGAGTCCTACATCTAGATGAGCAGCGTGGCTGGTGCTGGCTGCAGTCAGTTCACGGATAGGCGCAGACGGCCTTGTTTTAGGAGCGGCTTCAGAGTGCCAGAGGCACAGCTGCATCTCCAGTGTGTTTAAATGGCCAACACCAACCATCAGGCAAGGGGTTGTATTCCAAGTGTCTAGGCAATATGACACATGCAGGAAGAGACAAAAAGAAGCAGGAAAATGAAGTAGATTGGAGGCCACCAACTCCTGGGGTTTGGTGCCTAGCTCCCTAGGCACTGCACCTTCTAGTAAAAGAAATTATGAATTAAAATAGCAAAGACAGTTAATTAGTGCCCAAATGTAAAACATAAAACTACAAAAATACTGAATGAGGCGAGTGCAGCCTTGAGAGACAGGCATTTCGCACTTCAACAGGAAAAAAACAGCGGACCCAAGTAAAAATGAGTACATTGCTGCCAAGGCGTAAGGCAGGGGCGGTGGGTGACATTTGAAAGTGGTGGGGCGCAAAGCGGTTAGCATAGTGCACCGTAGCGAGCGAGCGCAGCGAGCGAGCTGGAACCCCATAAGGGGGGTTTGGGGGGATAATCCCCCCCAAGAAAATTTTGAAAAAAAAGAAGAAAAATCGTGCATTTTCAAGCAAATTTGAGATAGCAGGAAGGTTAATAAAGCAATTGTGAAAGTGCAGTTATTACATTAATAGATGGCATAACATAGGTAGCTGCTTATTCAGTATAACCACAGAGCTTCATACATTCCGTCCTATTATGCTCAGGTGCTGAATTCAGACTATAAGACTTTCATGGAAATCTCAGCTCTAAGAGTAGAAGAAGTTGCACAGCAGTTGGGAAACAGCCTTCACAAAGCATTGGGAACCACGCTTGTACTCAAGCTGGACAGCCCAAAGCAACTGAAACCAGAAAATAAAAAGCAGGCAACTGCGAGTTACAAACTACAAAGACAATGGTAAGCAATAGGTGAAATGTATTCCCAGAGAAGCTTTCAGAATTTCCCCACGATGTCATGAGCAAACCAAATAGCTGCACCGTCTGGTAGGCTTCAACCTAAAAATGAGGCTCTGTGGAATAAAATGTTTGCCTAGGATCACACAGTTTGGATAAGCAGGGAAGCCGGTATTGCACGTTATCTGATTTTATGTTTTGAGATTTGGCCACCAGATGTGTGTCTCTCTCTGTGTCTCTCTCTCTCTCTCTGTCTCTCTCTCCCTCTCTCCCTCTCTCTCCCTCCCTCTCGCCCTCACCCTCTCCCTCACCCTCTCCCTCACCCTCTCCCTCACCCTCACCCTCTCCCTCACCCTCTCCCTCACCCTCTCCCTCACCCTCTCCCTCACCCTCTCCCTCACCCTCTCCCTCACCCTCTCCCTCTCCCTCGCTCTCTTTCTCCAAATTGCAGTTTTATATAGTGCGAACTCGACCTAAAGGTATCAGAGCGCTTTACATGAGCTGGGAGAGAACACACATCCTATACTTCGTAACGTGTCCCTTTATATTTGTGGCAGGATGTCGAAGTGTTCTACAACCTCTGTCATGCTTGGTCGTAATGATTCACCCATTCAGCGCTCACCTTTGGCCAGTTAGCATCCTTCGTGAAAACAAATTTTATGCCACTCCGCTCTATGCAGAAAAACTCAACTCCCCTGCTTTCGATGGTTCAGATATCTCTCGCAATAACAAGTAGTATTTTCATTGTAGCCCCGCAGAAACTGCGGCTATAGCGATGGCAACGTGTATGACACTGACAGGACACTGTTTAATGGCCCGGAAAAGTTTTTTTTCATTCCAGCCTCGCAATAACAAGTTATTCTAAAGAATACCGTCTGTAATAAGTCTGCAGCCTCGCAGAAATCATAAGATGTGAAAACGGCAGGGCCACACAAAAGGGGAGAGGGTGTGGTCTGACGGCTAGCGTGGTCGACTTTGGTGCTGGAAAACAAGGTTCGAGCCTCGTATCTAGCTAAAGCTTTTTTATGACACTCACGAGTGGCTCTATTTTTTAATTCAACCCTCGATATTTCTTAATCCAACCCTGGTGGCTGGCTGGGTGGTTCATGGATGGATGCGTGATGGGTGGGTGGATGGATGCATGCATGATGAGTGGATGCATGATGGATGGATGCATCAATGATGGACGGGTGGATGGATGAGTGGGTGGCTGGGTGGTGGATGGATGGATGATGCTTGATGTGACAACGTGTGAGAAAGGACACTCTTTAATGGTCCCAAAAAGTTTTATTTCATTCAAGCCTTGCCAACGTTTCTGGTATGACAGGTTAAGTGTCACTAAGTCTTCTTACGTGGCAATGGTCCACAGGTAGTGAACAAAATACAAAATGTGCCTTGTGCTATTGTTATGGACACGTTCCCCCTGGCAGCCCATGGGGAAACGCACGGTGCCAACTGCGGCCAGTCCAGCCCTGTCTGTGTATTTATACACCTTAACTTATAATTCAAGATTTTTAGGCAACATTGGGCTTTAATTAGCTAAAAATTTATAATAACATGCAAAGTTGCCCCTAACTCTGAAGCACACTGCTAATTCTGCTGTTTGGCTGAAGCTCAGACTGACGCACACCGCTAATTCCGCTCTTTGGCTGATGCTCAATAAAGTGTGATTACCTCCCATCACCTTCCCAATTATAGATTATAGCACGCTGCATACACTTGATTGACTAAGGTTTTGTTGAGTGTGGAGGCTTGAGATTTCATATGCTGTGAACTGCACAAAGTACACTCTGCACTTCCAGGTGTGTACAAATGTACGAAAGCCACTAAACAATAACAAACAAAACCAAGGTATTATTAGTAATGTGAATTAATTTGCTATCGAAATGCCTCTCTTTCTGTTACCAGGCACATTATGGTAGGACAATGGCCACGCCTGCATTGGACATGTTTAATTCAACAGAGACTCATTATTAGAAATAATGAGAAACTGTTAACATTTAAACCTTTCCCTCAACATCAGCCATTTCCTCGCAAACCAAGACATACCACCTTACATTTCTTAAGAAATACATCTGTGACGCAGTTCTTGGCAAACATGTCACGAATCTCTGGCGAGTTAATCCACTGCTACTCATTTTGCTTAAAACACCAATTGCAAACAATCATTTCTCAACCCGAGACTCCTTTCCCTCTCCAACTGGCGGCTAATTTTCATTTCATTTCTTGCAATATTGGTTCGGAGATAATTACTTTTAATGTCAGAAAGATTGAGTTTAATAATACATCATCTCTATTAGGCTGCGGGGCGGGTAATTAAAAGTGTGCCGGATAGCAGCAGGGAAGCAGATGGCCTTTGCTTACACTGATGCAGTCGGTAAATAAAAGTGAAAAGTCAATGGCAAAAAGACGGGGAAAATCTGTTGGAACTGAAACCTGTTAATGCACCAAACATTAGCAGAACACTGGCATGTTTAGAAAATAAAATGAACAGGCGTCCCCGGCCCCGGGGCCCACGCGTCTGTGCAACGGCTTAGTGTGTAGATTTTTCAACGTAATCACAAGAAACCCCCTCCTTATATAAAGTGTATATTTAAGAGCACATTTTGTATAATAATTATATGAAAATCTTGAAGTGGGAATCAGAATCTTCAGCACTTGCATTGTTCAGATGATTGCAGTGCGAGCGACAATCTAAAGAAGCAGGTGGCACAGCCTTGCTCTCCAAAGCTGAGCCTTTACATTGCTAATGTGATGAATCCACAGAAAATCGACTGAAATGCTGCTCTAATGATTATCCCTTGTTCGCACGGGCGCCATTCAGTACCGTAATGTGTGTTTTCATGTGGCATGGCTAATGTATTCATTGCTTGTTTTGTAATAGATTCCGCCATTATGTTTTCCTCGTTTTGCGTGGGGGCCCCAAGCATGCTTGCCATCAATGTCACTGCAAGAGCTACAAACAAGGAATTATGGCCTCAGAGGGTTTCCGTAGATGCCCTGCAGCTGTAAATGATGTTCCTCTCTTGAAAAACATGCCGATGTTAGGCATTAGGATGGCTCACTTAGTAAAAAAACTTCTACTACTTAAGCGAAGAAATACACTTTACCCCCTCCTGCTGTTTCAAAACGATCACATTAACCACCTACTCAAATGTTCCTGTTTTACCCAGGGCAAGTTTGAAACTCGGTTCGTCCCACCCCCAAACGACCACCCCCATTCAACCCTCCTTCCATCATACCCCCTCCAACAGTTTTCTGAGAAGACTACTTTAGCCTTCCAGAGCCGACCCCGAAAGCCTCGTTTTGTGACAAAATTGAAAAGGCAACAGATGCCCCATACTGTAATTTTACCATTTCTGAGGACAGTCACACCGAAGAGCTCCATGCATACCATCCAGAAAACATTCTGTGATAGCCCTAAAGTTCCATGCCCTGTCTGGCATTGCAAACACAACTTTCTCAGTCTCATTAATGCAATATAAGGCCCACCTGCGGGTAACAGGCATGTTATTTCCTCTGACTTGATTGATTGCATTCATTGCAGAACCAGTAAGCCACTTTTTTTCTCTGATTTGAGTAATTGTAACATAAGTAAAGCCTATCCCCTTTTCCTTCTTCCTCATATGGTAGTACTTCACTAATTCGTTAGTCTGTCCCTATTGTCTGCAAAGATATTGTATTGCACCGAGTAAGACAACTCTTGGCTATCAGTTTGAGCAGCACAGCCATGTCGAGTCTTCTGTTCTGCGGATTAGTGCACGCGGTGAACCCCTTAAATCGGCGTCTCTGCAACTTTCTGACACGAAACAGTCAGGCCGCAGCACCGTGCGCAGTTTACAGTGCATTGATGCGAGCCCCTGACGGTGTATTTTGTAGTACAGAACCATCTACCAAGATAAAACGTGCTGACACTTAGCAAGATAAAAAGTGCTAACACTTTGAAACGTAAATCTCTTTTCCTCGGCAGGATCTCTGCAAGAATCCGGCTTGACCTGAGAAAAGAAACTCATCAACATACCATGTGCTGAATATAGCGCTTTGTTCATCTTCATCGCTCCGCTAAATATAATACCTCTTTGTGAGGGCAGAACACTGCTAATTGCATCTCTCGTTAGTGAGGACAGTGTTATGCAAATTAGCGTTCCTTTTAGTGGTGTCCTAGCGTTTGTTATGAGATAACAATATAGGCATGTCACTTCACAACCAAGCGGCCGCCCTTCTCTCATCTTCTGAGTGTAAAATGTTAAATCCATATCTAAATCAAATTAGATGGCCTCGCGGTCACTCCGGATTCTGGAAATATCAGACCCCGCGGGAGCCGCTGAAAAGCAGATGTGATGTTCTGTGCCTTCGCAGGCGCTCCCGAGGTCCGTGACATTTCGTGACTGCCGGCTCTGTGGGAGAAAATAAAAGAGTACCGCGGAAAAGGCAAGGAATCCGTCGCGCTTCATAATAGAAAGAGGGGAAGTTATGAGTGCCCTGTTTACCATCTCACTGCAGAAATTTGTACCACAACATAAATGAGAGGTTTCCACAGGGTCCAGGACACATTTGAAATAAATAACGGTCAATTTAGTACTCACTCTCGAGTCGAGAGAAAGGGCACACACAGGCTGGCTCACGCACACGGTCGGTCCACACGAGGCGACTGTTGGCGAGTAGTAGAGAGAGGATCTGACCAGTCAGCAGCGCCGCAAAATGACCAATCACTGCATGACTACATGAAGTCACATACAGTGATTGGCCATTATGCAGTGTGTGTGCACCACCGACGCGCGGCATCCAATAATGGATTGCCCTGCCCTGCTGCGCAGTGACCAGCCAATCCTGGCACTGCAAGCAGTGCCAGGATTGGCTAGGGGGGCCCACTAACTGCTCGCCCTGTGTCGCCTTTGAAAAGCCGGCCAGCTTAAAGAAACACCCCCCTGGTCGCTCTCTATGGGGGAACACTAATGCGCATGCTTGAAGAAGTTTCAGCCCCCCTGTCACTTGCGCACCTGAAGATACCTTGGCTGGCTGGCTGTCTGCTGTTGCAGCTGAGTGAGTGCGTCACGTGGACTGTCACTCAAGCTGCGCAGCAGTCCAGACCAGCCCCCCCTGCACTCCCGGATAACTCGGGTGCTTCCCAGATTGCCGACGGCGCTCGCTCGGCGATTAACAACAGTCAGTGTGTGTGTTTATTATTGCAGCAGCGCGTCCATGGGGCTTGTGGGGCTACGCCCCTACGCCCCAATGGACGCACCGCTGCTGGCGTAAGGTGGTGCGGGTGCAACCTCTCTTTGTAAATTTTTAGAACATCCCACTTGTACAAAGATGAAGAATATGTCCTTCCAATTGACTTACAGTCTGCCAGCTATCCTGGTCATCTTTTTCCTTATTCTCCGGGTGCCACCAATTGCATAACACTTCTTATTAATCACCTTTGTCCAATGAACTTTGGGAAGAAGTGAGCACTTGGCTTTATCAACAGCTAACCTGAGAGCTCCAACTGAAGCGTAGTCGGATTTGTAATAGTGCTTCATGACTGACAATGAGCCTGCCATCTCTACACAAAGGTTACAGAGTGTAGGTGCTGGGAACTTGCAGAGGTAGGCAGGCGTTAGTGTTAGAAGGGTCAAAATCACTGACTCATTGAAACAAAAACAGTTAGTCATGATCGAATCTCCTTGGTAGAGGTCCCAGTTATAGGAACACATGATTTTATGAATGTTTTATAAAAAGAATGACAAAGCACAGAAACAGTATATTTCAAATTAAAATCTTAAAAACATAGGATGTATTAAAATGCAGCACAGTCCATATAACGATAAAAATAGATAGCACACAGGTTTGCCTCATGCAAAATATGTGATACCTCAAACCAGTCCTTGCTTCACCCAAGAGACGTTTGCATTTTGGTACTCATAGTTTAACTTTTTCCATGTGAGTTAGACATAATATAATAATAAGTAAACTTAAAATACAATCGATGACACTAGCAGTCCCAGCAATGACCACTACAAAGATAGGACAGTCTCAAGATGTCTGAGGTAATGGGGATTCTTGGCAGCTGAGCTTCTAATATTTCAATAAAATACAACAGAAGGCATATAACAGTTTACAAGGTGTAACTACGACCGCTTTGAATTACATTTTCTCCATTGTAGTTCAATAGATGTCCAGAAAGCCATAGGGCAGCAACTGGATTCAGAACAACCAAAAAATTGTCGGGTAGAATTTCCTCTAATGCAGTTGACAAATAAATTAAGGAGGAAAGTAACATATGTGCATTTTTGCATTTCTTTCATTTCTGTAGTTTTGTTGTAGTACAAAAAACGTGCATCCTCAACCCCCCCCCCCCCAATGTAATATTATTTTTAGAGGCCGTTTTGCCGCTGTCTTGCGTTTCTGTTTGATGTACTTTGTGGAATCGCTTTATTTGTCAGGTAAATGCCCTTTTCTGCTTTGTCGATTTCCACTGCGAGAAAGTAATTGCCTGGAGCCATCTGGCATCCTCCCTTGGAAGGCTGTAACACAATTATTTGTTCTGATTTAATAATGATAAGATAATGCTTAGGATGCTTTCAATAGTGAATGCCCTGTGCAGCTTTTGTGGCTTAAGCTCTTGTCCAGTTTGGTAACTTCTTTATACAAAAAAGGTTCGATGACCAAAGTTGGTTAAATATTGCCCCATATATGAATCAATTCACAAAAGCATTTTTATTGTGGAAAGTAGTACTACTGGAGTAGTCTTTTACTTAAATACATTCGTGAATTAGCCCTAAAGTGTTCAACTCCCTATTAGTTAAAGTGCAAAGGGGACACAGTCTTTTCTATTTCTACTAATTGTATATGAATATTACCTGAATATTCCCATTCCAGATGTTTTGAGGCCAATAATTCATAAAGGCATGTAAGTAACCAATCAATAGATTTGTAGAGCACTTCTTGTCACCAGTGAGGGCATGCAGGCTCTAGCAGGGTCCAGTTGATTAGTCGAATAGCCATGGCTTCAGGGACTTTTGGAACTGTGGAAGAGAAGGGAAGGTCCATAGATGAAAGAGTAGCTTGTTCCATGCCTTTGCTGATAGGTTGGAGAAGGCAAGACCTCTGCATCTGCTACATTGATGCCAGAGTGAGGGTTAGAGAAAGGGATGCAGAGCTGAGGTGTCTGGTGGGCTGATAAAAGTTCAGGCAGGACCGCAGTTTTGTAGGGCCTTGTATGCATGCGTCTGAAGCGTGAACTTGCATCTTTTCTTTACAGGGAGCCAGTTCTCTAAGGTAGGGGGTGATGTGGGTTCATTTAGTGAGATCCAGAACGAGTCTGGCAGCAGCGTTCTGTATGGTCTGTAGTCGGAGGAGGAGGTGAGTTGCAATCTCTACGTAGAGAGCATTGCCGTATTCCAGTTAGTTGGAGATGAAGGGCTGGGTGAAGGTGTGTCTTGAGCTTTGGGGTAGCTATTTGAATATCTTGTGAAGCATACAGAGGATTAAGAAGCAGGTGAAGTAAACAGAGTTGACCTGAGTTGTCATGGTTAGTGTGTTGTCATGCAGTTGTAGAAGTTGGTCTTGGTGGTGTCCTCGGAGAGGGGAGGATGAGTTGTGTGTCTTCTGCATAGAATATGATATTGAGTCCATGGGTTTTAGCTATGCTGGCCAGAGGTGTCATACAAGTGTTGAATAGGGTGGTGCTGACCGAGGAACCTTGGGGAACTCCACTGGTGATTTCCTAGGGTTTGGAGGTAAAGCGGGGAAGGTGGACTTTTTACCTTCTTTTGGTTAGAAAAAAGTTGATCTATCTGAGATCAGCTCTGTGGATGCTTATGTTGTGTAGTGGAGACCTTATTGAAGGCTGCTGAGGTCTAGGGATCAGAGCTACAATCTAACCTTGGTCGAGTAGGGCTCAGATGTCATAAGTAGCCGCAATGAGGGGTGTCTTGGTGCTATGGTTGCTTCGCAGTCCAGATTGAGAGAACTCGATTAGGAACTTCCCTTCCAGTAGGAGTACATAAAAGATCACATGAGGGGGTGGGGTGATGTGTGTGTATGTGTGTAAGAACAAGAGACAGAATTAAGCGCTGAAGTGTCCTGTATTGAAATGCGAAATTCAAAAATCATGAAGTTGATACAAATATTTGAATATTAAATTACTTTTGAGTTAAGTACAGTGTGAATAAAACAGTAGGTTTAAGTGTAATGGGCAATTGAAGATGGGTGCAAACTCATTGGTGACACGCCTAGGTGTTTTTGCCTTGATAGTGCTGCTTTGTGTTGTCTTGTGTTGTTAGCATTTGTAACACACAGTGATAGTGTTGAGGTTCTCATTAAGCATGGGAGGACAACTGAGGTTATAGTCTTATTTCAGGTTCCATGTCTTATACCTCGAATGGCCTACACAGCAATAGCATCAAGAGTACCAGCACAGCTGATGTGCAGCCATGTATAGATACCAGCTGAGGATGGTCCCTTGTGTCCTCTGTGCAGCTAATTGAGCTGGTCAGAGCGTATGCTTTTTTTCCAAAACATGCTTATGTGATTGAGTTATGATCCGAATCGACTATACAGTTAACTATTCATCAGAAAGTAGTAGTACAAGTCTGTCTTGCAAACTATTGGTGTAGATTTTGATGTGAAGCCAGCAAATAAATACACATGCATTCTAGTGGAAAATTATAAAGATTTGTATTGTTTTATAATTTGTTAAGGAGAATTACTTAAATGCTTCCCTGGGTAAACTGCACAGGTGCTTTCATGCCTGAGGATGATGTATTGGGTTCTAACCAGAAACGTCTCTTGAAACAAAAATGTGCATAGATGTGTTACCATTACCATGATTTATGAATGTTGGTCCCAGCACTGACAGTCTGAAGTGCCCTTTAACCATACTGAATAAAATCAAGGTTTAACGGCACTTTTTGTTCATATTTGTGTCCCACCAATGCTGACTTCATGTCACTGGAACACTAGAGAACAGATTAACAGGTTAGGTACTAATCCAAAGAATATCACAGTAATAAGACTGTAGGGCCTTTGCTATTAACCAGTGGGAGAAGCAGCTTAAGGCACCAACTATGTGAAGAGATTTGCTTTTCAATTAATAACAAAATTAAAGACCAGTCTCATCTTCGTACCGGCGTGAACAGTCCAATAGCCTTACTAAGTCTCATTTTACCTTACGTTGGCTAACTCACTCTACCAACACATGTAGACAGCATACTTCCTCAACTCAAAGTGTTCGAGAAAGTCAACAGTTAGGGCTGTCAACCAGAAAGAATTCCCAGAACTCCGTTTACTTAGCTCTGGAGTCCTCATTGACTCCCTGTAAATATCTCAATCATCTACATGGTCTTTTTTTTCTCCTCAATCACAGGAACACAAGAATCACAAACTCTCTCGGCAACACATTCTGAAATCCCTCCCTCTTTGTGTCGCCTTAATAGTCCTCACCCCAACCCCTTGGTCCTTCTTAGTCAAATCTCAGAAAGAAAGGGACAGCAACACAAAATGGCATAAATAGAAGGCTTGGTATTTGTTACCCATATCCTCCCCTAAATGGATACCTGTGTTATTTTGTTGGACTGAGATGTACAATTGAATCATTCATTTACTATCTGATGACTGAACCTTTGTGGTATTTATCAATATTATCCATCTAATGTTAGGATCCACACTTGCACCAAATTCCCGCCTACGCTTCTTACCATGGATCCACTAATTTTCCATCATTCCACTACCACACACCATGAATAATGCATGCACCATTATTCCACTGTCACCCCTCTAGCTACCAACACACTATGCTACCATTCTATTCGAACCACATGTGCACCAACACCCTCTATTAATCCACAGATGCACCTGTATCTCACCACTAACACTTTCTTTAACAACTGACCACCACTCTATAGATAACCACATGCATCACCATACCACCACATATGCTCTCTGTGGATCAACTCATGCACCATTATCTTAACACCACCCTCTGTGGGTTGAATAATTTACCACCATTACTGTCTACATACTCATAGACCACCATGAACCACTACTCTCTCTCCAGCTACACTTATTCACAACCATCTCTTCACAATCCTGTCTTCAAAATTAGCTGTGCATGGCTTCACTTATGCACGACCATCCCATACCCACTCTTTTTGAGTTTGTATATATTCAGCCATGCATCACCACTGTCTCTAAATTCGGACAAACAACACCAACTTACAAACATCCCTCTCAATGTATCAATAAACACATGTATCTACATTCTAAGGGTCCACTGTTGCATCATTATTCCACCACCACATAACATTGTTCCTCTCATTCACCATCATGCCCCAACCACTATCTGATCACTCCACTCCACACCTACACCCATGACCCACCAGCAATCTCCTGCATTTTATGGATCTATCCTAATACCTTTCTCTCTGAATCACATGTACACCATCACCTCCCAATTCACCTCACCACCATCTCTGGAGCTAAACATAGACCAGCATCCTATCCACCCTTTCTTTGGATTCACACATGCACTAGTCTCAAACCGACATTATCTGTGGCTCGACTTATGTATCTTCATTAGATTTACACTATTTATGTCTTACACTTGCACCCCCAGTCCACCTCTAGTCCATACTATATGCCGTAACCACCATTCTATGGATCCACACATTCACCACCATCTGATTCCACTCTTTATGGATCCACACATGGACCGCCATCCCGCCATCACTCTATGGATCCGCACATATCCTAACATCCCAGTGATATTTTGCCATTGATCCTCAGTGAGCCACCTATGCATCGTCATTCTACCATCTCTCTTAATGATTCCACCCATACAACACTATCATGTGGACTTCAGGGAAAATACTGTAGTTAATGTAAGGTTGCATCCCACGGGTAACATCCTTCAGATCTGGACACTTCCTATGCCCAAATTCAATGTGGTCTAAACGTTTAAATACTGACAACTCAAACACTAGTAAGTATCTGCCTGTTTGCACAGCCACATATTTTCTTACAACGTTCTACTGCTCCTATGCTTGCTGCGACATGGGTTGAGCTATCTCTACCATACATGTACACCACCAAAACACTTCCCAGATGGGCCACATTATAGGCAGAAACTTTCTGTGATTCATACAGTGCATCTGCTGCTTGAAAGTCCCATCTCTCACTACCAGTGCCTTCAAATTCAGGTATAGGCACAGCAATAAATCATGATATTAGTAGAACTATGGTCCTGTTACACAACATCGAATCACTACCCTTAGATAGGGCGACCCGACGTCCTGTTTTTTCCTGGACAGTCCTGGTTTTCCCTGGACAGTCCCGGTTTTTAGAGGACTGTCCCGGCGTCTCACCACTTTTTCTAATTTTAAATAAATGTTCTATTTTTTTGAAAAATGTGAACTGAAAGGTGTGCTAGGCAACTCTAAAGTCTTAAAAAAAACATAATTCATATTTTTGTTTCAGGCATCACAAGAGGTCAGCTGGGGCTCACAAGAGGAGACTAAGTGGGAATTAGGGCAGGGGGGGCACCGGGTGAAGGTCCTGCCATAGCTAATATGTAATCATAGCCTTATTAATGTGCATTTACAAGACTACTTTTACATCTGAACTCCTCCTGCGCTGAAAGAAAGAAAAAAGATAAATTATATAAGTTATTGCAGACAATTCTGCATTGTAGAATGAGTTCACACACACAACAACCGGGAAAGGCCATATATATGCCTAGATCAGTCCTACTTTTATTTCTGGCCTGTTCCGGTTTTTACTTCTCAAAATCTGGTCACCCTCCCTTAGATGCTACCTGACAGAAACCATTTTTTTCCTAGAACTCCCACGGGGTATCACTGCAGCACCTCATGAGGAGTCTCATGCTCTGTATAATTTCAAGTACAATACAATACTAATACAATACAATACAATATATAGCACCAAGGATTTGGAACGCCCTCCCCCCTGAAGTCAGGGTGAACCCTTCCATTGTCCTCTTCAAAAAGGAAGTCAAAGTGCTCTTGATGAAGAAATGTCTGCTTCTAACTGGCTATTCCAGTGGATACTGAGGTCACAGTCGCAGTTCTGTGGCCCAGCTGCTATGGTCATGAGAGTCCCTTTGCTCTACATGACTTTGTATCTTTTGCTTTGTTGGTGCTGTCTTGATTGCATGTATCTGTAACCCTCATGATGTATTTATTTGAAAAGTTTTATATAGCGCTGGCTAGACCCAGAGGTATCAGAGCGCTTTACATGAGGAAGAGCATTGTTTCAGAGCATAATTACCAGTTACATAGTTACAAGTTACACAGTTTCAGAGCATAGTTACAAATTGCTGGAGGGTAGTTACATGCGTTAAAAACAAATATGTAAGGGAAAAAGCAGGCAAGGGTAGAGATTCAGGGGACAGGATAGGAGCAGGGGAGGTAGACAAAGAACGAAAGAGGGAAAGAGGTGGGGAAGGGTGAAGGAAACATAACCAGGAGAGGAGGAAAAAACGTGGAAATTGAGTCATTCCCACACCTCTGCTGTATGTGGCTCCCTTTACGCTGTGGATTCTCTCAGAGGGGTCTTTGAGACTCCAGGGCATACATACTGTACCTAAATTACAAAACAAGAGACCACAGGCCAACCGACAGAAACTGCCACATGAGCCCCAAGAGGATGTGAACATTAGACACATGCACTCGCATTGTGATAGCAGATCGGTTTTGGAGGCAATCGCCTATGCAAAGAATAATGCCGCTCAGGGAGAGATCGCGCACTGCTCTTTTTTGGTGCGCATGCGCACTGGTTGATTTTTCGATCTCTGGGAACAGGCGCGGCCCCAGAGGGTAGTGTGGCATGTGGCGCGCATGCTCGAAGATCATCCTTCGTCCTGGGCATGCGCGAGAGACTAGTGCGACGATAGTTAACACAGACGCCGGTCGCGTCATGTGCTCTACCTTTCACCAAATAGCCTGTATAAATTGTAAAGCGCTCTGATACCCCCGGCGGTCATGTTCGTGCTATAGAAAACTTGCAAAATAAATAAAATACAATCCTCATATAAAGAAATCAAAGAATAAATCTGAATGGAAACAAAAAAAGAACATTTCACAGAAGTGCCATTATGTGTGCGTCTCGTTTCTGCTCAGAGATAAAGTAAATATTTTTCGTATTAAGACCTACTTCTGTTTCTAGTCAGCTTTTATCTGGTACTTTGTGTGCCGTTAATGTGTTGTTGGTTACACGCTGCAAGGCAAGGATAATGAACACTGTGTCATATAATATGTTAATTACAACCACGTATTAGTCTCTTCCGAACCTTCCATATGGCCAACTGAAACAGGAAAAGTTACACCGCAAGGATGACAGGGGCTTGAGACTGATTGTACACAAGGATGACAGGGGCTTGAGACTGTACGCAAGGACGACCGGGGCATGAGACTTTGTAAACAAGGATGACAGGGGCTTGAGACTGTACGCAAGGATGACAGGGGCGTGAGACTTTGTAAACAAGGATGACAGGGGCTTGAGACTGATTGTACACAAGGATGACAGGGGCTTGAGACTGATTGTACACAAGGATGACAGGGGCTTGAGACTGTACACAAGGATGACAGGGGCTTGAGACTGTACGCAAGGATGGCAGGGGCTTGAGACTGTACACAAGGATGACAGGGGCTTGAGACTGTACGCAAGGATGACAGGGGCTTGAGACTGTACGCAAGGATGGCAGGGGCTTGAGACTGTACGCAAGGATGACAGGGGCTTGAGACTGATTGTACACAAGGATGGCAGGGGCTTGAGACTGTACGCAAGGATGACAGGGGCTTGAGACTGATTGTACACAAGGATGACAGGGGCTTGAGACTGACTGTACGCAAGGATGACAGGGGCTTGAGACTGTACACAAGGATGACAGGGGCTTGAGACTGTACGCAAGGATGACAGGGGCTTGAGACTGATTGTACACAAGGATGACAGGGGCTTGAGACTGTACGCAAGGATGACAGGGGCTTGAGACTGATTGTACATAAGGATGACAGGGGCTTGAGACTGATTGTACACAAGGATGACAGGGGCTTGAGACTGTACGCAAGGATGACAGGGGCGTGAGACTTTGTAAACAAGGATGACAGGGGCTTGAGACTGATTGTACACAAGGATGACAGGGGCTTGAGACTGATTGTACACAAGGATGACAGGGGCTTGAGACTGTACACAAGGATGACAGGGGCTTGAGACTGTACGCAAGGATGGCAGGGGCTTGAGACTGTACACAAGGATGACAGGGGCTTGAGACTGTACGCAAGGATGACAGGGGCTTGAGACTGTACGCAAGGATGGCAGGGGCTTGAGACTGTACGCAAGGATGACAGGGGCTTGAGACTGATTGTACACAAGGATGGCAGGGGCTTGAGACTGTACGCAAGGATGACAGGGGCTTGAGACTGATTGTACACAAGGATGACAGGGGCTTGAGACTGACTGTACGCAAGGATGACAGGGGCTTGAGACTGTACACAAGGATGACAGGGGCTTGAGACTGTACGCAAGGATGACAGGGGCTTGAGACTGATTGTACACAAGGATGACGGGCTTGAGACTGTACGCAAGGATGACAGGGGCTTGAGACTGATTGTACATAAGGATGACAGGGGCTTGAGACTGATTGTACACAAGGATGACAGGGGCTTGAGACTGACTGTACGCAAGGATGACAGGGGCTTGAGACTGATAGTACACAAGGATGACAGGGGCTTGAGACTGATAGTACACAAGGATGACAGGGACTTGAGACTGATTGTACACAAGGATGACAGGGGCTTGAGACTGACTGTACGCAAGGATGACAGGGGCTTGAGACTGATAGTACACAAGGATGACAGGGGCTTGAGACTGATTGTACAGAAGGATGACAGGGGCTTGAGACTGACTGTACGCAAGGATGACAGGGGCTTGAGACTGACTGTACGCAAGGATGACAGGGGCTTGAGACTGATAGTACACAAGGATGACAGGGGCTTGAGACTGTATGCAAGGATGACAGGGGCATGAGACTGATAGTACACAAGGATGACAGGAGCTTGAGACTGATAGTACACAAGGATGACAGGGACTTGAGACTGTTTGTACACAACGATGACAGGGGCTTGAGACTGTTTGTACACAAGGATGACAGGGGCTTGAGACTGTACGCAAGGATGACAGGGGCTTGAGACTGATAGTACACAAGGATGACAGGGGCTTGAGACTGATAGTACAGAAGGATGACAGGGGCTTGAGACTGTTTGTACACAAGGATGACAGGGGCTTGAGACTGTACACAAGGATGACAGGGGCTTGAGACTGTACGCAAGGATGACAGGGGCTTGAGACTGTGTGTACGCAAGGATGACAGGGGCTTGAGACTGTTTGTACACAAGGATGACAGGGGCTTGAGACTGTGTGTACGCAAGGATGACAGGCGCTTGAGACTGTTTGTACACAAGGATGACAGGGGCTTGAGACTTTTTGTACACAAGAATGACAGGGGCTTGAGACTGATTGTACGCAAGAATGACAGGGGCTTGAGACTGATCGTACGCAAGGATGACAGGGGTTTGAGACTGTACGCAAAGATGACAGGGGCTTGAGACTAATTGTACATATAATGTAAACCTTTTTATGACAGCAGCAGGTGTCATTTGTCCACATCCTGACTGTACAATGTACCAAACGGTTGTAAACTTTCAAGAGCAAGGAGCTGGGGCGGATGTGTGCAATATTTTTTATTGCTAGTTTTATATTTCCATGTGTTTGCATGGCTACATTGATATATTGCAGCTCATAAAATGAACTGGATGTTCAGTGTATGACGGCAGAAAGGGATACAAGATAATATGGTCCCTGAAGAGGTCCTTACTATTCTTACAAAATGGCATCCCCTTGTCATTGCGTGCGTGCGGCTCAGTGTGCGCCATTCACCAAACTTTGCCCTGCATTTTTAAATGGGGTTTTTAAAATGAAAAGTTTTTTGTCACTTTACTGCTAACTCAGTGTCGCTCATGTTGGAACAGCTATCTCAGTGCGCTGTCCTTACTTGACTTGAAGCGCACCTCATCCAACAGAAGTGACGTGTATTGCGGCGGGAGCATCGGGGTATTGTTATTGTTATTGTTATTGTTAATTCCGGCTTTTATAGCGCCAACTCACCAGCAGGTCTCAAGGCGCTTATGACCGAAGGGCAACAACTACATAATTATCAGAAGGAGGAGAGCAACATAATGTTTAAACTGAGCTCAACGCATCCCTAAACAAGATTGTTTTTAGGATTTTTCTGAAGCGAAGGAGATTACCTTCTTTACGGAGGGTCTCAGGTAGTTTGTTCCAAATTTTTGGTATCAGAGTAGAAAAGGATCTCCCACCTTTTGTGGCCAACCTAAACCGGGGGCACACCAACAACTGTGCATCTGAGGACCTTAGTCTTCGTTCTGGTTTATATACCTCCAACCGTTCCTTTATGTAAACGGGTGCTTGCCCTTAGATTGCCTTATGGGCTATACATAAACTTTTGAAAACAGACCTTTGCCCAATAGGCAACCAATGGAGGCTCCGCAACAGTGGAGAAGCATGAGATCTTCTTGGAAGCCTAAAAATGAGACGTGCGGCGTCATTTAGGACCACCTGCAGTCTGCTGATCAGGATTTTTGGAAGGCCCAAGTAAAGGGCATTTCCGTAGTCCAGCCTTGAGATTATCGTGGCAGAGACTACAGTGCGAAGCATGGACTGGGATAGAAGAGGGACTAATTTACGCAATTGTCTAATTAGACCATTGCAGGTCCCTACTATGGAGGAGATCTGACTACACATTGACAGTTCACTGTCAATCTTAATGCCCAGGCTTTTCACCTTATCCACTGGTTTAGGAGTTGGACCTAGTTCCTGGGGCCAGTACAAGTCACTCCATGGGGAACATGTAGATGATACAACTAGAACCTCTGTTTTTTCAGGGTTAATCTTCAAAAGGTTCATAGTCATCCAACTCACTGTAAATCTTAGAACATCCTGCGCGTAAGTCTGTGCCAGCACTGTGTTCTCTATGCTCAATAATAGTTGGGTGTCGTCAGCGTAGTTGAATACGCGACATCCCATCTTTGCCAAGGAGCTTATCAGTGGTTGCAGGTATAGGTTGAAGAGGAGTGGGGACAATGCGGAGCCTTGGGGGACCCCGCATGTCAGATTTCCCACCTCCGATACCTTATCCCCCAGCTGAATCCTCTGTGTTCTCCCTACTAGGAAAGATTCCAACCACCTATAGGTCATGTCTCGAATCCCGAAATTAGCCAGTCTATCCAGGAGCAGGGTATGGCTGACAGTATCGAACGCCGCCGATAGATCTAAAAGTATCAGGGCGCTCGGTTTCTTGCTGTCAGCCATCCCTCTGAGCTCGTCCAGCACCGAGAGCATCACCAACTCGGTGCTGTGATGTGCACGAAACCCCGCCTGCAGATCATGGAGAGAATGGTGCAACTCCAGGAACGAGGCCAGGGACTTCAGCACATGTTGTTCAAGGATTTTTGACAGGAACGGGAGTTGAGAAATAGGCCTATAATTTTTCAGAATCTTAGGGTTAGCTCCTGGTTTCTTTATTAGCGGCTTCACTCGAGCTTCTTTGAAGCTAGCTGGTAGCCGTCCTGTGTCTAATGAATTGTTCAGGAGGGAGAGGATGTGGTCTTCCAGGGTAGGGCGTGCTAAACGAAAGACACTAGGGGGGCAGGGGTCCGCCGGGGAGCCAGATTTAACTTTGCTCATGAGTTGCTCAAGACTCATCGCATCCATCAGTGGAAAATTTGAAATATGGGTTTCTGCGGGAGTCTGGGCGGCCTGTGACTTGATGGATTCAGTCACGGTACCATTCCCAATGTCCTGTAAGATAGTCTCTACCTTCTCTAGAAAGTAGCTTTGGAAAGTGTCGCAGCTGATTGCTACTAACATATTTTCAGGTTTTTTGCTCAATTCGATTAGTATTTTAAAGGTTTCCTTCTGGACATTTTCAGCTTGCTTTATACGATTTTCATAGTATTTAGCTTTAGTGTCCAGGATGAGCTTTTTATGGATATTGAGCAAGGTTTTGTATTGCTCTCAACTTTCCTCATCTTTTTTCCTCCGCCAGTTTCTTTCTGCATTTCGGAGCTTCTTTTTGTGCTCCCTTAGGTCAGATGTAAACCATGGAGCTCCCTTTCCAACTCCTTTTACCCTTTGCTGCTTTTCTGGTGCAATCTGATCAATTGCTCTGATCAGATTGCCAGTAATGTCCCTATACTCCTGATCGAGGTCAGTATTAGGGGCAATTGGGTAAACCAATTCCGAAAGGGTAGAAGACAAAGTTTGTAAGTCAACTTTTTTCCATTGACGGACCTTCTTCATTTTAGGTGGCAATTGCATCGACTTTGCATTAATGGGTACGTCACAGTAGATTAAGTGATGATCCGACCAAATGCAGGGTGAAACCCTCAGAAGTGCTACTTTAGGATCTAGCGTCCAAATAAGATCAAGGATATGTCCTTTTATGTGTGTGGGGGTTTCTACCAACTGTCGAAAGCCCAATGAGGACATAGTGGTCTCCAAGAAGCGGGCTGCTGGTTCCTTTACTTCCTTATCCCAGTGAAAATTAAAATCTCCGGTTACTACAATATTTTTATATCGGGAACAGATGTCCGATATAGTAGCCATGAACAGATCGTTAAACCCTGGGTTTGAATTAGGTGGACGATACACTGTAAGGATCACTAGACACAGATTATCAAACATAATCTTTACTGCAAGTGTGTCAGCTAAGTCCACAGTTTCTGCCAGTATTTTAGTTACTATTAAAAATTTCTTAAATATAATCGCTACTCCCCCCCCTCGGGCATTATCAGCACGATTGTGCCATACTATATCATACTCACTCGGGACAGCTGCTATGATGTCTGGTAATGAGCTATCCCCGAGCCAGGTCTCCGAGAGGGTAAGGACATCGATATCTTCATCCTGGAGTAGGGTGAAAATCTCCAGGTTGTGTCTATGTAAAGACCGTGTATTCAGGCAGGTCAGCTTTAAAGTGCGTGACTGAGTTTCTGGTATCACTGTAGGTGGTTTTAAAATGGACATGGCGTCCAGTAAGGCTATAACGGCTGGGTCCAGAGACTGTCCCCCTTATCTAATTGATACAATTCTTCCGAGGAAAAAATGCCCCGCCGACCAGAAATCCGTGCCCCCGCGCCCGACCGTGCGCAGACGGGCTGGACTCTGGCGTGACTCCGGCGTGCTCACGCAGCGCGTCGACATGACCGCCCTAAATACCTGTGAGTGAGGCACTAGCGCGTCAACAAAGATGGCGCCGCCAAGCGTCCCGTACTTCCCCTAAATGGCCGCCGGTGAAAAGGGGTGGAAAAGGACCCGCAAAGTGCGGTGCTTTGTTTAAGTTTTATCGTGCAGGTGAGTGGAATTCGAATTGGCCAAAGTTAAAACCAGGGGGAAATAACCAAAATACAAATAAAATACAAGACAGGTATTTTAAAAAAGTGCTGCTCTAGCCAACACGATATTGCTTCTCAAGCGTGGTCTCTGTTAGGCGCTGTTAGGCGCTGCGATACTAAGTAGCGCGCCCTGTCTAGTCAAGGCAGATCCCTTGAATTTGCCCGCCCTAAATACCTGTGAGTGAGGCACTAGCGCGTCAACAAAGATGGCGCCGCCGAGCGTCCCGTACTTCCCCTAAGATGGCCGCCGGTGAAAAGGGGTGGAAAAGGACCCGCAAAGTGCGGTGCTTTGTTTAAGTTTTATCGTGCAGGTGAGTGGAATTCGAATTGGCCAAAGTTAAAACCAGGGGGAAATAACCAAAATACAAATAAAATACAAAACAGGTATTTTAAAAAAGTGCTGCTCTAGCCAACACGATATTGCTTCTCAAGCGTGGTCTCTGTTAGGCGCTGTTAGGCGCTGCGATACTAAGTAGCGCACCCTGTCTAGTCAAGCACATTGCTTAGAGATCCACTGTTTTACTGTCCCATTCCATAATAATATTGGAGACACTTGGAATGGCTGCATCTGTGTTTAATTAATTTACTACCGTTATGTACCCGGGTGGTAATTAACCACTGGTAAAGACCTCTCTGGCAGTCAATAATGCTTAAACAGTGCTTCATTTGTAAAGGAATAAGTGCCGGTGCCCGACGCTTTGCCCTGAAGAATGCGGCCCGTGCTATTGAATGTCAGTGCGCCGAATACTAGGACCGTTTAATTTGGAACCATCTTCGGCCTCATTAATCCTCTACCAGACACCTTTATCTCAAGGTTCGTGCTTTCTCCCTTTATGACAGTTTTTGGTCTTTTTCAACTTATTTTTCCACTCCCGGGAAATGGCCGATGTGGAAACATAAGTGCTGGTCCCCTAAAGTTCGTAGCCATGGCCCCACCGGCAACCACCGGCTCAAATTAAGCATTGTTTGAATATCAACTCATGGTCATGAACTGGGGCGATTGAATTTGGCCAATATGCTGAAAAGTCAGAGGTCCGAATATCTAAGAAATGTATCTTTCAGGGAAGCATAGTAGCAGTATTTTATAAGAAACTATACATTATTACCAAAAATGGTTTATAGTTCCAATAATAACTCATATGAAAGTAATGTCAAAGTTGAGATACGTTTTTAAACTTTCAAGGGCAGGGTTGTCACAAGGGAAGGAACAAGAGTCTACATTCCTCCAGGCTTTACGCGGCATAGTCCTTGCTCTGGGGGATAACTGTGTATTTACTTTGCCAATGTGTTGTAAACCGGGCTGTATGCGCCAATAGCAAACAATACGTGGCTGTCAAGTTTAACCTCACCTAGTTTTTAATGACAAAATGTACTTTAAAATGCTTAATAATGTGCCACTTTTTTCTAACAAAATCTTTTGGAGAAACTCCAAACTTATCTTTACCAATCAGTACATTTTTCCCAATATTGTTGTCCCACAGGACTCTTCACTCTGTCCAATTTTGTTTAATGTCTACATTAAGCCATTGATCGTGCTTATTAAAACCTATAAGATCACGGTTATTAATTATGCAGACGACAGTCAAACGATTGTATCACTTAACAACAATCAGCTTGAGTCTGTCAGCAATTTTCAGGCCTGCATAATTGACATTTCAAATTGGATGAGTGTAAATTCACTGAAACTAAACAGAGGAATAACAGAGCTCCTTTGCCGTACCTCTGGTAAAGTTGTGGTACCTTTGCCTTCCAACTTTTGGCCTCAGTCTACAGAGACTCTTTTTGATGCCTCAGAGAAGGTCCAGAACTTCGGAGTAACGTTGGACAAAACTCACTCGAAAAGCACGTTAATGGAGTAGTCGGGGTCTGCTTTGCTCTTCTTCTGAGCCTTAGAAAGCTTTTTCCTTTGTTACCGGCTGAAGCCAAAGCTCTAATTGACAGATGTGTAGTGCTTAGTAGGCTGGACGAGTGTAATGCCCTTCCTTCGGTAGCTCCTAATTATCTGATTAAGAAATTGGATGGAGTTCAGGTTGCTACAGCCAAACTGATGTCTAATAGACCACGGAATTGCTTCGCCTCTAGTGTTCTTAGGACTCTTCACTGGTTGCCCGTTAAAAAGAAGATCCTCTTTAAATCACTTTGTGTTGTATTCAAGCCCTTCAGACTAAGGGCCCAATCCATTGCAGACTAGACTGAGGAAATATGCTCCAGGAAAGTTACAACATACAGCAACAGCTATTTTTGTTCAAGAACACAGATTCAGTAGAGTGCGTCAAGGAGGGTGTGCTTTTTCTATCAAAGCTGCGCAGATATGGAATAAGTTACCACCTCAACTAAGATCTCAGACTGATTTGTTCAAGTTCAGGAAATGCTGTAAGACCTTGCTTTTCTCAAAATAACATTGCCCTTGAGGACAGCTGCCCCCGCCTCCTTGTTCTTCTTCTTTCCCATATTTCTGCCTTTTACCATGACTTTAGCAATCTTTAGCGCCAGGATACCAGTCTGGTCACTGCTGGGCGCTCTATAAGTGCATAATACAAATTGTTGTCACATGGGATGCGGGCACCCTGGGGGTCTGAGTTGATCTTAGGGAGGGTGCCAGGCACCTGTGAAGCCTAGCGTGATGCTACGTGGCAGTGAGTCACTCTGTAATGTGCCATCAGTAACGTCTTTCGTCACTCTGGTCATGACTGGGAGGAAGCTTCAAAATGAAGGGGATTCAAAAGAGCCCTCCAAGTCCCTCCCCCACATTTCTGATAAATGAACACACTAAGGATACATTTACATGTTACGGAGATCAGGCTGCCTTTAGCTTGTTGGCAGTACATTTGATTGCATTTTTAAAGGGGATAGCTGACCATAACTGCGATGCTTATATAATTGAATATGCTCAGAGCTGCAAATATGACCGAATAATTGTGGCAAATGCTGCCTTCACACTTCTGTAACCCAAGTCTGCTGTCCTCGGATCTCAGGACTCAACAGCTGCTCTGCATGGACATAAAGGAAGGTGCCTCCTGAAGACAGCTGTGATGATGTTCTCCCCACCTCCCAAGTCCTTTTAAGTCTTCAGTGTCAGACAGTTATGACTGGTTTCCTCCCCATGTTCTCCTGCACCCACTCAGCATGTCCACGGCAGTGGCTGCACTGCACACTCTGGGGTAGATGTATCAAGATTCCATTTTGCGATTTCTAAATAGCGATTTTTAAGGAATCGCTATTTCGAAATAGCAAAATGGAATGTATGTAGGACATCGCTATTTTTTAGCGATTTCTTAGTCTTCCTTATTTGCGACATCGCAATTTGCAGTGTACTGTTGGCATCCCTGTAACAGTCACGGTCTACGTTGCATGCAGGGTACCAATTTGGCTTGCAGCAGCTTAGCGCAGCATTACCTTCCAGGTTGTACACCTCTCTTTCTTTTATATGCTTTTTCCCTCTTAAGGCAGGTTGTGGGTTGAGGGTTGAGTGGGGCGAGGGGGAGGGGATTGCTTGCACCTGAGGAGGAAGGCCAAACTCCTTAGCCAAGACAGTTCCAGGGAAGAATCCTTCTTATATACTTATGGCTCCAGGGATCATCCTCTTTCCGCAAGCTAGCACAGTACGGTTACATCATGATGAGGGGCACTGTTGGACCCTTTCTTTGTTAGGTGGTCAGCTGGATGCCAATCCAAAGGGCTCTGGTGTGAAAAACAACCACAAAAAGAGCCCATAGGAGCTTCATGCCAATACCACAGGAGACCATATGGGAGGGTCCAAGGATAAAAGCAAAGGCCACCCCAGTGGGGGCTCCTCCGCTATGGCAGAGGAGCATCAACCCCCATAAACAGTAAGACAAGAGAAAAAAAAGACACTTGTTTTATTTCTCCTTTTCTACCGAGTCTTGGGGGCGTGGCCTGGGGGGTGATGGCACTGAGGGGAATGGTGGTGCAGTCCCTTCACTGTGCATAATGGTTTGGCTAGCCATCTCAGGCCGGCCAAACCATCACCTGCAGTGAACCTCTCTCCAACCACAGCTGCAGTGCTGGGGTTCAATAGAGAAGGCACAGACTCCGAGTCTGTCCTGGAGCACTGATCGAGGGCTCTCAGGCCAATCCTGAGATCAGCTTCATGATTGGCCAGCAGGGCATTCTGGAAGCATGTGCCTGAAGCAGAAGAGCGTGATGCGGGATGTAGCCGGCTGAAGGTAAGTTTTATATATTTATTACTTGTTTTTCCCCTACCTTTGTGACCCCTATGCCCCCTTCACCCCACCTGCCCTTCCACCCACCAGGCCATTCGTCCTAAACACATGCTGCTACTGGGCTACCCATTATTCCCCAGTTGTAAGCCTGCGTAACGGGAGGCTCTAACTCTGCGTGTGAGTTCTTTTCCTGGACTCTGGGGTCCAGATGTTATGTATTCCTGGCTCTCCTTGGCCAATCAAGTGGGCGTCCAACTTAAGTCACATCATCACTGGCTCCCCTTGGATCTCCATATGTAACCCATTCCTGTATCAGATAATCCTGCAATTTAACTTTCTCCAAACAATATTAGTGTGGTCTCAGTCATTCACTTGGATGTTTGGACTTTTCATTTCTTCAATGTAATGTAGTGTGTGTCTTGTTATAGGATAGCTGCACTATGTGCTGATAGGTGAAGCGAAGGGCTCTACCCATTTGAGAAGCCTTTGTAAATGGAGTAGACTCACATTCCCAGCCTGACTAGAGAGCAAGCGAAGAATTAAAGTATTCATTCTCCCCGTGATTCACCCTGAGGAATCGGTCACTCATTGGATGAGAGCTTGTTTGGAAACTAACTGGAGCTTGAATGGTGCAAAGGGAAGAAATTAGTGATGGCACCTCCAATACAGCAAGTGGGGGTACCATTATTGTAACCCTCACGGTTTGCACACAACTCATTATTGTGTTCAAATTCTAGTTTTCAGTGTACTTTCGCTTGTTCTTGTACCGCCTCCTACTTGAGACGCTCGTATGCATATATAGGGGTAGTTCATTCTGGGCAAATGTTTAAAATATGGATAAATTAATTAACCAAAGTTTCTCCCACCGGGCATCACCGGGGGTCAGTTACATGATCCTGCTGCTCACTACAAACAGCGTTTTGAGAGTGGTCTTCTGATGATATCAAGTTCTTTGCATAATTTATTATTTATTATTGCACTGATGTTTTTTGAAGACTTCAGATTACAACCATGAAAGAAGCAGAAATAGACCATATTCCAAGCAGAAATTCTAGTTTTAGGTCGAGTTGGAGTAAGCTTCAACTGTCTGTCAAAATTACGTAAAAGCTCCAAAGATTAAATAGAGAGAACTTGAGGATTTTTACATTTTGAATTGTGTTTTTGCTTTTGGTGAGGAGAATGCAAACATATTCCTCTCTGCGATTGCATTAGTGAACTTTCCGGATACAAATGCTGCCACCCCACGCCAATTCACCACCCCCTCCACCCCCCAGTGGTACCCGTTGTATTGGCACACATTTACATTTTAGGACTGCACCATTAATCACATCAGTCACTACAACAGTTGCCAGCCTTACAGGACGTAGGGCACCAACTGCTGCTGTGCCCACAGCAAAGATAACAGCAGAAACCAAAGCTTCCACCTTGGCAAGGAGAACAGTAGTAACAACACCTGTCACCTAAACAGACATCACCACAGCAGCTACATCAGTTGTGACAGCAGCAGTGGCCACGGCAAAATCAGGTGTTACTACAGCAAGATGACAGCAGTAAAACAGCTGTCGCAACAACCACCATCACAGTAACCACATCAGCTGCCATAACAACTGCTGAAAGCACGGCAGAGCTTATGAGAATGACCAAAGCTTCCAACGTGAGAGGGACCGAGCAGTGACCACAACTGCCTTCATGATTGGTACCCGAAGAACACTGACCACAAGGGCCATTAGAGCAGCAAAAACACCTGCCACAATAGCATCAACCAGACAAGCAGCAACAGAAGGAGTCACAACTTTAGCTACAACATATGTGACTATGGCCACTTTCACAGTAGCAACAACAGCTCCCACAACGGCAGCAACCACAGCAGCAGCAACAGCTGTCATGAGAGCAGTAAAGACAGGCTATGCAACAGCAAGGACCACAGCTGCCAACATGGCAGAGACAACAATAGTTGCCACCACAGGAAGGATTATAGATAGACTCACTATGGCAACCATTGCAAGACTGACAGCTGCAGCCACAGCTACCACCTGGTTATGGACAACATTTGTGACACAGCTGTCACAACAGGGTCTACAATAACAACTACCACCACAGCATCCACTGCAGCTGCAACAAGCACTGCCACCACCAAAGCAGCAACAAAGGTTGTCACTGAAGCAGCAACAACTGCAAGAACACAGAGACTACATTAGTGACTACAGAAGAAATGATAGCAGGGACTACAACACAGTAGAAACCTTAGCAGTGATCACAACTGTAACCACACCAGGAACTACAGTATCACCAGTCGTGCCAACACATCAGCAAAATTTTCACTGGCAAAATCTTCTACCACTGAAGAGACCACATAGCAACAAAAGCTGCGACCACAGTAGCAACTACAGTTGCAACAATATTTATAGACACAGCATGCCCCGCAACACCCACAACAGTGACAACTGTATCAGCAACAGTGACAGCTGCAGCGGTGACCACAGTGGTGACCACAGCTGCTTACATGCAAAGACAATATCAATGCTACAACAACTTTCAACACAGCAGGGACTAAGCCAGCAACATTTCTGCATACACGGCATTGCAGTGAATCTTTTTCTGCTCACTCTACCGCTACAGAGGGGGGACTAACCCTAAGGAAATTAGGCATGGTTGGCCCTGCCAAAAGGTACAGTCCAGCCTGAACTGCAAAGCTCTGTATCCTCTGAAGAGGAACACAAGCAGATTTAGACTGGTTTCGGCCTATTGGGGTAAATCATTGAGGTACAGTTTGAATTCTGCATTATAGCCAGGATAGTATCCATGTCTGTATATTCCTAATCACTCATTGAATAACAAACAGGCACTGGCAAAGTGAATAGGTCTGGCTTTAATTTGCTACCGTATATGAACACAGACATGCACAAATGTGCACACTGAGTCTGATCTGTATGCGTCCTTAATTATTCTGTGCCTCCTATGTTTAGGGTCTTATTTTTATTCCCCAAGCTTGCTATGCCATGCAACACGTTACACAGTGAGACAGCACACATAGTTTCTGAACATTTACACATGCCTTAGTTAGTAGCGGCTGCTACCAAACGGAAGAGGGGGGGCGGAGGAAGGGGGAGCAGAAGGAATTTAAAAAAAACACTTACCTGGATGTGGCCAGCCTACTGGCCAGCTGCTGCCTATCCTCCATCCTCTTCTCTTCTCTCAGGGCAGTAGGAAGCAGGCAGCCTCCCAGACTCCTCTGACCAATCACAACGCTGCCTTACATCAGTGTTTTGATTGGTCTGAGCGTCGTAGTACGGCGCTCAGACAGGGGCTGGGAGGCTGGGCAATGTCCCTGGGTGGTGAACATGCAAGTGCGCATGACATTTTGGCCGGCCTGTGACGACAGGTCAAAATGTCATGCGCACTTAGGAAGTGCCTCTCACTCCTCCCCAGTCTCTAAACAGCCCAGCTGTGCCGCATCCCCCCAACCAACTTGTTAGAAATAGGGGTCTGTAGTTGGCAGAGGTAGGTACCTTTGTCCAAGTAGGGACCCTTCTTCCTAGTCAGGGTAAGGGGAATACACTTCTAAAATAACCCGTGCTCACGACCTTGGTAGCTTGGCACAAGCAGACAGGCTTATCTCCGAGGCAGTGTGTAAAGCATTTGTGAACATATAAAGTGATGCAGTGAAAACACTACAAATGGACACCACACCAGTTTAGAAAAATAAGTAATACAAATATGACGTTCAAAAGGTAGAAACAGTTCTATTTAAGCAAATTGCAGATGCAACACTTTTCACACAAAGTACCATGGATGCGTCATGCACACAAACAAAAACTGTTGCAGGGAAGGTGATGCATCGGTTCCTTACACCCAGGGAAGGTTATGCGTTGCCACGCAGAGGCGGTGATGAGTCGGTTCCTAACTGAAGGGGCTGTGATGTGTCGGTTTCTTACTGAAGGGGAGGTGATGCGTTGGTTTCTTACTGTGGCCCAGGCATTCTTGTAGGCTTGGTGCCCAGATGCGATGCGTGAGGATGCTTCAGTTTTGGCAGCCACGGTCCCACGATGCATTGATTCTTGCAGCTGCAGAGTCGGGCCTGTGTTGGAATCGGTTCGGTGATCTCAGACTCCATAGACCCCTGCATTCGATGCGGTGTGCAGCACTCTGTCGGTTTCTTTGGCGATGCATCGGAAACAGGTGCGGATGCGTCACGATTCTCTTAGTTGCATGGTTTTTCCAGCCCCCAACGGCAGGAACAACCTCCAGAGGCCCAGAACAGCAGCAGGCACCTCTTGGTAGGTCAGAACTTCCAGCAAGGAAGTTCTGGGGAGCTGGGGGTGAAGTCTTTGTATCCCTGAGACTTCAAAAACAGGAAGCAAGCTCTTCTTCAAGCCCTTGGAGATCTTCCTCAAGCCGGGGTCACTGCAAAGTCCTTGTCCTTTCCTTGGTAGAAACTGCCTCTGCAGACCAACCCCAGACAGCACACACCAAAGGGACAGTATTTCTCCTCAGTTTCTCCTGCTCTTCTCCGAGGCAAAGGTTCCTCTTGAATCCCAGAAGTAATCTAAAAGTCTGGGGTCTGGGCCCCACATGTTATAACACAACATCCTTTGTTCTCTTGTGGCAGAGAAGCTCTTTGCCCAGCCAAAGCCAGTTATATCCTTGCTGGTGCAGCTTCCTATCAGGAGGTGGAAACAGCATAGTCCAAGGCAGGCCAGGCCAATTCAGGTGTGAAATAAATCTCCTCCCCCTACTCTGAATGCAGCCCAGGTCTATTCAGCCCAGCTCTTTCTCACCCTGGAAAGGCAGGACACACCTAACCCCCCCCCCCCCCCCCCAAGTGGCTGTCTAAACAGAATGCACATCCCCAGCCCCTGCCACTCCAAAGCCAGACAGGCAATACACAACCCTAGCAGAGGCACACTGGATGGCTAAGCAAGAAAATACCTACTTTCTAAAAGTGGTATTTGCAAACACAGAATGTAAAAATCATCCTTACTAAAAGATGCATCTTTGCATTCTGAGTTCAGGCATACTAAACTTTACCTTCCTATCTTGTCCCAATGGGAAGTTATATTTATAAGATGTTATACATTTACTTCCACTCTGTCCTATGAGACAGATAGCCTTTCAATAGGGAAAAACTAAATTGGCAATGTTTCACTATCATGACATGCCACACACATCAGGGCATGTCCTACCTTTTGCATACACTGCACCCTGCCCACATGGGTACCTTGGGCCTAGCTTAGGGGTCTCACATGTAAGACAAGGAAAGGTCGACATTGCAGTACTAGACTACACACAGGCACCGCGGTGGCAGGCCTGAGACTCTGTTGCAAAGCTGCTTGTGTGTGTAGCACCATCAGTGCTGCGTGCCCACTAGCAGCATTTGGTTTACAGGCCCTGGGCAAACATAGTGCACTGTACTAGGGAGTTAACAGTAAACCAAATAACCCAATCATGGAAACACTAATCCATCATAACATTTTACAGAGGGAGCACTTGCACTTTGGCACTGAACAGCAGTGACAAAGTGCCCAAAGCATCTAGACCAGCAAAACGAAGCCCAACACACAGCAAAAACACAGGAGGCAAAGGCAAAAATACAGGGGAAACTCACGCCAATAATGCCAGGTCTAACACAACTGAACCAGTACGCTTAAATATAATTATAATAAAATTAAGTTATTATCACCTTATGTTTCCGTTTTTAATTGCTCAGTGGGGCGACTCTCCTCTGCCTTAGCGGAGGAACCACCCCTGGCCTTAGTTTACATCCTTTAGCATATTCGAGCTGTTGGCTTTGCAAGTGCTTGTTATAGTTATAATGCTGGCCATGCCTTGCACTTTCCTGTGTCAATGACATTAGGCAGATTATACCAATTATTCATGCCTAACCTTTGCTTGATTGTTCATTGACGTGGTCTGTGGAGATCAGCACGAGCCGCGCTACTGAACAATGAGCATTTGTGGTCAGAGCACTGCTTCAAAGAAGGACCATTGTTTATGCAGTTTAAATGGAGAGAAATTGTGCAGTTTGGAAAAGAGGGAGATTCTTACATCTTTGTGTTGTCTTTTCCATAAGATCAGTGCTGGAATTGGAAGAGCTTTACTCTGGGAGCCCATAATGTGAGGCTCAAGGTGGGCAGCAAAATCAGAGTGGAGTCACAAGAGGCAAAGTCAGCCTGACAGTCAAATTATAAACATTTTTTAAACTCTGTCACAGAGTAATTGACACCAAGAAGAAACATGACAGTAAATCTCTTCTGGCACATTTGGTTGCCAATATTTACAACAAGGGGTGGTGATGGACAGAGTCTCTGAATTAAGCAGAATACTCTCACCCAGTCAAGAGATCAGGGCTAAATCCAACACCGTTTTTTAGCTCATTGCACCATCCCAGTTTCAGAACCTGGCTGTATGCAAATTAGTCTGTCCCTGGCCCAGTGCATCATGGGAACAGGGCAGACCAGACTACAAAAGCCAATTCTTACACTGGGAAGGAAACAAGCTTCCGGGGACCGATTTCTGGCATTTCAGCCGTCTTCGGCCCGGCTTGCTTGAATCCTGATGGTGCAATGAGCAAGGGACTCACATCTGAGTATACCCTTCCACGCTTAGGGTGGACAAAAATATTTACAACAAGGGGTGGTGATGGACAGAGTCTCTGAATTAAGCAGAATACTCTCACCCAGTCAAGAGATCAGGGCTAAATCCAACACTGTTTTTTAGCTCATTGCACCATCCCAGTTTCAGAACCTGGCTGTATGCAAATTAGTCTGTCCCTGGCCCAGTGCATCATGGGAACAGGGCAGACCAGACTACAAAAGCCAATTCTTACACTGGGAAGGAAACAAGCTTCCGGGGACCGGTTTCTGGCATTTCAGCCGTCTTCGGCCCGGCTTGCTTGAATCCTGATGGTGCAATGAGCAAGGGACTCAACATCTGAGTATACCATTCCACGCTTAGGGTGGACAAAAATATTTACAACAAGGGGTGGTGATGGACAGAGTCTCTGAATTAAGCAGAATACTCTCACCCAGTCAAGAGATCAGGGCTAAATCCAACACCGTTTTTTAGCTCATTGCACCATCCCAGTTTCAGAACCTGGCTGTATGCAAATTAGTCTGTCCCTGGCCCAGTGCATCATGGGAACAGGGCAGACCAGACTACAAAAGCCAATTCTTACACTGGGAAGGAAACAAGCTTCCGGGGACCGATTTCTGGCATTTCAGCCGTCTTGGGCCCGGCTTGCTTGAATCCTGATGGTGCAATGAGCAAGGGACTCACATCTGAGTATACCCTTCCACGCTTAGGGTGGACAAAAATATTTACAACAAGGGGTGGTGATGGACAGAGTCTCTGAATTAAGCAGAATACTCTCACCCAGTCAAGAGATCAGGGCTAAATCCAACACCGTTTTTTAGCTCATTGCACCATCCCAGTTTCAGAACCTGGTTGTATGCAAATTAGTCTGTCCCTGGCCCAGTGCATCATGGGAACAGGGCAGACCAGACTACAAAAGCCAATTCTTACACTGGGAAGGAAACAAGCTTCCGGGGACCGGTTTCTGGCATTTCAGCCGTCTTCGGCCCGGCTTGCTTGAATCCTGATGGTGCAATGAGCAAGGGACTCAACATCTGAGTATACCCTTCCACGCTTAGGGTGGACAAAAATATTTGCAACAAGGGGTGGTGATGGACAGAGTCTCTGAATTAAGCAGAATACTCTCACCCAGTCAAGAGATCAGGGCTAAATCCAACACTGTTTTTTAGCTCATTGCACCATCCCAGTTTCAGAACCTGGCTGTATGCAAATTAGTCTGTCCCTGGCCCAGTGCATCATGGGAACAGGGCAGACCAGACTACAAAAGCCAATTCTTACACTGGGAAGGAAATAAGCTTCCGGGGACCGGTTTCTGGCATTTCAGCCGTCTTCGGCCCGGCTTGCTTGAATCCTGATGGTGCAATGAGCAAGGGACTCACATCTGAGTATACCCTTCCACGCTTAGGGTGGACAAAAATATTTACAACAAGGGGTGGTGACGGACAGAGTCTCTGAATTAAGCAGAATACTCTCACCCAGTCAAGAGATCAGGGCTAAATCCAACACCGTTTTTTAGCTCATTGCACCATCCCAGTTTCAGAACCTGGCTGTATGCAAATTAGTCTGTCCCTGGCCCAGTGCATCATGGGAACAGGGCAGACCAGACTACAAAAGCCAATTCTTACACTGGGAAGGAAACAAGCTTCCGGGGACCGGTTTCTGGCATTTCAGCCGTCTTCGGCCCGGCTTGCTTGAATCCTGATGGTGCAATGAGCAAGGGACTCACATCTGAGTATACCCTTCCACGCTTAGGGTGGACAAAAATATTTACAACAAGGGGTGCTGATGGACAGAGTCTCTGAATTAAGCAGAATACTCTCACCCAGTCAAGAGATCAGGGCTAAATCCAACACCGTTTTTTAGCTCATTGCACCATCCCAGTTTCAGAACCTGGCTGTATGCAAATTAGTCTGTCCCTGGCCCAGTGCATCATGGGAACAGGGCAGACCAGACTACAAAAGCCAATTCTTACACTGGGAAGGAAACAAGCTTCCGGGGACCGGTTTCTGGCATTTCAGCCGTCTTCGGCCCGGCTTGCTTGAATCCTGATGGTGCAATGAGCAAGGGACTCACATCTGAGTATACCCTTCCACGCTTAGGGTGGACAAAAATATTTACAACAAGGGGTGGTGATGGACAGAGTCTCTGAATTAAGCAGAATACTCTCACCCAGTCAAGAGATCAGGGCTAAATCCAACACCGTTTTTTAGCTCATTGCACCATCCCAGTTTCAGAACCTGGCTGTATGCAAATTAGTCTGTCCCTGGCCCAGTGCATCATGGGAACAGGGCAGACCAGACTACAAAAGCCAATTCTTACACTGGGAAGGAAACAAGCTTCCGGGGACCGGTTTCTGGCATTTCAGCCGTCTTCGGCCCGGCTTGCTTGAATCCTGATGGTGCAATGAGCAAGGGACTCACATCTGAGTATACCCTTCCACGCTTAGGGTGGACAAAAATATTTACAACAAGGGGTGGTGATGGACAGAGTCTCTGAATTAAGCAGAATACTCTCACCCAGTCAAGAGATCAGGGCTAAATCCAACACCGTTTTTTAGCTCATTGCATCATCCCAGTTTCAGAACCTGGCTGTATGCAAATTAGTCTGTCCCTGGCCCAGTGCATCATGGGAACAGGGCAGACCAGACTACAAAAGCCAATTCTTACTCTGGGAAGGAAACAAGCTTCTGGGGACCGGTTTCTGGCATTTCAGCCGTCTTCGGCCCGGCTTGCTTGAATCCTGATGGTGCAATGAGCAAGGGACTCACATCTGAGTATACCCTTCCACGCTTAGGGTGGACAGAAATATTTACAACAAGGGGTGGTGATGGACAGAGTCTCTGAATTAAGCAGAATACTCTCACCCAGTCAAGAGATCAGGGCTAAATCCAACACCGTTTTTAGCTCATTGCACCATCCCAGTTTCAGAACCTGGCTGTATGCAAATTAGTCTGTCCCTGGCCCAGTGCATCATGGGAACAGGGCAGACCAGACTACAAAAGCCAATTCTTACACTGGGAAGGAAACAAGCTTCCGGGGACCGGTTTCTGGCATTTCAGCCGTCTTCGGCCCAGCTTGCTTGAATCCTGATGGTGCAATGAGCAAGGGACTCACATCTGAGTATACCCTTCCACGCTTAGGGTGGACAAAAATATTTACAACAAGGGGTGGTGATGGACAGAGTCTCTGAATTAAGCAGAATACTCTCACCCAGTCAAGAGATCAGGGCTAAATTCAACACCGTTTTTTAGCTCATTGCACCATCCCAGTTTCAGAACCTGGCTGTATGCAAATTAGTCTGTCCCTGGCCCAGTGCATCATGGGAACAGGGCAGACCAGACTACAAAAGCCAATTCTTACACTGGGAAGGAAACAAGCTTCCGGGGACCGGTTTCTGGCATTTCAGCCGTCTTCGGCCCGGCTTGCTTGAACCTGATGGTGCAATGAGCAAGGGACTCACATCTGAGTATACCCTTCCACGCTTAGGGTGGACAAAAATATTTACAACAAGGGGTGGTGATGGACAGAGTCTCTGAATTAAGCAGAATACTCTCACCCAGTCAAGAGATCAGGGCTAAATCCAACACCGTTTTTTAGCTCATTGCACCATCCCAGTTTCAGAACCTGGCTGTATGCAAATTAGTCTGTCCCTGGCCCAGTGCATCATGGGAGCAGGGCAGACCAGACTACAAAAGCCAATTCTTACACTGGGAAGGAAACAAGCTTCCGGGGACCGGTTTCTGGCATTTCAGCCGTCTTCGGCCCGGCTTGCTTGAATCCTGATGGTGCAATGAGCAAGGGACTCACATCTGAGTATACCCTTCCACGCTAAGGGTGGACAAAAATATTTACAACAAGGGGTGGTGATGGACAGAGTCTCTGAAATAAGCAGAATACTCTCACCCAGTCAAGAGATCAGGGCTAAATCCAACACCGTTTTGGTTGCCAAGGCTGTATTTTAATATATTTTGTGTAGTTAAAGCACCTGCGGCAGTGAGCTTTCTCTGCCCAGTAAATCTCAGGAAACAATAATAATATTAATAATAATGGTAAGATAACTCTTGCATTTAACGCATTTCCTCCAGAGATCCATGTTTTGTTTAGTCACAGATTTGATTCATAAAGTAGCATTGAGGGTTAATATGTCTGCTGCAAAGCACATCATTTAACATGCAGGTGACACATTACACATGTCTGTGGCTAGGTAAGTGAGTCACATAATTTGACAGAGATCCTTTTATTGCTTACAGTTCATAAAATGCAATCCTTCCAGTGTAGCACAGTGAGATGTGAACCTGCATCAAGGACCTGCATGCTCACTGAAAGACATGAGTTTAAAACCTTATTGTTTTTACCCAAACAGTTATTATAAAACTTCTCAAAAGGGGTTTCGTTGCGTATTAAGAATGGACAACACCACGCACTGAGTTACTTATTAAATACTGACTTTGTGCTTCTCCCAACCATATAATCTTAGCATATAATCTCTGCCAGTAAAGAGGATGCACCTTGAGCCCCTCTGTTTCATGTAACATCCTGTACATTCATTTACACACTTGTATTGTAATTGTATTGTAATTGCATATATATATATCGCTTACTACCCCTGACGAGGCGTCGCAGCGCTTTTTCGGCGGGTAGCACGCTACTCCGGGACCCATAGAAGATTAGTGTTGAATTAGTATAGTGAAACATGCAAGTACATTTTAAGTGGTGGATATATTAGTCAGTTATTTGGATTTGGAATGATAGCAGAAGGATAGAGGAGTATAAAGGTTTGTATTTATTTATCGCTCACTTGTTGACGCATGCTATTCAGGGAGCCTATAAAGGATTAGTGGTGAATTAATATGGTGAAATATGAGGTAATTTCAGTGGTGGATATTAGTCTGTTACTTGGAGTGAGAAGGATAGCGGATGGATAACAGGGGAAGAAATATTTGCATTCATATAGCACTTGTTACCCCTGATGGGTTTTGAAGCGCTTTTCTGGCGAGTAGCACGCCACTTCGGAACTCATAAAGGATTAGTGTTCCAAATTAGTATAGTATAAATATGAAGTAATTTGAGTAGTAGATATGTTATTCAGTTATTTGGGCAGTATATTAGTGTAGTTGAATATGGAATATGGAATTTGAGAAGTGAACATGTTAGTCTGTTAATTTTGATTGAAAAGGATAGTAGAGGGATAAAAGAGTGAAGGATTTTTTTACATTTTTTTAAGGTCTTAGCAGTAGGAATAGGCTTTTGGATGAGTAAAAAGGAGTTTTGGAGGGAAGGAGTCAGAGGAGAGAGTTTAGAAAGGTTTGTTTTAGGGGATCGGTGTAGTAAAAAGAGGTGTAAGATGATGCAAGGAGGGGTAGAGCAGGAGAGCGTCTAGAAATGGTTATTTTGGCAATCATAGTAGTGGTATGGGGTTTGGGATAAATGAGAGAGTGGATGTAGAGGATATATTGATAGATGTTGGGTGGTGCATTAGATGGAGTAGTAGAAAGACGTTTGAGATGAGTCAGAAGGTTGCGCTAGAAGATATATAGAGTGAAGTATAGGCTGAGAAATAGGCTAGTGCATTGGAAATGCTAAATTAGAAGAAAGTGATAAATATATAGAACCATAAGTACATTCAAAGTATATAGATACATAAAGGAAGTAAGTATATTTAGATTAAATATATTGATAGAGGCTCAGGATGAGAAATAGTGTAGTGCATTGGATATGCTTTTTCAGGAGAAAAGTAACAGACACACAGATCCAAGTACATGGAAGGCACATAGATGCACAATGGAAGTATGTACATGTAGACCAAAGATGATTTTTATTTATTGATGAATAATATTATTATTATTTTTGTTTTTTATTTTCTAGTAACAACATAATTATTTTACATGTTTTATAAAGTAATACACAAAGATAGGTACATATCTATAGTGAAAACAAATGCTTATATGCAGAGGGATATGCTGTAAATTTCTTTTTCCGTATGGTGCTTATGTGGGGAAGAGCCAGATCTTGAGTAGTTTTCTGAAGATAAGGTGGTTGTCGGTGGATCTTATGTTGGGGGGTAAAGAGTTCCATAGTTTGGCTGCTTGAACAGAGATGGATGTGCCACCCATGGTTTTTTCTTGTATGGTGGGATTTTGAGGCAAGATGCTCCTTTGTTGAATGTGTTTGGTGATTTTATTCCTCAGGAAGAGTGGTCCTATTCCATGTATTGCTTTGTGGGTAATACAAAGCAGCTTGAACGTGGATCTTCTGGCAACCGGTAACCAATGCAGGGCTTTCAAGGCAGGGGAGATGTGGTCTTGTGGTTTGATATGCAAGAGTAGTCTGGCAGCCGAGTTCTGAATCCGTTGTAATCTTTTCATGGTCGTTAAAGGTGATCCGTGGTAGAGGCTATTGGCGTAATCGAGTTTGGATAGAACAAGGGAGATGGTAGCTTGGACCTTGTGTGGAAATCCCAAATGAGGGAAAATTTGTCGCAGCGTTTTTATAGTAGCAAAGCTTGATCTTGCTAGTTTATCCACTTGGACATTCATCAACAGCTTGGAGTCCATGGTCATTCCGAGGTTTCTTACTTCCTTCGATACTTTAGGCAGTGATCCCAAATCATCAGGCCATGCGGCAAGTGGGTTGTAATTCTTCCAATCGCCACACATGAGTATTTCAGTTTTTGAAGCATTAAATTTGAGATGACTCCAAGTCATCCACTGATCCACGGCTCTGAGACAGCTGAAAATTGGTGATTTCCCAATGTCTTTGGGGCATTCCAGTTGAAGGAGTATTTGTGTGTCATCTGCATAGTTGTAGCACGTGAGGTGAAATTTATTGATCAGTACTGGTAAAGACTTCATGTAGATGTTGAAAAGCATGGGCGAGATGATAGAACCTTGTGGGACCCCTGCTTTTGTGGATTACGGTTTGGACGAGAAAGGTGGGGTGTGGGTGTCCTTACTTCTGTTTCAAAGGTAGGACGCGATCCAGTCTAGAGCAGTTCCCTCTATGCCGGCTTCATAAAGTCTTTGTTTCAGAGTGTCATGGTCAACCATGTCAAAGGCAGCTGAGAGGTCCAAGGGGAGTAGCGCAGCAATCCCGTTGCAGTCAACTGTATTCTTTAGGTCATCCCAGATGGCAAGGAGGGCAGATTCAGTGCCTCTTCCCGGACGGATTCCTGTTTGGAAATCTGAAAGTATATCATTCTCTTCAATGAATTGTGACATCTGGGCGAACGCTGTTCTTTCTATCAGTTTGCCCAGGAAAGGTCCATTTGTAATGGGTCTGTAGTTGTCAGGGTTCAGCGGGTCCAAGTTTGTTTTCTTCAGTAAAGGAGGTATGTATGACTTTTTGAGTTCTTCTGGAAATATTCCAGTAGTTAAGGAATCGTTGATGATTCTTCTTACTGGAATGACAGCAGAGGTTGTTAAAAGAATGGTCTTGAAAGTTTGTGGCGGACAGGGGTCAGAAGGGCTGCTGGCATGCCTGCTTGCTTTGAACAGGTCCATAAATTCATTGTGTGAGATGTGTTGGAAGGAACGGAGAGGCTTGATTAGAGCATTTTTGGATAGTTGTTTTGTACAAGGGTTAGTGCTGGTGCTTTGTTTCTGTTGTAAGTACGAGTCCAACGTGTCTGCTTTGTCCGTGTAATGATTTGCAAGTTTGTCTGTGAAATCTTGAGTAACAGGATGAGTTCCTTCTAGGCAATTTGGTTTTCGAAATTCATTGAGTATTTTATAGAATTCTTTATTTGCACATTTAGCGTTTTGAATTCTGTCTGAATAGTACCTTTTCTTAGCTTTTTTGATAGCCGACTTATATAATCTGTTAATTTTTTGTAGGTGAAGTTTGTCTTGTTTGGCGTTTGTTTTGAGCCAGGTACGTTGCAGCTTTCTAATTTGTTGTTTTATGTCTTTTATTTCTATGTTTCTCCAAGGCGCTTTTTTTCTTTTGTTCTGTTGTGTGGTTTTGAGTGGTCACAGGATGTCAAAAGCTTCCTGTAGTCGCTCATATAGATTCTGAACAGAATTTATGGTTTCCAGATTTATCCTGTATGTTAGTTGTGTTTCCAAGTGTTTCAAATTGAGTTTGTTCCACGGCCGATAGGTGGATGGATGTAAGGTAGTTTTAGATGAGTCGCTTAGCGTTGTTTTATGTTGGAAAGCAAGCAAGTGGTGGTCTGACCATGTGACTGGAGTTATAGTTTGAAGGGTAACTAGTTCAGTATTAGCAAAACTGACATCTAGGATATGTCCAGCGGTGTGTGTCGGATTGGGGACAATCTGATGCAGGTTCAATGCGTCTAGGCCGGTGATTATTGTTTTTTGATGGGTCATATTGGTTTTATCAAACCAAATGTTAAAGGTCACTCAGAACTCATAGGTTGGAGTGTATTGTTATCAGGTTTGAAACTGTGTCATAGTTTCTCTTAAGTACTTGTGAATTTATAACAAGCTGTGTGTCTTTAATTCGCCATTTCATTAGTATCTAGGTATTAGGCAGCAGATAGCTCCCACCCAGGATTCTACTCGAACAAAAGCAGGGGCGATGGCCCATTAAATTCACCCTTTGTACTCCACATCCAGTCTGATAATGAAGTGGCGGCAGTCTTGCTAGACATCACTAAAGCGTTTGATTCACTGGAGTGGCCATATTTGTTTTTACATTTTACTACAGCTATGAAATTGGCGAAAAGATAGTGTGGTGTATTTACTTACTCTATGACCGGCGAATGGCACAAATTTGCCAAAACTACATGATCTTTGACCCTATACATATAGCCAGAGGCATCACACAGGACTGCCCACTCTCCCGTCTTGTTACCCTTGGCTATGGAACCCCTTGGGACCCAGCTATGACAACATGATGCGCGACCCGGCACTGCTGAATTGTGTGCCGGTGCTGACAAATTACAGGAGGAACAATTAAGCATATTCCACTGATGGGGGGAGTGTCAGGCGGATCCCCGGAACCTCGTGAAGTGACAAAAAACTCCAACACGCTATGCGGAGTTCCACGAGCAGCGGAGTGCGTTAGAGTTGTGCGGTTCGCTGTGATTTTGGGCACCAGGTGTTTGTCCCGCGCTGTAAAATCATGGCGAACTGTGCCATGCACAGTGCAAGAGTGAGCAGCTTCCTTTCTGCTGCTCGAGAAGATTTTCTACCCGAGGGGCAGCTTTCTCAACAGAAACGGAAGGTTTCTCAATGCAGGTGGTCGCGACCTGCCGCGACCACTCGCATTGAAAAATCCGACCACTCGTGTTTAGAAATCTCGCCAGGTGGTTGATTTTCCTCGCTCGCCAACTAGACCTTGGTGAGCGCAAGCAAGAAAAAATCTCGCCGGGAGGTGGATTTCCCTCACTTGCGCTCGCCAACTTGACGTTGACAAGAGCAAGTTAGGAAAAAAAACCTGCGCGCTCTGCTGAGTGCAGAAAACTCTGCAAACTCTGCGAATTGAGCGGAGTTCAATGCCCAGGGTTAAAAATAACCATCAAATCCGGCTCGCTCCCCCTTCATTCCAGCACTGTATGAGATTACTATTTTTTCACACCCAGTTTGTGTCGTACAAAGATTTTAAATGCACCAATCCCTCTCTTGTTCTCTGTATTCAGTATACCTTCTCGAACTCTTGGGTCATTTTTCTTATGATTGTGCTGCACTCTCCACGCCTAACATGATGGCAAATTAAATTAACACAAATAGAGCTCTCAGAGAATACCTCGCGGTCTGTGGCCCTATGTACATGTTGCTGTATGAGTCGACCATCTGTGATCACTTATTCACTTGCAACCTCATTCACTCTCTATTGAGTCACTCAACCAGCAACTCAATTCACTTAGTTAATCATTTGCATTGCCTGATATATCAAATGTTTTTCCCATTCTATGCCTATAGTAAAATATGTTAGTACATACGGGCCTCTGTCACTTATGGTATTCCTTCCTCACTCACTCCACTACTTGCTCCCAGACTCCATTGTTCGTCATCGCCTCTCTCTCGCACTCATAGGCAAATCTGAGAGCTTGCATGACTGTCGCTACATAAAATAGAATGGGTTTTGAGGACCAGTAATCCTATAGCGAATTTTGCAATCCTGCTTGTCTATTAAGCCTGAATTATTAACATTTTGAGGCAGAAAAAATCGTACAAGTTTCTTAGAACAGGAAGACCTTTGCTATCCTCTTGTGGCAGGACATGACCTCAAAACGTAATCTTCGAGTGACTGAATTGGTGTTTTGGTTCCTTTCCCGCCATATGCACTGATGTCTCAATTGAGCTCAGACAGAGGGTCGCATGACCATCACCTTTTCTAACAATCACCCACATGTGAACTCACATTAGTGCCCCTCCCTGCCCCACTCAAGAATGTGAAAGCAGAACAACTTATTCTCTGAGAGTCCGAAACACTGCTTTCATGAAATGTATAGCAGAATGCACCACCTTTAACTGCCTGTCGCCTACCCATGTCGGCAGTGAAGCACGTGCTGACATGCACGGCGTTCACATACATTCGCGCTATTTATATCCTCATGCGGCAGTTTCATATCCCGAGCTTATGAGAATGTCTAACATTAGAAACAAATTGTTCCTAATTTACCAAATAACCCACATTCTTTCCTTCAATGTGAATGAGTATTCCACGTCTGCCCTTCCAGAACTTATCTTGTAAGGAGTAGGGAAACGGGAGTGACCTTTCTTCTGATCTTTTTTCTCTGTAGGTTTCTTCCCAAAGTACCTCATAGTTACATAAGAGAGGCACCTTATGCTCTCATTTAGCGTTGCTTGGTTACTTCCGTCTGCCATGTGAAGATGCTTTGTGCCAGGCTGGAAACGCAGCAAGTGTGTATCCTGTCTATTCCATGATTTTGCGAATCGAGGATGATCTGACTACTACTTTTCTACTTTTCCAAGTCAAACAAGGGAAACATATTTTTACATCGCAGCAGGATCCCTATTGCAATACTAGGTACTGTGTACTTTCCAACATTGTCATTCAGATATTGTATTTCCAACTGCACTTACCCATCCACAGTCAAGTGCAATCCCCAAGAGCCTTGAGCGGATGAGCGGTCCATGCTTGCATTTAATCCAACACGTGGAGAAGCAAGGTTGCATTGACTTGCCACACAGTAATTCGCATAGAAGCAGATTTTTACTCCCCTACCCAGACTTCTGCTCACCTTTAAACCATATCCCAATTCCCACATTTTTCCTTAACCTGTCTAGCTGCGGTGTACTCTTCCACACCATATACGCCTATACATCTCATCTGGGCCTTAGTGGCAGGTACTGCATTCTAGCTCTCCACGACATGGGGCTCTGTGTCCACCAGTTACGCTTGGTTTCTCAGCAGGAGTGTACATGAAATACTATTGAGTCGTATTATGTGGAATTTCTTGTTGTTAGTACGTAGGATAACCTAACACCGCGTGAGCAGAGGATCCCAGTCTCCATCGAATGGCGAGGCATTGACAGAACAAGGGTTTGAGAGGGTAAAATCAAGCTCTTCATAGAGTCTGTTCTAGGTGACCAGGGCTGGGAGCCAAAAAGATTCATCCTGTAGTATAGCGGCTGTCTTCCAGATTTCCATTGTAGCGGCAGTCTCTACACAAGAGCCATACGCTTCCCTCTCTGCCTAGGAAAAGAAGATTCATTATGTGTTTGCCTGGGCAGAGGAGGGTTAATGAGGTAAAACAGTAACGTGCATCTTACGAGGATGACGTTTCACATGATAATTCCCAGAAGCCACAAAAGCATCTACTATTTCACAGTATTTCTCATAAATCAATGAGTATATTTTAAGATATCCAGAGAAAATCGAAGCAAGGAAGGAACCCGAGATTTGAGATGTGTTTCACCAGCCTATTCCTGTTCCCGCCACAGACGTAAAAGATTCCAGATGTAATAAGAAACTCAGTCTTCTGAAAAGATCTCGAAGCTCGCTAAAAACGACTCCGCTGGATGCACAGGAAAACAGCCCATCTAATGTGTCTGAAATTTACCTTTATTAAATACTGGGCAAATCATTGATTATATTTATGAAGCATCGTTACCTTCAATTGAGAACAATTAGGGTGGGTGATTTCTGCAGGGTAGAAATGCTCAAGGTGGAAAGATTACATAAAAGTAATACCTTACAGAAAGGCGAAAAAGACCTTTGTATCACCATTCTGGCCATTTCCACCCAGTGTTCCAGGGAGGCTCCTGATAGAACCGCCACCGCTGGTGGGGTGAAGTGTGCAATTTCGCCGTGGAGATGGTGTTCTCCACCAGCCCCTCCGAGGGTGGAGGAAGACCCCTAGGTTCCGCAGTCTATGGGAGGTATCAGGGAGACACAGAGCTGCTACCCACAAACACTAGTCAGAACTAGAGAAGCAGAAGGTCAGTCTAAAGGTGGACGAAATGTGCTCTGTTAGGTGTGCAATATATGGGTAAGTAGATCACACACATCACTCATTTCAGTTTTACTCCATGCAGTGTACAACAAGGTTATATTTCAGTACAACACTTCAAGCACAGACACATGACACTTGTCCTGCTCTGTGAAGCCACTTTCTTAGCTACACAAGCCACACAACGGGTTATGGTTGTCTGAAAGTTCCGTTTTAAGTAAATCAAGTTTTGACAATGTTGGAACAGGGAGATTCTCATTCCAACAATAATGCAGCGGCAATGCATGTGCAGGTAGCATTCACTGCATCTCAGATACAAGAAGTATGGGCAGCCTGAGTACAGGTGAACTGATGCTGTGAGGTGAGCTGGGAATGGGAGACAAACTCTTGTTTGGCATTTAACTAGAGGAGAATGGAGCTCACCATTAGGTGAGCCGGGGAGGTGGATGGTGGTGTGTGTGTCGCTTGAGCCAGCCTACTGTCTGAGCACTGAGGATGAGCAGGCAAGGCCGCGTAAATGGAGTGATGAGAGGTGCAGTACCCCCTCACAGAGTACAAGTACCACACCCTCCTTCCCTACTAGACTTCCAAAGCCAGCTACAGTTACTGGTCCAAGGAAGGTGGATGTAGATCAACAGGTTATGGCCACCATAGGCCACCACAAGAAAGCCTAGACCTAGATCACCAAGAACATGCTGCTGTTATTAGAAGTGAATGATGGCATGCAATCCGCAAATTGGTAGGGTAGTTCCTGGTAGCATGGGGAGGCCTATTGATGTGTTGTGCATATACTTTCATGTCATCACATTCCATTGTGTCACCAAGTTCTTGGAATGTTTGTGGCATGAAGAAGCCAGGCGTTGGACGAAAGAGCGAGAGGAGCAGACGGGGAAGTTGATGGAGCCTTGCTGGGGTTCATTGTAACGAATAATTTACAATTTATCAGCACATCTTGCTATCACTCTTTTCCACCGAACCTACACTACACTTGCAGATTGCTAATCCCAAAGTGGTATGCGGTTGAAGGTTGCAGTGCGTTATATCTGGTTTATCTTTGAGGGGAACTTGAACTTCTATTATACACATTATATCTTTAGCCGCTGTGCAAGAGAAGTTTGTGGTGCTGCTTTTTGGCTGGACTTCATCTGGATGTGATTGAAAGTTGTGCTGTTGCCACCCAGGCTGTAATTGGTTTTTGCGCAAGAAAGCCTCTGCTCATGTTGCACATGTGTGTGTGTGTGCGCGTCTGTGTGTGTGTACACTCAGTGTGTAACTGTGTAAGGCTCCATTAAGCCAGTCCTCATCTTCTAGCTGCTAAATGTTTCTTCTTCATGCCACACACTTCTTCGGTCTCCCTTTATTTTATTTATTCCACCATTTCCGCATGCTTCATGTTTCCCTTTATTTCCTGGCTCCCGTGTTTTGCCAGCCCTTTCCCTACCTGAGTGAAATAACGTCACCACAATCCTCATAGGGCATTGAGATGTGCCATAATCCAACTGCAATCACCCAGGGAACTGAACAAAGAATAACCTGACCTCTAGGCCCTCAGAATCCCACCTGTGGTACTTACCTGGCCTTCAACACTCTTGAGCCATTTTCTTTATTTTTAACTTTTTCCTGTTTTTTTTCATTTTTGTGTGATTTACCTATGTCTACATTGGCTTTCTACCAATTTAGGGATATAATATAATAAAATGACTGCTGTTTAGCCCTGGTCAAGTAGGGCACGGATTTCATCGGTGGCGGCGATTTGGTCGGTCTCGGTGCTGTGATTGCTATTTATCGGAAGAAACTCGAATAGCTCTTGTTTTTTTAAATCTTTTACTTTTCTTTTTAGACATGCAATGATTGTATTTGGGAAGTTGGAGAAATGTATACTTGCTCTGTATGACTTATTGATGGGCACTTTGTAATTGAATACCTCGCTTGTTTTAAATTGCATGCTACGAGTATTAGTAACATGCAGTGAGCGGTAATGTTAGGATGCAGTGAAATCGAGTTATAGAAGATTGCACTTGCACAATATAATACCTACCACCAAGGTTTGGCTTTAGTCATTCTTTCCTGCCATGCATCCCAGTTTTCGAGGAAATGTATTTATGAAAAGGCTATCAGGCTTTTGTTTAGGCCCTATATTAGTTGTTATTTTTTGCTATGTGTCAATTATCTATACAGCGTTATACAGTTATTTCTTACTACTTCTGTGTTATTTCTGTGTAAAATTATCAATATATTATTGAAGGGTAATATTATGATGCATTATCATGAGATTGATGAGCCCCTAATCCCAAGGAACCCACCCACTGCATTGCAAATCTAGTGATCCCCATGAACATCTCTGATGTACCCCAAAATATTGGAGGCCCACAGAGGTCTTAACTCCCAGTAGTCTCCTGTGGACAGTTGACCGGGACTGCTTTACCTGAGGACCAGCCTGAAGGCAGCATTTCTATACTTTAAGGATACAGTAGATGCACTGAAGGGTAATGCCTTCCAGCCCTGGGTATCTGGTCACCTTTGGTAGCAAGGATCCCTTAGTGTTTAATTCTTTCTAATGCATTGTTAGATCTGGGGGTCTCTAGTTGGCAATGGTTTTCACCTTTGTCCAAAATAGGGATCCTTACTTCTAAGTCAGGATAAGGGGATTACACTCCTTAATAACCCCTGCTCACCCCCTTGGTAGCTTGGCACGAGCAGATAGGCTTATCTCAGAGGCAGTGTGTTAAGCATTTGTGAATATACACAGTAATACAGTGATAACACTACAGATGGACACAACACAGGTTTTATAAAAATAAAGTATTCTTTATATAGACTTAAACACAAGACCACAAACGACAAAAAATCCACAATACTACACTTAAGATTACTTAAAAGATGATTGAAGTCTCTTAGTTCAAGTTGATGGTAAATGCGACAAAGTTCTCAACAAAGTACCTGGATGCGTAACGCAAAGTGAACAAATGGCTCACAAAAGGGGAGATGCGTCGGTTCCGTGACCCGGGGGAACGGTTGGGTCCTTCCTCAATGCTTGCGCAGAGTAGGGGACTCGTCGTGAGCCTTACCGGTGCGAAGGTGATGCATAGATTCTCGGCCTGCGGGCCCTTGCGGTGCGCACGATGGCGCCTTGATGCTATGCGATGATCCGGTTGCGATGCGAGAAGATGGCGCCCTTGATGCGGCGATGCGATGATGATGCAATGACGCCCTGGCAGCCTTGCGACGACTCTGCACTTTGGAGCCGCGACAGGCCCTGCAACACGCTTCTCCGGTGATGCGATGGCGACTCTCACGATGGAGTCATGCTTCTCCGGGGATGCGACGGCAGACAGCTTCGATGAACACACGCTTCCAGGGAGATGCGACGAAGGCTCGCTTCTTCGGCGTTGCGATGATTTCAGCTGCGGCGGCGACACGCTTCTTCTCGATGCGTCGCGCTTCCAACTCCCAGCGGCATGCAAGTGACTGGAGTCAGAATTCCCAGCAAGGAAATCCAGGAGGGAGCTGGAGGTGAAGTCTTTTGTCCCTGAGACTTCAGCAGGAGGCAAGCACAGTTCAAGCCCTTGGAGAATATTCTGTAGATGAAAGTCCTTTACAAAGTTCCTTCTCCTTTCCCTTGGCAATGAAGCAACCTCTGCAGGCTAACCCAGCAAACAGCACACTGGCAGAGGGGCAGTCCAAACTCCTGCAGTTTCCTTGGTTCTTCTCTTTGGCAGAAAGGTTTCTTGTTCCAGAAGTGATCTAGTTTCTTGGGATCAGGGTCCCAATATTTATACCCCAAAATCCTTTGTTCTCTGAAGGCAGAGAGGCCTCTGCCTAGTCCAAACCAGTTCCTGAGCACTTTGTTTACATGACTCTTTTCTTCCTTTCACTGTGCAGAGCAGAGACATCAGCCACCCCACAGGAGGTGGAGCCAGCACAGGGGAGGGAATATACAGCTCTGGAGCACTCTGTTGACATGATTCCTCCTCTCCTTTCACAGTGCAGGGCAGAGATATCAGACACGCCACAGGGGGTGGAGCCAGCATTGTAGAGGGAAGGCCCAGCCCTATTCAGGTCCCAGGTGAAACTCCTCCCTCCCATCTAGATGCAGATCTCTCTATTCACCACTGGGCTGCCCCAGCCTGTCTCCTGCAATTCCCCAGCCCTGTCACACACAAACCCAGACAAGGAATACACAACCCAGCAGAGGCAGGCTCAAATGGTTAGGCAAGCAAATACCTGATTTCTAAAAGTGGTATTTGCGAACACAGAATATTAACACCTTGGCTGCTTGACATATTCCCCTACTGTGCTGGACCATGATAGAAATGGGTGTGGTCATGACGAGCTCAGCTCGTCATTAGCACACGAGCACTGTGCCTCATCACGAGCTGAGCTCGTCATGAGCACCGAAGGGGTTCAAATAAACTTTACAAAAAGATGTATTTTATTATTCTGAGTTCAGGCATACTAAATTCGAATTTCTCCTGTGTTCCCTGAGTCAGTTAGGATTATAAGGATGTAATAATATTAACTGCCCATTCTGGCCTATGAGAACAGGTAGTCTTCAATAGTGAAAAACGAAAATGGCTGTAGTTCACTATTAGAACATGCTACACACATCAGAGCATGTCCTTCCTTATACTTACAATGCATCCTGCCCTTGGGCCTACCATAGGGGTGTCTGATATGAAGCAAAGGGAAGGTTTAGGGACTGGCAAGTGGGTGCACTTAGCTAAGTCGACATGGCAGTGCTAGACTGCACACAGGCCTTGCAATGGCAGGCCTGAGACATATTTTACAAGCTGCTTCTGTGGCTGGCACAACCAGTGCTGCAAGCCTACCAGCAGCATTTGACTTACAAGCCCTGGGCACACATGGTGCACTGTACTAGGGGCTGACAGATAAATCAAATAACCCAATCATGAAATCCAATCAGTATATCAATTTAACATGGGGAGCACTTGCACTGTGGCACTGATTAGCAGTGACACAGTGCCCAAAGTATAAATCCAGCAAAAACATATCAAAACAGAGGAGGCAATCCGTCAAAAATGGAGGGGAGAATCACGCCAATGATGCCAGGTCTAACATGCATGTTAACAATTGAAAACATTATCTGGATATCTCTTGCAATAGTCACACCTATCTTTATGATTACCTTACAATGAATGCCAACACCCTTTTATTTGAATGAGGAATGCAAGTCAGCCATGAAGCATGTCTGGTTCAGAAACACAAACCACATGGTCGTTTGCCACCGGCGTCCATCTTGAATGAGTGGGTATGTTTTGTTTTCCTACCATTCCTGCCCCACTAGAATGGTGTCATGTAGGCGCCAGAAGTCATAATGCATCTAGAGAACAGGGAAAATCCTCCTCTACTCATTATCCTTTGAGGACAGGAAACCTGCTTGATCTTCACAGGTTGGACGTTTTAACTATGAAAATGGCCTTGAATCTATTGCAGTGACCTGCTGCTTAAACCATCCCCACTCCGACAATTTGAAGGTCTTCATTGACTAAAATGTATGTTGACCCTCCAGTGGTACTTCCTGAACAAGGAGCTGCAAGTTGATCTCTGAGGACTAAGTCTGATGTATCTCTTGACGATACTGGCATGGAAACACAATCAATCAATCAATCAGAACATTTATAGAGCACGCTATTCACCCGTGAGGGTCTCAAGGCGCTAGGGTAGGGGGGAAGGAAGAAGCGGCTACTGATCGAACAGCCAGGTCTTAGGAAGTCTCCTGAAGGTCAGCAGGTACCGGGTATGTCGCAGGTGGATGGGGAGGGTGTTCCATGTCTTGGCGGCGAGGTGGGAGAATGATCTGCTGCCGGTGGTCGTTCGGCGGATGCGTGGGATGGTGGTGAGGGCGAGGTCAGCAGAGCGAAGCTGGAGGTTCGGGGTGTAGAAGGTGAGTCGTTTGTTGAGGTATGCTGGTCCGGCATTGTGGAATGCTTCGTGGACGTGGGTGAGGAGCTTGAAGGTGATCCTCTTGTTGACCGGGAGCCAGTGCAGGTTTCTCAGGTGGGCGGTGATGTGGCTGTGGTGAGGGATTCCGAGGATAAGGCGTGCGAAGGCATTTTGTATGCGTTAGAGTCTTTTTTGGAGTTTGGCCATGGTTCTAGCATGGAGGGCGGCTTTACCATAGTCCAGCCTGCTGCTAATGAGGGCTTGGGTGACCGTCCTTCTGGTTTCGGTGGGGATTCATCGGTAGACCTTGTGGAGCATGCAGAGGGTGTTGCAGCAGGAGGAGGAGACAGCGTTGACTTGCTGGGTCTTGGAGAGAGTTGAGTCCAGGATGAAACGCAGGTTGCGTGCGTGGTTGGTTGGAGGGTGTCAGGGCAGCTCCTAACGTGGCTGGCCACCAGGAATCGTCCCACGCGGAGGGGGTGGAGCCGAAAATGAGGACCTCTGTCTTGTCAGAGTTCCGTTTCAGACGACTGATCTTCATCCACTCTGCAACGGGTTTCATTCCCTCGTGGAGGTTGGATTTGGCGGTGGCCGGGTCCCTGGTGAGGGAGAGGATCAGCTGGGTGTCATCGGCATACGAGATGATGTTGAGGTGGTGCGCTCGGACTATGTTGGTGAGTGGTGCCATGTAGATGTTGAAAAGGGTTGGGCTGAGGGATAATCCTTGGGGTACGCCGCAGGTGATCGTGGTGGCTTCAGATCTGAAAGGGGGAGGCAGACTCTCTGGGTTCTGCCGGTGAGGAAGGAGGTGATCCAGTTCAGGGTTTTGTCGTGGATCCCTGTGTCCTGGAGGTGTGTGCGTAGGGTGTGGTGGCAGACTGTGTCAAAGGCGGCCGAGAGGTCCAGGAGGATGAGGGCCGCGGTTTCGCCATTGTCCAGCAGGGTCCTGATGTCGTCGGTGGTGGCGATGAGGGTGGTTTTGGTGCTGTGGTTGCTGCGGAAGCCGGACTGGAAGGAGTCCAGGATGTTGTTCTCCTCCAGGAAGTGGGTTAGTTGTGTGTTGACAGTCGCCGTGAACGGGAGCAGGGAGATGGGTCGAAAGTTCTTGAGGTCCTTTGGGTCCGCCTTAGGTTTCTTGAGAAGTGCATTGATCTCTGCGTGTTTTCAGCTGTCCGGAAAGGTGGCTGTCTTGAATGAGCTGTTGAAGATCTTTCGGAGTTGGGGTGCGATGATGGAGCTTGCTTTGTTGTTGTTGAAGATGTGGTGAGGGCAGGGGTCGGAAGGAGAGCTGGAGTGGATGGTGTTCATGATTTTGATGGTGTCTTCATCGTTGACGTGGTTCCAGGAGAGCAGGAGGTCGGTGTGTTTGGTGGGTGTTGAGTCGGGGGTGTCAGCGTCCGTCGTCGGTGTCTGGGTGTCAAAGCTGTCGTGGATGTCTATGATCTTGTGGTGGAAGAAGGTGGCCAGGGAGCCGCAGAGTTCTTGCGACGGCGTGATGTCGTTCGTGCTGGAGCTGGGGGAGGCGAGTTCTTTCACGATGCTGAAGAGCTCTTTGCTGTTGTGTGCGCTGTTGTCGATGCGTTCCTTGAAGGAGGTCCTTTTGGCGGATCGATGAGTTGGTGGTGCTTGCGTCTGATGTTCTTGAGGACTGCGTGGTTGTCAGGTGTCTGGTCTTGGTGCCACTGCTTCTCGATTCTTCGGCAGGTTTGTTTGGAGGTCTGGAGGTCAGCGTTGAACCAGATGGCTCTTGTGTCGGTGCGCCTATTAGAGGGTTTCCTGATCGGGGCGAGGGTTTTGGCGGAGTCGTCGATCCATTGTCTGAAGTTGAGGGTAGCTCAGAAGATACGCCATCCATTTCAGAAATGCAGACACACCTTTCTAAGAAAGACACAGCATGACTAGACCTCAACTCCATGTAGCTTTCTGGATCTCATATTCATGAAGCAAAAAATTTAGATTTGGCTAGAAAAAGTCTGGATACAGATTTGATGTACTGGGAACAATAGTCCAATATGCAATAAAAACTGTATCCCTGAGGAAACCTGAACACTCTATGAGGAAGCAGCAAAGGGTGCTCATGGGTAACTATTTGTGGAAGTAAATCATTTGTTTAAAAAATATGATGTGTAGTAATATTAATATTTGTTTCTCAAATAGCAGTATCAATGTGCTTCTCTACCTAACTGCATGTTAATTGCAAATATATGGATAGGTATATTTTTCTGATTAAAATTTTGAAACCTGCAAAATCCATTTACCACAACGTATGTGAATATTTATATAAGAGCATGAACGAATACAACAAAAGCATAGATTTGTAATAGACACTTTTCATGCTCATTGTGGAGTATGTTGTGGGTAGTAAGTACATGTCGGTCAGTTAAAATGCCTGTAGACGTGGACACAATGCATGAGGCATTTTTCCACTGTGAATGCAGGTCAGTAAATGGCATCCATTATTATTACTGCTCAAGGTTCACACTTAAACAATAGTATGGTAAACAAATGCGGTCTCAATAATTGCATTCCTAATTCTCCGTAGATAACTTTAAATCCCTGTCTAGGTTCTCTATGCTTACTCTAAATACTTAAAACCCTTCCTTGGTTACCCGCCTATTACCCAGACTGTTGAAGATGGTGAACTGCACAGGTTGGCTTCTAACCAACTTTTGTGAAAATGAAAGAGAAGGTTAGTTGTTAGTTAGAATCTACCACTAAATCTAATAAAATATCCACAGTTATCAACTGTGAGACCATCAGCAGGACTCAGCGTTGGAAGCAAATCAATCCTGCAGACACTTGTCTTCATGTACACTGTCGGGACGGTTCTGTACAGAGTATTGATTAAATGACCCATTTTAAAGTTGCTGTGGCGTGATCTATCTGTTGGTTAAGGCATTTTGGCTATATGTGGGCAAGATATGCGTTGAAGACAAGTGTCTGCATGATTGATTTGTTTCCTACACTGAGTCCTGAGTCTCGGCCACCTTTATGGCCACCTGGGCCCAAAACATCGACACATTATCCTCTTTAATATCATTAGTCACATCCTATGGTGCTCCAATCCTTTTCGACCAAGTTGAAATATCAGGATTAAACTACTGGGACTGTGAATTTATCTTTCTATTTTGTTGAGGATGTTGCGCTTCCTAATATCCCTTCAAATAATGGATACAATAAATTTTTGAGGGATTTTATGACAGCGTCAGTGTTGATATATTGATGTACTACTGTGTATGTATTGCTGTATACGCTTTTGCACCACTTGTGTTCAAAATGTATACGTAACAATTGATGTAGTCATATAACAAAAGACTTATGAGAATAATATATTTGGTAAAATACAATGCGCCTATGTTTTTGAATAGATGTGCGACTGATAGATGAGATATAATGGGATCATTGATATGACCAGACTAGCTATTGAAATGATGTGTAAATAATTCCTCCGGTAAAAAATTTCATATGTTACTTACAGTTCCCAGTTCCATGGGGGAAGATTGGGTTGCCCTGTGCTATAAAAATAAATATATTAAAGTAGGGCAATTTTATATCTCTTAAACAAGTTATGCTCTCTTGAAATATGCAACCAGATTTCTACAAACCTAAGTTGCTGCAAACACATACTTTGAATACTAAAATCGGTACAATAACTCTCTTTATAACAGAGAACCCAATTGAAAGTCCACTGCTAAGTGCACAAAACAGACGGGGGCAATCCCTGATCTTCTTGTCTAGATACTGGAAGCCCGACTGGTCATTCCAAAAGAAAGTATTCTAAACCCAAGCTACAGCCTATAAGTAAGGAGAAGGCAGTAGAGATCCAATATTAGTATGCCGAATGGTATGAAAACAGCCCCTTCTGTGTTTGCTGTCTACTAAAGTATTACAAAATCCATGACAAGATGGTGATCTGCACACCCACTCACATATGTAAGCATGGTGAGCCATATTTTATTGATTTTTGTTATAAAATAAATCCAAAGGAAATAAGCATTGGCAAAGCCAATAGCTTGTCAGCTTGATTTCTGTTTACAGGATTAATGTCCCATTGCCAAATGGAGGCAGTGTGGGGTGTGATGCGAAGACTGAAATCAGTGACGTTGGTATTCTTTCAGCTGTCAATGTCATGCTGCAGAAACTGAGTTTCTTCAATAAATTACTAATCCAGAATGGACAATATTTAGAATGTTTGTGCCTGGCAGACGAGATGGATTTCTCTGTACTCAACACTTTCTAATACATCCATCTTTAGGCACTGTAGCGTCTGCTAACAGACTTCCCTTAAGAGCCAGTTGCATATAAGTCACCAACAATGCTATTGACTACTCAGTCTCAGAAACGCTTTATTTTCAGTCTCTATTCGACAATGCAGACTGAGGCCCCTATGGTGGTGCCAGGAGCTAAGACACAATGGGAGGTGGACCTGGGGGCATAATTTTAGATAAAGAATAGTTGCCCTGCTGCAGTCAAGTGGGCTGCCTGTCCCCCAGTGGCAGTTTATGCGTTATTCATTTTAAATTGCTCCATGAAACGTACCACACACCTCTAAAATTGTTTAAGAAAATGTTTGAGATGATTCCCCATGTACCAGATGTAAAAACAGTTTCAATCGGGTCGGGGACAATCGATATTTGCCCGGCGTTATTGCCTCTGTGACCCTCTAGTTATTTAAATCAATGAAGAGGCAGGCGCTGGAGACTGGAAAGCAGGAAACAAGGTTTTTTTATTCTCTCCGGAGGAGAACACAACGAAACGGACAGAAGGTATCGTTCTGAGGTGCTCTAACTGCATCCCGGAGGCCTGGCCTCTTATACACGAGTTTATCTCTTTATTACATGTAACACATTCTCGTTGATACTTTGATGTGCGGAAAAGACATTCTCGGAACTCCCCTTTGGGCCCGTTCCCACACACATTTACAGTTAAAGTCCCCACCCTAGTCACAACAGGTGATGAGCATCGCGCAGCTGGATAATCCGCCGATTCACGGAATGTGGGGAGTCTGATCGGATCTCATGGGGTGGGGGGGCTTTGATCAACCCGGGGATTCTTTGATGGGGGAAGCTTTCTATTGCACGGGGAGGGGCAAGGATGGTATCGGCAGAGCTGGGTGTCGGCTTGGGAACGGGGAGGACAAAACGGGCTCACGGGGAAAAAAAGGGGGTTTGCATCTAAGGGCCGGAGATCATGAAAGGAAAGCAGGGAGGTGTCGCGCTGGGAACAGGATGAGGGCCGGGGGTAGAGCAGCGCCGAAGAGGGGTTTATGACTCAAGGCAGGTGCAAGCAGGGGGTGGTCAGCGTGCAGGCTTAGTGAAGGCAAAGGGCTATGTCAGGGGCCAGCGGCATGCAAAAGGGTTTGTTCTGATCGGGACATCTTAAAATGGCGGGCGCGTACGACAAAGTGTGGCATCAGGGGAAGAGGCAAGATGGCGCAGATAATGTTCACCAAAACGCACTAATTTTCCACAGTTCTCCCTTTAACATATTCAAGACATCTTGCTGGTTCATTTTCTACTCGGGTCTATTGTGGTGGGCATGAGAAAGAAGACCGGTAGGAACCCTAGAAAAAGAGTTGTAAACAATACATTTTGAGGTTTCTAGTTTTTAGGAGGTGCACCTATTTGATAAACTTTGATAAATTTGTTCAGCAGGAAAGTCATAGGAATGAAATACAAAAAAACGGCGAGCAGCAAGTACATATCATAACGTGAACTGGCAGGTTAATACATATTTCAGATTCGGTTTGGAGCAGGCTCAATACAATGGCGGCTGGGAGAGAAATGAGGCAAAAAACGGTGATTGAGGATGTCAAATGTTCGAAGTTTACGAGTTCTCATTGTTCTTTGTGGTCTTTCGTTGGCGCTGTTGAGCACCGGCGGTGGAGCTACAAGTCCGGCTCTGTTCTAAGTTCTGTGTTGCAGGGCACGACCCTTTCCTCGCGTTTCTGGTCGGAAAGGTCCTTTTCGCCCTGTGTCCTTTGAGGTGACTGTCAGAAAGTTCCGATGGAAGAAGAGCGTTCAAAACAGTCCATAGGGTAGGTCAGAGGAAAAAAAGGGGGATGGAGCAAGGCCAAATTAGGGACAAACTAGGGGAACGAGAGACTTCAAATAGGCGGGCGTGTGACGGAATTCAGAGAGCGGGGACTGGTCGACAGGCACTGGACGTCGAGCAGGGGCATCAGGTCGACCCTTTCTTTTCATGCTGTCGAAAACAGTGCCTCGTCCTGCAGCTCTTTTCAGTCGTGGTCTCGCCTTGGCTAATGTCGCAGGTGTCCCTTAGTCTGCAGTCAGGCCTCGTGCTCCCACATCCGGTCCTTCTCTCCTCCAACGGCAGTACCCTTAAACAAATTTGAAAAGACAGTCTTTTAGAAAAAATTTGCGGATGAAGATAATCAAAAAGTCTATTTCTCTCCCAGCTCCAGGCAAAGAATGAAAATGTCCGTTATTTTTAACGTTCACAACTGGCATATGAATGACCGGTGGCGGACCTGCTGGATTTACTATGACTTTCCTTCATAATCATTTATTACAGGCATGACAGTTCATCTGATGGTATCCCACCTTCGGGAGACAAATCTGGCAAAGAAATGCCGTTCTCTAGAGTTTCACATTTACAAAAGGGTACAGTGAGTCGTCAACATGGTACTACACAGGTATTTTGCTGAGAGACGAACATGGCTAAACATTTCCTTTCTATCGGTGCATCCTGTTTTTCAACTACTGCGGGGTTCATTTTGATGATTTCTTTACCTTGGTCTAGTCTGTTAACCTTGTAAAACATCATTCTGGGTCCTACGTAACCTTTTACAGCCCGGTTACTTAACTAGGAAGGACAGGGGTTTTATGGGAAACAACCAGGGACATAGACAGGGGAGGTAACGGGGGTGATCGTTTTTCTGGTTTGGGTATTGCGGCGTTTCGGGGAGGGGAGGGTCGCGTATTCTGAGGTCCTTGTTTTATACTATAGGAGCCGTTGACATGTAGTTCCCTCATTTCTGGCCAGATTAGGGAACCTCTGTCGTCTTACCTGTCCTTTCCCTTACGGCCCAACCTGGGTTCATTGACTTCTATCGGAAAAGGAGAGGTAATGACGCGGCCTCAGGGTGATTGTATTAAAGACAAGCGTTTGTGCAAATACTGACGGTATTTGAAGCCAATTAGGTGGTGTGCTAGGGGTGGCAATCTGCCAATTTCGGGGCTAACCACTCGGGAGAGTGGTAGTGCAAAAAAAATAGAGAGAGAGAGTGAGAGAGAGAGAGAGTGAGAGAGAGAGAGAGAGAGAGAGAGAGAGAGAGAGAGAGAGTGCAACGGCAGGCTAAATAGTACACGTGCAACAGAGGGGGCGGCAGTGCATTCAAGAAAGGCTATTTAGTGCATTACACAGTAAAGGGTATTCACGAGTCCGCGTTAGAATCTTGTAATCACGCAGTTTGAGCATTAGACAGGGTAGAGGGGACGTGCTTTGAGAAAAGGAAAGAAGAAAAAGGAGGTACCATTTTGTCGCACTTTCTCGCATTCTCGGTCCTTTGACCAGTTGGGTCAACGCTTCAGTCACACACACACACATTCCCTCACAGTTTCGCATCATACATAACGTGGGTCCATTCGTCCGGTCTGGTTTAAGGGTGATCACTTTTTATCAGGTTGTGCTAATTTTTCGGGTTTGTTCGATACGTGAGTAGTTTGCAGGCGTGCTTAGACACCACCCTGCGGCGCTAGTCCGTTTCGTGTATTTAGACATGGCTAGGTCTCAGATCTTCGCCACACCTTGGCCGTAATCTCTGATGTAACCTGCAGAGGGAGGAAAAAAGGGGGGGGGTGGGGGAGACAGCATTCGCGCGCATTCAAATACATGGATTCATAAGTCTTTTACTTACCTCTTACTCGTCTTTCCTCCTTGGGGCAGGGTCCCCGGGGATATAGTTTTCGGAGTCGGGGGGCGGTAGTGTGTTCATGTAGGGCGTGTGCGGGGAAACATAAGAAGGAAACCAGAGGTGCCTAGTGCGAGGTATCTAGTCAAAGGATATATCTCACTATCGGGATCCTTAAACCTCTTTCAACGCCGTGGCGTTCTAAAGTTCTTCGGTTCTTGGGTCCCTGCTACTTCGGAACGTTGTACTTTACAATATTTACATTATTTCATTTCACCCTCCTTTTACATTCCCTCATTTACACCATTCGTTTTACCCATCCTTGGAAGTCACGGTCTTCCTCTACGCGAGAGTTCATGAGTCAGTCGCGTACTTTTAAGACGGAGTGTCGTGTTGTCAATCCGATCCGTCCTCCAGGGCTGGGCAACCATCTTCCTTTAACCTTAAAGAGAGAGCAGAGTAGGGTGCACAGAAAAAGAACTTTCCTACCCATCCCATATTGTTTTAAAATAAAGCATGCAATACCCGTCCATAGTTTCAAAGACTTTATTTTGCAAATTCATTTCAGCATATGGATTAGGAGGGTGTGGTCGTATTTGGTCGGTCGTGGCAATGGCTAAAGTGCGTACAGTGGGGGGTGTCGTTTGCAACAGTAAAAACATCGGAAAAGTTTTACTCATTCATTTGTAAGAGACTAAAACGTCTATTAATTGGCTGGGGGTTCGGGGGCATATATTTTCATAATTTAGAAACATAATCATAACAGTTGTAATCAGATTTCCTATATGCATACCGTACGTATGCATCGTAAATGAGGTTTACATCAGTTATAAAGATATAATACATTGTATATTCGTAGTCAACATTTGTAACGGGGATCTTTTCATACTGTTCGTCGAGTGAGCTCTCCTTGTCTTTTCTAGCCAAGTGTACAAAGGATCACAAAAATCTCAGAACATCAAGTTTATATTAGTGCGAAGGAACACCACGAGGCGTTCGTAAGTTCCGATTGATACCAGCGCCATTTTGGGCGGGGCCGGCACAGTCCGGAAGCAGCATCAGGGGGAAATGTTTCCATCACTGGCAGTTTGGACCAGAGTCCTTTTCGGCAGTTCTAGAGTTCACGCTAACAGAAGGTGTGGCAATGTCATGTTTGTTTCGTTGGCGATCGAAGCAGCCGTCCCTTACCGGAAACCTGCAGAGGCCGAAGGCTCCGCCGGGGACCTTTGTATGGTCTTCAAGGCTGCGGAGATGCTGTCGGAGATGGGGGCTCGTGCTCCATGGGACAAATGTTCGAGTTGTATGGCTGGCCAAAGTTACTCTAGTGGCCGGGGCCCGCCTTCCAGCGGATCCAGACGCCATTTTGAGGCCCTACAGGGGCCACTCTCGTCGAGTTTGCAAGAACGAAAGAGACCCTTTGGAGTGAAGGGAAGAGGTCCCTGTTTTGTGAGAGCGGGACGTTCAGCTGGGGTGCAGCTGTGATGCCCCCACCTGGGGGGGCGAGGGAGACTCGTTCACATCGTCTCCTTCTCCCGGTGCACTCCATGCCGCTCCTTTTCATCGCCCTGCATGAAGGCCTCTCCACATCCGGTGTTCCCCAAGAGTCACCATTGTACGTTCGGTGCTGCGCAAATACTGGGGTGCCACCATTGTGTGTTCGGTGCTGCGCAAGTACTGGGGTGCCACCATGGTGTGTCCGGTGCTGTGGAAGTATGGGCACCATCGCCTGACTGGGGGTGTTCGGCGCCGGGCTGGGGGCGGGGAAACCTCCTACCGGTGGAGGTGGGAGAGGCTCGTCCGCGTCGCCTCTCCCTCCCAGCCCAACTTGGACAAATTGTTGTGGAGGTACGTGCAGGACATCCCGCCGTCCAGGACTGCTGCGGCTGTGACGGAAGAGAAAAGGAAGAGGTGCCTCGCTCTCCTCTTGACATGTGGCGGGACTACCTTAGTCTTTCCAGGCCCGTTGCGGCCGGCCAAGGAGACATGTGGCGGGACTACCTGCAAATGCCCAGGCTGCGGGCTCCCGCCTCTCCTCCGGCTCCCCCATACGTTAAGATTTCCTGACCAAGAGTTGGCGGCGGGGCTCGCCTTGTATGGGTTGCCGTTGGTTGGGCGTAGCCGTAACCCTGCCCTACTTTGGAAGGTTCCAGAATGGGGGGGGGGCGAATGTTCTGTTTGACTTCCATTTTCTACAGTTTATCGTTATTATTCCTTGTTTGTTGTGTTAAATTAAAAGTTCAAGTTTATTAATGTTCTACGGATTTTGTTTTATCGTTTCTTTCTTTCCAGGTTGCTTTTATGCTAAGTTTCTGCTAACAGGGGTCGAGTAACACGGAAACACGTGTAGAGGGGTGACGCAGATTTGTACATTACATACACACGAACTCAGACGGGGGACAGTACAAGTACGACATACAAAGACCCAAGACAAATATAAAAACAGTTATTGGTCATAATTATCTCTTTCCGTCTGTGAATTTTAAACGAGGCTGGGTTCCCGTCTTGACATTGGCCGACCTAGGAGAACTTGATCATGCCGCTGAGATTTTCCTGGCGAAATCTGTGCCATCGGGCATAATCAAACGTGGTAGTTCTGTCTGGTCTGTCTATGTAAGTCGGGTTCTTCTCTGTCTCGCGCCTTTTCTCGTACTGTCGGTCTGTCGTTCTTGTCGGCCCTTTGCCTTTACTCACGCTCAGTAGAGTCGGGCATTGGGCTTTCCAGTGTCCGACATACCTACAAAAAGCGCATTGGTCTGACCCTAAGTCTGGTCGTCCTTTGTATAGTGTCGGGGGATAAGTTGTGGGTAGCGGTGTCCTGGGGTTGTCCTGTCGGTATATTTCCCTACTTGGTTTATCCTCGTCTTTTCTCTGTCGTTTCGTAGCCTCTCTGCGCCACATACCGAGACTGTCGAGCATAATTGGCGTCGTCTTATTATTTCGAAGGGCTATTTCTAACGTTTCTATTTTATCAAGGTCAAAGGATCCTGCCAGTGGCCACTGTTTGTCTTGGCTATCTTCGGTATACCTGTGCCATAATTTATTATAAGCTATGGTGACTAACCCATAGTTTATGAACATGTCCTTATTAGGGGTGCCTTCTAGTGGAGCCATATGGTCCACCTCTAACACCCGGTCCGGGCTAAACAGGCTATTTATCAATGGGGAGAAGACAGACATGACGGCTCGTAACGAGGGACTAAAAAGTCAGCACTGCCTATCTTATCACTAGGTGCAAAGACTAGACAGAATATTTCTATTCTACGTTGTTTGCAGGCAGTGAATACCTCATGGATCCAAAAAAAACCAATAGACCAACAAAATAACAATGGGGAGAATGAGTAGGACCGCAAAGATCTGCGTTACCTACCCTTTTCACTATCTGCAAAAAGGATGGTCTCTTCCCTGCTTGCAGACAGAGAATCTCCAGGAAACAATAGTTTGTGAACAACAGTTCAGTTTCAAGCAATTATTGAGTGGGGGAGAAAAAGAACAAGCACGGCTGCTACCCTACTTATCCTCCACTGCTTGCAAAGGGAGAGAGAGCCTGTTGCTTCTCCGTTTGCAGACAGTGAATCTCTAAATAAAAATAAACAAGGCAATACTAGTATTTTTGAACAATCAAGCAATCAAAACAAATTCTTTCGCAATTTGTCGTGGCAACACGACCTTACCCGGACCATGTGGACAGTTTCCTGTCTTCCGAATCCAGCGCCCGATCGTCCTCTTTTTTCTCGTCTTTCTCACGGCACTCCTGATGGTTCCCAGTCAGGACCGTAGATCACTCGAGAGAGGTCTGTTCGGAACTAGTGAAGTTCGGATGATCGGCTGCCAGACGAGGGTCTATTGGGCAAGAGCTCTCCTGATCGTTGCAGTCGTTCACTCTGTCGTCGGGACCTCTCCCACTGGATCCACGAGTCGCTGATGGGCCCCACGTTGGGCGCCAATTGTAAAAACAGTTTCAATCGGGTCGGGGACAATCGATATTTGCCCGGCGTTATTGCCTCTGTGACCCTCTAGTTATTTAAATCAATGAAGAGGCAGGCGCTGGAGACTGGAAAGCAGGAAACAAGGTTTTTTTATTCTCTCCGGAGGAGAACACAACGAAACGGACAGAAGGTATCGTTCTGAGGTGCTCTAACTGCATCCCGGAGGCCTGGCCTCTTATACACGAGTTTATCTCTTTATTACATGTAACACATTCTCGTTGATACTTTGATGTGCGGAAAAGACATTCTCGGAACTCCCCTTTGGGCCCGTTCCCACACACATTTACAGTTAAAGTCCCCACCCTAGTCACAACAGGTGATGAGCATCGCGCAGCTGGATAATCCGCCGATTCACGGAATGTGGGGAGTCTGATCGGATCTCATGGGGTGGGGGGGCTTTGATCAACCCGGGGATTCTTTGATGGGGGAAGCTTTCTATTGCACGGGGAGGGGCAAGGATGGTATCGGCAGAGCTGGGTGTCGGCTTGGGAACGGGGAGGACAAAACGGGCTCACGGGGAAAAAAAGGGGGTTTGCATCTAAGGGCCGGAGATCATGAAAGGAAAGCAGGGAGGTGTTGCGCTGGGAACAGGATGAGGGCCGGGGGTAGAGCAGCGCCGAAGAGGGGTTTATGACTCAAGGCAGGTGCAAGCAGGGGGTGGTCAGCGTGCAGGCTTAGTGAAGGCAAAGGGCTATGTCAGGGGCCAGCGGCATGCAAAAGGGTTTGTTCTGATCGGGACATCTTAAAATGGCGGGCGCGTACGACAAAGTGTGGCATCAGGGGAAGAGGCAAGATGGCGCAGATAATGTTCACCAAAACGCACTAATTTTCCACACAGATGCAACGCTCCAAATACCGACTTTATACACATAGCCTGGTAATACACTCTAATTGTCAGACATTACTGCAAAGTGTTCTAAATTCTATCTGATATGTTGGTTTCCACAATACCGCCATCCATGAAACTGGCCCTGCTGGGCTGTACCGTAAACACAACCCAGAATGTGCCATAGCTCAATTCAGTGGCACTGCTCTTGGCTAAGGACCTATGTGGCCTATGTGTGGATTAGGGACCGCGTCCTACTGGTTAAAACCTGATCAAACAACCTGATGTATTGCAATGAACAGTTAGGAACAGACTATTCCACAGTTCTTCAGGCAAATAGTCCTAAGGAAAGATGAAGCACTACAGCCCTGTTTATAAAGTCATGATATACCGTAATTCAGAATCAGCGGGTATGTTTGAGTATTGTTGATAGTGCAATATTCGTAATTTGAGGAATAATTCCACTAGTTGGATGGGTGGTGGAGCTACCACAAGTACATTTTTTAACAGTTCTGGCTGCTGGGACAATGTGGGATCAAAAGACATGCTCATTTCTTGCAACTCAGGTTATTACTCGGTTTTCCCTGATTAGCTGAGTACGATGGAGCAATAGTCTCCTAATGGCTTGTGGTGTGCAGTCATGGATGGGCACAGACAGGCTTGCCTTAGGGATGCCTACAGTGCACCCACTTCCTGATTCCTCTGTGCAAACACACAGGTTCTGTCATCTGAAGTTGTTGGTCCTCCAGAATCTACCCTGTTGCATGTAAATATAACAAGTAGATCCCTGGGGCTGGGGCCGAAAATCTGTGTAAAGTTTAAACAACATTTGTATGGGTACAATATTTGAAGGATTTCCCAAACCTCTGTTTTCAAAACAAAGTGTAAAGTGCACTGCAGTCCCATCATGATTCTGTTTGTGTGAATGTGCCGTTAAAGGTAAGTTGATGGCAAGCTAGTGATCCAGCAGAAGCGGTTGTCTCTACTTTACTAACTGTACTGGCCCTTAAACGATCTGTCAATTTTTCATCATTACACTTTACTACAGAGGTGACGGTCATCTGATGGACCTTTCTTCATCATAGTGAGGGGTGGGAAATCAGGATGTCCAAACTCGTTGGCCACCCAATGAGGACCATTAATAGGTAGGGAACTCACAGGTTAGAAATAAGGTTCAAGTACACTACTCTTAGAACCATGCTGTAAAAATAAAGGATCGCAATGGGAAGATCCAACCTCATAAAGGAGTTTAGTCTAATCAAGATTATACAAACCAAAGCTCTGCAGTCGCTACCCAGAATAAAGGCAGCTGAACATGATGTTCTGAAAATAATCTATGACTCTCCCTGTCACACATTTATAAATCAATATTTCATAAGCACAGTTTCTATGGAAAGGACATTAAGACACAATGACAAGACTCAGGCAATTTAGTTAAATTGGTTATTTTATTAAAGATCCTAAATCAACGCATATGATTAACATTGTAAGCAGTTCAGTCATAAATCTTGCAGCATGTAATATAAATCCGCACATTTAGCAAAAGTATTCAAATAAAGAATTCCTAAAGGTAATAGTTAAGGTTACAGATTCCTACCACCAACAAAGGTAGCAGGATAGTTCAAAAGGGTTCTCTCATAAAGGGCAAAAGGATCAGATTAAAGCCCACTATGGAAACAACCATGGCATGGCCAAGGGGAATAGAGCAAATATAAAAAGAGCTCAAGTCTAGTCTCCCACCAGACAGCTCCAAATAGTCCAGCAGGCATTAGCAAAGGGAAAAGGACATGGGGCATAGTAAGATGATCGAATAGGCTGGTGGCAAGATAGGGTTCCAATTGTCTAAAAGCAGCAGTAGAAGTCCCAAAAGCAAGAAGAACCACCCCTCCTCCTTTGGAGAGTCACTTTTTATACTCTAAATCGTCCATTTGTGGCATCAGTAGTCACCTTACAATGGTCTGATCGTCATGTGACCATTCTTCCATTCACCAGGTACAAATTTGACACTCCAGCATATTTTTCCATGTTGCTTATGAAAAATGACTGTTCAAGCAATCCTCACAGGCTAGTTGATAAAGAGCTATATATTTTGTTGCTCTTTATGGGTTTAGGTAAAAGTTCGAGTTCCCACCAATTCACTCAATGAATACTGGCTTTTTGATTAAAGAATGTTGCATAAACAGAACAGATAAAACATCATTTGATGAGACGTAGCAAAAGTCCGTTGGACTGGTGTATGAAATAATGCAGCCTAAGGGAAAAAGGCAATTCAATGCATTTAAAGTTAGCGATCCTTAATTAGCATAATAAACTCATAATTAGATTCAAGCATAATAAAATAGATGAAGCATCTCATATAGAGACGCAATTGTAACATTGTCAGTGATTATTGCATAGAAATATCTAAACCTGAATATGGCCTACTACCGCAATTTTCAAAGTACATGAAAATTATTCTTTCATTAGAATACAATTGTGTTTTCAGGATTCTAATATTATCAGGCATTTACATTGAAAATATAATCCATATAACATATTGCATATGAATTTTGCACCACTTTCTTTTTCTCATGATGCATTACAATCAAGTCAATAGAGATGTTAAGTCTCCTCATTAAGAATTGCACTTTTTTTTCAGTAAAAACATTTTCATCAAATATTTTCATAACTGTTTTGTTATAATACTCAATTAATAAGCATGTTAAACTTATTGCATTTAGTTTCTTCAATTTCTACAAATGCAAGCACCCTTTTGTGGTACTGGTACTTCACCTTTTTTCGGTTTCAGTGTAGTTTTTCTTGGCATGTGCAAAATGCATGTTAGAGGTTCTATGTCAAAATTAATTATTGTGTCCTGTGAAGATAAATCAGCTTTTACACTGCTTCACTAGCAAAGGAATTGCAATTATGGGGAGCGTTAAAGCTTTCATCCAGGTTTTAGTCTGGCTGTTGCTTTATGGATGACTTGAATTCGAGAGGATTCAAGTTTTGGTAGACTGGGTTTTAAGACCATGGTGTAGTCTAGCCTGCAACATATGGAATTCCCATTGGTGCTGTGAAGGACAGGCGGTATCAGAGTAGACCAAGCTCATGTTGGAATTTGCTGAATAACAAATATCATTCTAGAGCTGAGACCAACACTGTCTTTTTGCAGCCAATTAGTCTAGTGCAGGAAAACCAAGAAAGGTGTCACTGGTACAGCCTGGGATTTATCTTTGACTTTTTCATTTGCTAATCAGATAACTTGCCTCAAAGCACTGCAGATAGTGTTTTAACACAATTAAATCCATCTTTGTACTCAAGGCATTTACCAGGTATTAAGAAGGGGTCACAATTGTTTTCTGCATCAGGTGCTTTGTGTGTCAGGAGGGTAGCTGCTGCTGTACTGGGTCTATAAAAGAATAATTTGTATATGTTGAAGAGCAAGGGATGAAAAGGAACCATGCATGGCTCTGCGTGTTTGTCCATGGTAAAGAAGTAACATTTCTCAGTTGTGCTCTTCGTTGTTACTCTACAACTAAGGATCAGAGCAAAGTGAAAGCTTTACAACTGTGTCTATAAATTAAAGTCTCTGAACTAGTATATTGTGTTTCAAGAGAATGTTGAAGGAGAGACTGGTGAATCCTTCAGGAAACACATTTTTCAGGGATGCTTGAATTAATTCGTGTGTGAAGGAAGGAGATGGCAGACTGTGTTGCTTCGAGATGAGGGATTGTGTTTTATCGGTGATTATGGAGTACAGGAAGATCATGTGATGGCCTGACTAGCGCACTCTTTTGGGCGTGATTTTCAGGTTGACACTGTCATACAGGTCACTCCATTTATCACAGAAATACTGCTAGAAAGTGCACCAATATATTTCAATTTTCGAAAATGTTCTCAGGTGGAGAACCCTCAGAACCACCCTCATAAATGTCAGGCCAGCACACTTCACTCGGTCCCATAGCTAAATGTATTTAGTCGTACGCCTCACCACTTTAACATTCCACCAGCCTCCGCTATGCAAGAGTAATAAGCAGTACGAAAAGAAATACAAAAACATAACATCCTGGAATTAGCTAAGACTCTTGAGGAATGCAAGATTATTTAAAGCATGTGAAATATAAATAGGAACTAATTCACTGACAAGGGTTAAGTAATGTTTTTAACATTTAGTATTCAGAAATCAATCAGTACAGTAAAGAACATGAATATATGTCTTGACAGGGACCCTTTTCGATGTCCGTTTTTAATTACTACCTGTTCCCTTTAAAAAAAATAACAGTGTAGGCTGGAAATCATGAATGACAGACAGGAGGGCTTACCTGACTGTGAAGCTCACTGTCTTGCCCTCCATCCCAGTCCTGGGCAGTGTTGGCCAGTCCTTCAGCAGCTGGTGTCGTAGTGACAGATGGAAGAACCGTTTTGCACACTAGGCCTCCATTTGATCCCACAGCCAAAGGAAGCCTCTTTAACCCTTTCCTTTCCAACTCGTCATAGAGTTGGATGGGCCCAGTTATGCTTTCTGACCACTTATAAGCCGATGCTAGGATGGTGTTTGCACCGTGCAAATTCGACACAAAGTTCAAACTCTGCTACACCCACTCCGATGGACGTTTTGTCGACCTGGCGCTTACAGCATCAAATGTAACAACAAACATATGACAGTGAAGCTTATTTTGCCCCACAGTAACGACAGAGAGGGAGGTTTATTAACACATTAGTAAACTTACAATCTTAATCAAATCAATTAGTCATAAATCGATAATCACCTGAATGCAGCATGTGTGAATCTAATCCAGGGAAGACAAAAGGCAAATGCAAAGACAAGTTATTTAACAGTAGAATAGGCAAAGTACACAGTTTCTGTTTCCTTGAAGTAAAACTCCCTAATGCTAAGCTTAAGTTGTGAGCAAAGTAGTGGAATTCATAAGCAGGAGATGGCAGCAAATATAACATCTCAAATTGAACCAAATGAAGGTTTTGAACAGGACAAGGATGAATGCGCTTGCACGAGAAGCTATCTCTATGAGCAAGGTTAAAAGAAGCATGGCGTCTCAAGAATGGGACAGTGACACCCGCTCCCAAAGGACTATGCAAGGGTCTAACGTCGAATATCAAAAGAGTGCAATTAAAACAGAACATTCAGAGAAAGATACAACTCCAAGGGTTCCCACAAAGGCAGGAACCAAAATCCAAGGGTTCCAACAAAGGCAGGAACCAATAAAGATTAATGTTCACGATGTACCTGGTGCCAGCCCCCTTCTCATGGTTAATACAATGCAGAGTTTTCCAACTTTCATGGTTATCACACAAAGGAGTATTCTCTCATCCATCTCCCCTCTCTCACAGGTGCTGGCAATCACCGTCCTAGCCTTTAAACTATAGCAATAATGACCTCCACACAGAATTTTTATAAAAACAATACAATTAACAAGACCACTGCTGCTCTCGGTACCTGGAACGAAAAAAATATTATGCACAGCAGATAAGAAAAGCATTTCATTTTAAATAGAGTCGGTCACCTGAGGCCTACAACAACTCCTGCTTAGTTAAGAGACTTGGCTAAGTGACTGCACTTATTTCAGTTAACTATTAATGTAAAATTACTCATTAGAATGAATCTAAACAAAATGCTATGTGCAAATACGTAAGCAATGCCTACACATATTAAACATTAGCATGCTATTTTAATTGCAAAACGAAAAGATGACACTGCATAACCACCACACCCCACCCTGTGACAGCTTGAGAAAGGCTGGGGTTGTGAGGCAGCTTGGGAAATAATTGACAAGCAGCCCAGAAATGGAAAGTTTATTCTGCTTCAAAATCTGACGCTGCTTCGCATGATAAGAGGTCTGTCTCTGAGGACCCCAAAATATAGCATGCCAGGGCTGGTGACATGTCAGCCTGTAGGTTGCTTAACATTCATCACAGCTAACAGTGGCCGCTCCTCCATAATGGCGGAGGAGCGTCGGACCACTGCCAGCAGATGATAAAGAAATAGATAAAACACGTTGTTATAGTTTTATTAATCTCTGTCGGAGTTACTTACATCCAACAGGATGGGCGGACTAGTACTGTGTACTTATAAGTGAAAATCTGTGTTTGGCCGGCCATCCAAGGCTTGCCAAACACACATGCACACTTATGTTTCTCCAACCCAGCCGCACTTTACAGCCGAGTTGGAAAAACCCGACAGGCTGCCAGGCACCGTCTGAGCGGATAACAAGGCCTCTCAGACCAATCCTGGTGCTGCTCTCATGCATTTGGATTGGGTGGGGAGCCTGTGCCTTTAGGACCATCTACTACCAGGCTTCCGGGACACAAGGAGCAGGAGGGATGTATGATGTTACAGTGTGATCATTTTTATCACGGTACATTACATCGCTGTTTTTATAATGCGAGTCGTTACAACGACTTGCGCTGTAGGGCGCTGGACTTAGGAATAGTATGATTTAGTATTCTAACTCCAGCCTACGTACAGTAGGGAAGGTGTTGGAACAGTAAATCACACTTTTCTCTAGTCTAGAGCGCCCTCCAGTGCAAGTCGTGGTAATGTTATAAAAACAGCAATGTAAATGTATTGCAGTGTTTTGACCGCATTGTTAAGGTCGTTTGCCGAGCAGGAGGAACAGGGTGGTCGGCAGTGGGAGCAGACCTGCGCGGAGCGCAGCAGCAGGTAAGTTTTTAATTTTTATTTCCCAACCTCTCCTCTCCCCCCCTGTCCCCGCCACCCTACCAGTTTTGATTGGTGGCAGCCGTCACTGATGGCTTTCACTGTTTTACAAGGCACAAGTGCACTAGAACATCTGCCTCTGAAAAACTACCTGACTGCGTGCCTTACATCACGTCAGGCAGGCCAAGCAAGGCACCATGTTTCAAAATAAATGTGGTTGGTAATTACTTTCCACAATTACCATCCACATGGCTTGTAAAACTGGAAAGGCAGAGCCCCTCCATCCAGCATCAGGAGACGCCAGTGTTTGAGCCTGGTAGGTGCACATTTGTGAACATCTAACTGAAGTAAATCTAGCCATTTTCAACCATGAATGTAAGTTTACTACCAAAAATACATTTGTGAAGCTGGCCATGAATGGACTTGGGGCCAGATGTACAAAGCATTTTGCTGGTCGCAATGGCCCATTGGGCCGTTTGTGACCGGTAAAATGCATTTTAAAATGTACCAACTCTATTTTCTGAGTCGGTAACCTATTATCGACTCATAAAATATGGTTTGTGGGTCGTTAGTAGGAAGGGGCATGCCAAGGGTGTCCCTTCCTTATAGCGAGTCGCACTGGTATGTAGAAATATTTTGTGATGATGAATGCAGTCGCAAAACATTCCCAGTTTACCACCAATTTCAAATTGGTGATGAGCCATCCGCAAACGGGAAGGGGTCCCTAAGGGACTCCTTTCCCTTTGTGAATAAGGAATTTTTTTCAAAAAACTGCCCACTCTGAAAAAATTGAAAAGGAACATTTTTATTTTCATTTTTGAAAAGCATCCTGTTAACCTTTAAGGAAAATGGGCTGCATTTGAAAAAAATAACTGCTTTATTTAATACAGTCACAGACATGGAGGTCTGCTGACCCCAGCAGGCCACCATCCCTTTAAGTGTGGGCCATTCCCAATGGGTCGCAAATTGCGACCTTCCTCGTGAATATTAATGAGGCAGGTCTCTTGCGACCCATTTGGGAATCGCAAACAGTGCCTCAGACACTGTTGTCCATCATTATGCTTCTGCATGCTTTGACATTCTGCACGTGGCCTCCATTCCTTATGAAATGGCAATCTATTCTGTAACAATTTTTAAAAATGGCGTGCAGAATCGATACCCTGTATACATCTTGCACACTCCTTTGTCACAAAAAGTGTTTTCAGGCTTCAGGCTTAGGCTTAGTGCTATTTTAAGCCTAAGCAGCTTACAGGCAAGTTTTTTGGCTGACCTCTGCATTATTTGCTTCCTGAGAAATGTACAGACAGACACACTGGATCCCCGCATGTGGATTAATGAAGTAGCCCTCCCTACAAGCCAGAATCCGAGAGAAGGAAACGGTTACAAATACATGTGGACATTTGCATACCTTCACTGATGTGGATACATTTTTACCAGTTTCACGTGATTAACTTATCCATTACTGAGATATGTCTGTCACTTGCAGAACAGTGATCAGTATTGTGGCATGGTCAACTCAACATATCCTTCTAAGGATGCCGGTAGAAGGACCACCGAGTAGGTTACTGAGAACGGATGTTGTTTGCAGACTTCCAAAAGTATGCAGTAACAAGAACTATACAATAAAGGCATTATTAGTAGTCTGTTGTATGATACATGGCATGAAGAGCCTCATTAATAGGTGAAAGTTGCACTCAAATAATTGACATTTCTATTTATTATTATTGCTCTCTTCATTCATATTATTGTCATCATCATAAGCATTCTAATAATAATAACTATTCCTATGATCATCATGAACTTTTAGTCACATGCGCTACCCCCTTTCTTTTTATGGTGAACTTCCTTTATGACATACATGAAATAAAAATTACAAATGTACCTTCACATGGTTTACCTTTGGACGTGCCATAAATAATATATCAACGAACCAACAGCAGATATTTAAGTAGGACAGACTCAATCTTAAAACCTACTGCTTGTCCTACTATGAAGAATTTTTTTTCCAACAAGAATGGTACAGTTTCCAAGCAAATTTCTTAGTTTCTCCTATACATTGGAGCTGCCCCTTTGCACACCCAGGGAGCTGCGAAGCCACTTGAGCACATAAGTCTGACTTGGCCACTGAAACGATGGATTACCAACTGCAAGGTATTCCAAAGGGTAACGTGGGGCCTCTGATCCTTTTACTCGTTTGCATCAACCCCCACGATAGCTTAGCCTTTCACTTGAGTAAACGACGCTCTAGTAGTGGATGTTGGTGTTCCAGGACATGGCTTAGCTAGAAAGCTTGGAAACATCCACAGACTCTAAGGTGTGTGGGTAACACCTCTCTGCCCCATCCCTTTGCACAATGTGGAAAAGAAAGGAATACACCCATCATTCTTGTTAGAGCAGGCCTAAGAGGCTCTCCAAGGGAAAAATAGTTTCTTCATGCACACACCTAGGTCAAAAAGATTTTTTTTAAATGTGTTTTTTTTCGTGAGTTTTCCCAACAAATATAATTAATATTTTTTATTAGTGTCCTCACACCAGAGATGGATGATTAGTTTAAGAAAAGTTCACTCTTAATTAATTGAATACATTAACATGCCTACATAACATTAGAAGCACCTCCGATACAATTCATTATGCTAGAGAATTTATAAAGTATGAGGGAAGCGAGAGAAGATGAAAAATCAGGGAACAAGTCCTAAAAAAAGACGTAGGAGGACGCTGACGTCACAACAGGAAGTGACGTCACGAAAGGTGGCTTGCACCATCAGACTCATTGCCCACCCTCACTCACCCCTTAGATGCGATTGCATCAGAGAAACCAGCGCGTGAGCAGCGTTCTGAATGAGCTCCGATCTCGCACCAGAGAGGCCAAAGAGTGAATGTGTGGCTCAGTTTGCTCCAGTTATCGAGCTCCCGGTAAAATAAGTGGGGGACGCTGTCCAACCACATGGTACCCCCACTCGAGCCCTGTGAAAAATGGAATGGATATGCAACACAAAAAGTTGATGGACGGAATGTTGAACGTGGTCAAACATTCACCCCCAGTCACAGATCTGCGTTTAATCCATCGTTATTTTGCTCACCACGCCACCCCAGTTCCGGCATAGCCATATGCTAATCAGTCTTGACCCTGTGCCTCATGGGAACAGTCCAGACCGAACTGCCAGGCCATGTCTTCCCTGGCCATGAATCAAGCATCCTTGGACCGGTTTCGGGCTTTCAGCCCTCATCAGCCCGGATAGCTTGACTCCAGTTGCGTAGTGAGCACGGGACCCACGTCTGGGTATATCCTTCCCACTTAGGGTGGAAATGCAACGCAAAAGGTTGACGGACGGAATGTTGAACATTGTCAAACATTCACCCCCAGTCACAGATCTGGGTTTAATCCATCGTTATTTTGCTCACCACGCCATCCCAGTTCAGACATAGCCATATGCAAATCAGTCTTGACCCTGTGCTTCATGGGAACAGTCCAGACCAAACTGCCAGACCATGTCTTCCCTGGACAGGAATCAATCATCCTAGGACCTGTTTCGGGCTTTCAGCCCTCATCAGCCAGGATAGCTTGACTCCAGTGGCGTAGTGAGCACGGGACCCACGCCTGGGCATACCCTTCCCACTTAGGGTGAAAATGCAACACAAAAAGTTTATGGACGGAATGTTGAACATTGTCAAACATTCACCCCCAGTCACAGATCTGGGTTTAATCCATCGTTATTTTGCTCACCAAGCCAGCCCAATTCCGACATAGCGATATAGGTCAGGACTGATTTGCATATGGCTATATCTGAACTGGGGTGGTGTGATGAACAAAATAACGATGGATTAAACCCAGATCTGTGACTGGGGGTGAATGTTTGACAATGTTCAACATTCTGTTCATCTTTTTGTGCTACAAAAATGGAATGGACCCAGACCAGGAGTAGTGGTAAGAAGCTATTAATGACAAAGCTAAAGTCTTGATGGAAGAAGGATGTCTTTATACCTATGATGGAAAGATATGATTGTGGGGATAATAAATGAAATAGGCATTTTTATATGGTGTTTGATCCCACATTTTTGACGTTTTGAAATTCTGTCAATGACCTAAATTAGTCTTACTGAATGCATTGGTATTTAATTTTTTTACACTGGAAAAGTAATGGATGATGAACATGTGCTGATACATCGGTCTCTCTGGAAGAACAAGATCCCCTAAAACTAATTGTCTCGCATTGCGATCCGGAGGCTGAATTTACTGCGCACTTGTGGATAGCTTCTTTCGGTACTTGCTAATGTGATGCTGTGAAAAAAGATCCAACCTGAAGACATTTAACCATTTTTAAACACTTAAGGGAGTATCTTCTTGTTACGGTGCAGGAGCAGTAACTGCATAATCACAGGTTGTAAGCCTGACTCGGCATTGAATAGCCATACAATCAGAACCAAGTACAATTTGATGATTCATATAAATATATATATACGAACCAAGCAACTGCAATAAATTCTTTAAGCATCAATTGAGGTCTGTCTCTGTTTCTGCCCCTGATCATGCATTCAAGGGATTGACATTGGGGAATATATATATATGACACGAGGCAGCCCACCAGGGACGCTGCCAAACGGTGGTCTGTGACTTCACAGAGGATCCTGACTCACTGCATTCAGCCCACGACCCGGCGAACTTGCTCTCACCAGGTTGGAACGTTGTGCGGGGACTCGAGTATCTGTATCAAAGACAATATTATCGGCAAACCTCTGGGACCGCGACGGGCACCTGCTTCGCCCCCAGCTATGCAAATTTATTTGTAGGCTGGTGGGAGGAGCAGGTGGCCTGGGCGGAGCCCAACAGCAACTGGACTCAAAATATAGTTACATGGCATCGATACATCGATGATCTCTTTGTTATCTGGAGGGGATCAAGAGAGACAGCTGAGGAATATGTTGAAAGACTTAACACCAACAGTGTAAATTTGAAGTTCAGCGCAGACATTAGTTCCTCTATGGTGCACTTTTTAGATCTGGAGGTACACATTGAAAATGGAAATTTAATCACCAAACTTTTTCGCAAGCCTACAGCGGGCAATTCTATATTGCACGCGTGAAGCAGTCACCCACCCAAATTAATTAAATGTATACCCTTTGGGGAACTTTTACGTATCAAGAGAAATGACACCAGAGATGGGGATTTTGTGAGACATGCAAGTGAGTGCATGGACAGATTCAGAGCACGTGGGTATGATGAATTGACACTACAAAGTGCCCTCAAGAGAGTGAATGGTATCCCTAGAGAACAATTGTTCAAGGGGAAAACTAATAAAAAGATTGAGACCAATACATTCCGAATGATTACCACCTTTTCAGAGGAGTCAGGGGAGCTGAGAAAGATTCTCAGAAAAAACTGGAACCTGTTAAAACTGGATCCAGTGATAGGCATGGATGTTCCACCCCAACCCTTACTCACCTTTAGAAGAGCGAGATCTCTAAAGGACAGTCTCACCAATAGTTATCAGGGCGCCCGACCACCCAACCCATTGGCTAATGGGTTGCAGGGGTTCTTTCCCTGTGGAAAATGCAAAGCGTGTCAGGGAAGCAGGAAGGTTTTGACCTACAAAGTCCCAGGGATGGACAAACCAAAAAAGATCAGGACATTTTTTACATGTAGCACATCGTACACAGTATACTGCCTGATCTGTCCATGTGGACTCCAGTACATTGGGAGCACCATTCACGAAACCAAGAAGAGAGTCCTAGAGCATACTAAGGCTATAAAAAACTGTGATATGACATATCCAGTAGCCCGCCATTTTCAAACGGAACACAAAAGTGACAGAAACCTCCTAAGCTTTTTTATCCTAGATCATGTCCCAGCACACCCTAGAGGAGGGGACAGACTGCTGATGTTAAAGAGACTGGAGTCCCGGTACATCATCGATCTGCAAACCAGGTACCCCGAGGGATTGAACACACACGAAGGATTAACAATGCATCTGGGTAAACAATAGGAAAGAGGTACATGGGGTTCCGTGGAAAGAAACAGAAAAATAGATAAAATAGATGAAAGGAATATGCATTAACGAAGTATGCATTATGTGTTGTGAATGATATTATTGAACTATGGAACTGAGCAATGGTATATTAGAAAGTATCCATACAGGATTGTATTGAATATTTATACCTTACATAATGAGAGAGACTATGCCCATCCAGGGCGTTATGAAAGTTTGGACCAGTGCCATAAATGCAGTAGTGGTATCTTCCATGTCGATCTGATAAAGCATGATGCGCTAACCCGATATAAGTGGGGAGTATGTAAAAACATTATTTGTAATAGGACAGACACATGTTAAGATGGCACCCATGCAAAAAATGTAGTCCTCTCTCTATGTTGTATGTCGGCCGAATTGTGATGTAAATAAAAATGGCCGTTTCAGGCGCGAATTTGTACCATCGAAGAAGGCAAAACGCCGAAACGTGTCTGGTAACCGGCAACTGTGAGTTCGCAATAAATCTTTGAACTCGCCCTTTTGAGTGCTTTCCTTACTTCAGAAAAACGAGGCGAGAGGGAGCATTATTACATTGCGGGAGGCACCGCCCGCGGAAGTACCCGTCCTGAGAGTGCGTGTGATTTGGTGCAAATTGGAGGAGCTGTAATATATATATATATATATATTACCTACTGGCGGTCGCCAGTAGGTATATATAGTTAGGATTTTTTCTCTATGGGTTTTTTGAAAATTCTATGTCTAATAACTTTGGCGTTTGTGGACGGAATTGGCTGAAATTTTCAGGAAAATGGCACATTTTGTTTCTGAGCAGCCCTTGAAAATTTGGGGGGGGTTCGTCCAGTGGGGGCCGAGAAAAAAGGGGGGTCCCAAAACGTGTTTTTAACATTGAGTTTTCCATAGGGCGGTTGGCCTCACTTTTAGCCCGAACGGCTGAATGGATTTGCACGAAACTTGGCAAAATTGTAGGGACTGGTAGCCCGATGTGCCTTTTGTAGGTCTCAATATATGTGCTCCAGTGGATTTTGAGAAATTAACGTTTAAAAAAAGATATATATCTGTAACAGCGGACCGGTTAGCGCTCTGGTTCGCGGACTTTTCGCGCAACGGAGCTTTGTGAAGCGAAGCTGATTGGTTCTCCGGCGTCTGTCAACATTCCAAACAGTCCGTAGCGGCCGCCATCTTGTCTCTCGGTAGGATCGAGAGACAAGAGGAGGTCAAAACAAAGGGGGAAATAACTATAAGGGGGCATAGTAGATCCTCGCTGACCCCCTAGGTTTGATGTGGAGGTTTTAAAAGGGCCCCGCGGGGCAAAAAAAAATAATAAAAATAATAATTGAACGGCTGAATGGATTTGCACGAAACTTGGCAAAATATTAGGGACTGGTAGCCCGATGTGCCTTTGCTAGGTCTCAATATATGTGCTCCAGTGGATTTTGAGAAATTAACGTTCAAAAAAAGATATATATCTGTAACAGCGCTCCGCTTCGCGTAACGGAGGTTTGCGAAGCTGATTGGTCATTCTGTCACTGGGCTATAGTTGGGCTACATCTGGCTGATATTTGGGCTACATTTGTTTTTTTGTGTGTCTGGCGGCCATCTTTGGGCTACATTGGGCTACATTGGGCTTCATTGGGCTACATTCGGCTAATTAGCAAATAGCTCATCGCAAACTAGGAATGGTAAAGAATCGCTATTTATTCCTTAAAGTTCGCTATTTAGGAAATGCAAATAACTTTGATGATACATATGGCGGTTCATCTCTAACAAGATAAGAAGCATAGGGATAGATTTATGATGACTGGCGCATCACCAGGGATGTGTTAGTCATTCTGTGCCGCTGTTCCGTCACCTATGGTGTGCTGCATTTACAATGCGGCGCATCATGGGGCAAAAACAGCACAGATGCGTGATGTATCTGTGCCGTAAAGGTGGCGCATTGCTGGAGTTGTATCGCAAGTGTGATGAAGGTCCAGCAAGGGTCGGGGTGCCCCTGTCGCAGGGTTTCTGTTCTCACACAGAACTGTGGACAGAGGATTGGAACCTCGGCGAATTAGGGTGTCCCAAAACTCACGTTAGTAATCAAAAACTATTTAGCAAGCTAGGTACAGTGTCACATTGGATATAACAAACTCTCAATGTTTAGACAATCCAGAATATGAACTTATAGTACCTCAGGATACGTGGAACTCATGAACAGTCGGTCGTTATATATTTCTTAGAAACCAGAACATGGAGTTAAGAAGAACACATGTGTATTTGAAATGTTTATTTACTAATGCCGTCTTCTCAGGCGTAGTACCTTAGATAATAAAAGTACACATATTATCAGTAGCAAAATTACCAGCATAGTTACTAGTACATAAAAAGTGAATGGTGATAGTATGTTAACATGCTGTAAATGAATAAGAGTTAGCAACACTTATAAGCAGCCGCGGGCCGTGGAGGGAGTTACGGTGAGGCAGGGAGGCGGGGAGGGGGAGAAGCAGGGTGGAGAATACAAGTACACATATTATCAGTAGCAAAATTACCAGCATAGTTACTAGTACATAAAAAGCGAATGGTGACAGTATGTTAACATGCTGTAAATGAATAAGAGTTAGCAACACTTATAAGCAGCCGCGGGCCGTGGAGGGAGTTACGGTGGGGCAGGGAGGCGGGGAGGGGGAGGGGCAAGGTAGAGAGGGCTCCACCCTGCTTCTCCCCCTCCCCGCCTCCCTGCCTCACCGTAACTCCCTCCACGGCCCGCGGCTGCTTATATCTCACCCTCCCTAATACACATATTATATTATTTGCTAAGAAGGTCTCTTTGTGTTGGTTTAGGGCGTGCCCATACTTTAGTGTCTTAGATTTGAAGGAATCACATCAGCATACACCAGCTCTCTCTTCATGTGAACCGCATCAACTGTTGTGTATGTGTGTTCGGCAAAGCAATATAAAACCCGCCTCATGCCCAGAATTGGCAGAAGTTGCACTTATGTTATGAGTATGAAGTCGTGGAGATCAGACCTCATAACAATTCTGTATCGTGTTGTTCTTGAAACTTTAGCACTCGCTGTACAGATATAGTTTAACAAGTAAAGCAGATAGTAGACCAATAACATATTATTCTCATGTAAACCACGATGAACTACTAGGTGGAAAGCTAAAGCAACAACTAAGTGTCGTGTGCAGAAGTTGCAAAAAAGGAAAAATGGCGTTTAAACCGGTAATGAGCCCATGCTAACTTAACACGGTGTAAAGATATCCAGGACCTAGATGACACCTCCTCATGATCCGGAAACGAACTGAATAAGATAATAGAAGTGCCATCTCATGAGAGCAGATTGCAAGTTTATATGTGGACGGTCCGCAAGGTAAAGCATTAAAAACTAGGAAAATTCAATGCTAAAGAAAAATAAAACAGCCAAGTACTTTATCGAGTCTTAAGCCAATAGGCAAGGTAAATAATAAAAACTTGACAAATAAGTCAATGAATTGTCAATGAAATGCTAGTACTCAGCATATGAAACATGAAAAAGGTCTATGACATAACTGTGTATGCAAAATAAGCTGCAACAGCCTCCAATAGGAAGTCACCGTCTTCATCCGAAAACAGTTCAGCCATCCAATTTAAAAGCGGAAAAGAACATACGTGCTCTCCCAGCACCGGATCCTCTATCACCATCAGAGGACAGCTCGGTGGGTTTTCAAGAAAGCTGTGTTCCAAGAAAGACTGTGCTGCCGCCAGTAAATTCCAGGGACCAAGTAGTCCATGCATCAATGCCACAGCCATAATCCTTTCGCCAGGACAAATCAACTCGTGAGTAATGATAGGAGTCATCAGCTGATTAAAGTCGACGTCAGGAGAAACCGGTCCGCAGAGACACAAATCAATGGCCCAATCGAAATCACAGGTCAGGCAGTGAAATACAGGCTGGACACAGGTGAAGTAGGAGAACCGAAAAGATAATCCATATGCCGTGCTTAATATCGCCAACGGCATTGTGCCATAATATTCTAGCATGCGATTGCGGAACAGTGTCAGCAGCTGCAGGGTCGGAGGTTGCATAGGAGGGACATCCATATTTAAAAATGTAAAAAAGCACAAGAGCGTCCGCTGGTAATGCAAGTAAAAATGCAATCCACGAACCAGAGTGGAGAAAATGGAATGAAAGGGAGCAGGGATGACTCCAAAGATTTTCTCAAATGAAGTCACGAGACCACTGGTAACAACTTTAAAAAAGTGTGCCAGGGATTTTGTGGAGGATGCGTTAAAGATAGTCGGAAACATGTTGCTGAAATTGAAAGGCAAACCTGTGTACGGGTGTTCGCTATGTGAAGTACGAAAGTTTCACGGGCCGAACTCAAGGCCACCTCTCTCTGAGACAAAAGAGCTCTTATTCTTGTCATGCCGTTGAAACGTGTCCCAAGGTTGGTATTTGTGGCCAGATTGAAAACTCCCTATGTTCATGTGTGGGAGGAAATAGAACATTTCTGCAGCAAATAACCCGTTCACTTACTGTTACGATAAAAGGAATACTTTTAATTAACTCAGAACAATCTTCATTATTGAGCATCAAATAACTACCATTTTCCAACAACTTGAACGTGGGGATGATAGCAGGAACTGGCGTGCCTTGCAACACGCAAGCCATATTTGGTCGGTGTTTGTTGCATGAATCGTGTAACTGTATGTGCCTACACATTAGTGAATGATCTGGCGTCTCAGTGCATTCCTCTCCATTCAGATAAACTTCTTGATCATCTTTGAAACATCTGTATGTGTATGGAAGCGACCAGACCTCATGAACAAAAGCACTACCTAAAGGTTCATAAAGACCTATTGGTATATATTTCATACAATTTGAAAACTTATATAAAGCAAAAGGCAGCGTTATTAAACCGTGGATAAGGCATGTTGCCAAAAAACCCGCAATCCTCTGCTGATGATGTCACTGAGCATGTCATGAATGATGTAATATGTGACATCATCAGTAGTGGATTATGGGTAATAGTATCTCTAGTTTACTCCCCTATAGCTGTCTTTCTTTTAACATAAGTGTGTGTTTCCTTCCCTTATACTTACTGTTTTTGGTTCGCTTCCAGTTCGCGTACCAGCGAGCGAACTAGGAAGCGAACTAAGAGAAATAGAGGTTGGCACAGTTCCAAATATTGTACCAATTTTTTAATAACGGGGAGGTAGTTCTGAAAAGAACTTTTTTTTTTATTTTTCTGAACATTTTTTTACTGTTTTTGAATTTTTCGGAACAGTTTTATATTTTTTTGGGTTTTTCTTGGAGGGGGCAATGAAAACGATTCATTGTAAAGGGCTCAACAGGAGCAACAAAACAAAAAAAAGAAGTATTTATTATTTTGGGCGTTTCGGACAAACTTGCATATGATAGTCAATAGCTCTGTTGATCAGAGTGATGCTTCTTTCTCCGTAGGAAATGAATCCATCGCAAAATACGCAGGTGTGTTTTACTTCACCAAATCTCATTTGTATATTTGGCACCATCTCCCTGCCCTCTGGTCCCGTTACTTCCGGTACAACAGATCTTCTGGCCATAATAGGGAGATTATCTAGGTCGTTCCGAAACTGTGCAGCACTGTAGTTGTTAGGATGCCACCTAGTCATATGGCGATGCATTGTGTAGTTTCCGAAACTGTATTTTTTGTCGGTCCCTCTGGACAGTCTATCTTGACATATAAGGCAAGTTACGTATCTTGCATTTACTTTTTTCTGACCTTTGGGAATTTTAAAAAATTGCCAAATGAAGTTTTCTTTCCGGTGAGACGTCTTGGGCTGCTCAGGCAAAAACTGCCTCTCTTCGTGCTCGTCCTCCTGTTCCTCTTCTTCTTCTTCTTGTTGAATTACAACTTGAGCAGGTGGTCCACTCTTCCTTGGATGTGGTGGAGGTGGTGGGGAAGCACCAGCTGAAGCTACTAAAGAAGCCATTGCTCAGTGATCACAAAGGGTCTTTCTCTCACAATGATGAAAGTCAGAGTGAGGAAAGAAGGAGGGATTTTCATCATTTGGGAAAAACAAGAGTTCTCAACCAATCAAAAGTGTTCATTTTAGATTATATGACCTAGTCTTACATCATTAGGAAACCAAAAGTGAAATGAACCAATGAAAAGTGTTATTACCAAGTCACATGACTTGCTGTGTTTACGTTAAGCGCTTTGCAGGGCCTCCCTGTTTGCTTCCAGAAACCTGCGCTTTGGCACTCGCTTCGCGTACCAGTTCGCTAACGTAGCACGTCATATGACGTATCAAGCGACAACGTGGAACGTCATGCGGACGGGAGGCGTCACGATGTTGTTTTCTAACGCGGCACTTGCGGTAAAGAAACGTTTACCGGCTCGCGGTCTATTTCGCGGCATCAAGGTCAGCTAACGGGAAGCTTCCTGATTCGCGAAGCGGGAACGAAGAAAAAAAAATATTTAAAAAAAAAAATATTCATAAACATATAAAATATATTTTTGGATTTAAAGAAGAATACATTTTACAGCTACAGATATTAGCTGTTAAAAAACCAATGAAATTCACAGAAAAAACCATAGGTTATAGACCATATATAGTTAGGAATTAGCATTTACAAAACCTTGAAAATTCACTGAAAAAACCATAGGTTATAGACCATATATAGTTAGGAAATAGCATTTAGAAAACCTTATTTTACTCACACAAAACCATTGAAATTCCATATATAGTTAGTTGCACTAACTATATATCGCGCACCTGCAATCCACTGCTGATGATGTCACATATTACATCATTCATGACATGGTCAGTGACATCACTGATGACATCACTGATGACATCTCAAATGACATCACTGATGACATCACTGATGACAACATCCAGTGACTGTATGCTTCTGTAAAGTTAAAATATGTCTTACATATTGAAGAATGAGTGGATGTATAAGTGTCTGGATGAAGGATTTAGTAGGTGCATGACTGACTGTATAAGTGAGTGATTAAATGTGTCTCACTGAGTGCATGGGTTAGTGACTAAACTGTTTTAAATTGTGCATCATTGTGTCTGTTGTTTTGTAATCTGATGCATGTGTTGATCATTAGCTATATGACTAACTATATGGGTTATTGATTAGTTGCCCAAGTATTTGTATGGGAGACTGAGTGTGTGTGTGGGTGTCTGGGAGGTGTATGACTCTGTGCATAGATGTGTGAGCAGTTGATTCACTAGATGTATGGGTTCAAAAGTGCATGTGGAAACATCTGTATGGGCGGTTGACTGTGTGCATGAGTGTATTGGTGAGTGAATGGATATCTCAGTGCTACATGTCAAAGTAAGTACATATGTATAACACAGTACATGTGATAGTTGACATATATAAATAACTGTGCATAAGAGCCAGTGAATGTGTGAGTGGCTGTATGGATTATTGTGAACTTGTATCAGGGATTGTATAACAGAGTAAATATGTGTTATTATATGTTCCAATAAGTAAGGTGTGTATAACTATATAGTTGAGGAAATCGAGGTGTGATTGATTCTTTGCAAGACTGACTAGGTGTGTGAGTAACTCCATGGATGAGTGACAGTCTGTGAGTGTCTGTTTACACTGAGTGTATCTAAGGTTATATTAGAGTCTGAAGAGGTTCATTGTATCATCACATGAATGATGTCATCAGTGATGTGATCAGTAATGTCAAATGAGATGTCATCAGTGATGTCATCAGTGATGTCATTTGAGATGTCATCAGTGATGTCATCAGTGATGTCACTGACCATGTCATGAATGATGTAATATGTGACATCATCAGCAGTGGATTGCAGGTGCGCGATATATAGTTAGTGCAACTAACTATATATGGAATTTCAATGGTTTTGTGTGAGTAAAATAAGGTTTTCTAAATGCTATTTCCTAACTATATATGGTCTATAACCTATGGTTTTTTCAGTGAATTTTCAAGGTTTTGTAAATGCTAATTCCTAACTATATATGGTCTATAACCTATGGTTTTTTCTGTGAATATATATATATATATATATATATATATATATGCAAATTGTTTTTTCCAGTAGGGCACACAATAATTATTGGTAGCACTGTACATTATCTATGAGATTCTGGAAGCATGGGCACATTTGAGGGGCAAATTGGAGTTTCACCATCATTTGCCGAGGTGCAAGTTGTCCATAAAGCTAGATGCTAGACCTCCCATCATTGACGTGAGTCTCCCTTCCATTTTGACGGATTGCCTCCTCTGGTTTGATATGTTTTTGCTGGATTTATGCTTTGGGCACTGTGCCACTGCTAATCAGTGCCACAGTGCAAGTGCTCCCTATGTTAAAGTAATGTACTAATTGGTTATCCCATGATTGGGTGATTTATCTGTCAGCCCCTAGTACAGTGCACCATGTGTGCCCAGGGCTTGTAAATTAAATGCTGCTGGTGGGCTTGCAGCACTGGTTGTGCCACCCGCAGAAGCAGCTTGTAAAATGTGTCTCAGGCCTTCCTTTGCAAGGCCTGTGTGCAGTCTAGCCAGTCCCTAAAACTTCCCTTTGCTTCATACTAGACACCCCTATGGTAGGCCCAAGGGCAGGGTGCAATGTAAGTATAAGGTAGGACATGCTCTGATGTGTGTAGCATGTTCTAATAGTGAACTACAGCCATTTTCGATTTTCTCTATTGAAGGATACCTGTTCTCATAGGCCGGAATGGGCAGTTAGATTATTACAATCTTATAATCCTAACTGACTCAGGGAACATAGTAGAAATTCGAATTTAGTGTGCCTGAACTCAGATTAATAAAATACATATTTTAGTAAAGTTGGCTTTAATATTCTGTGTTTGAAAATATTCCTTTTAGAAAGTAGGTATTTTCTTGCCTAACTATCCAGGCCTGCCTCTGCTGAGTTGTGTATTCCTTGTCTGGGTTTATGAGTGACAGGGCTGGGGAATTCCAGGAGACAGGCTGGGGCAGCCCGGTGGTGAATAGAGAGATCTGCATCTAGATGGGAGGGAGGAGTTGCACCTGGGACCTGAATAGGGCTGGGCCTTCCCTCTACAATGCTGGCTCCACCCCCTGTGGCTTGTCTGATGTCTCTGCCCTGCAATGTAAAAGGAGGGAAGGAATCATGTCAACAGACTGCTCCATTTTGGGGTATAAATATTGGGACCACGATCCCAAGAAATTAGATCACTTCTGGAACAAGAAACCTTTCGGCCAAGTAGAAGAACCAAGGAAGCTGCAGGAGTTGTACTACCCCTCTGCCAGTGTGTTGTTTGCTGGGTTGGCCTGCAGTGGTTGCTTCATTGCCAAGGGAAAGGAGAAGGAACTTTGTAAGAACATTCATCTACAGAATAACTTCCAAGGGCTTGAACTGTGCTTGCCTCCTGCTGAAGTCTCAGGGACAAAAGACTTCACCTCCAGCTCCCTCCTGAATTTCCTTGCTGGTAATTCTGACTCCAGTCACTTGCGTGCCGCTAGGAGCTGGAAGCCCGACGCATCGAGAAGAAGCGTGTCGCCGCCGCAGCTGAAATCATCGCAACGCCGGAGAAGCGAGCCTTCCTTTCATTTCCCTGGAAGCGTGTGTTCATCGAAGCTGCCTGCTGTCGCATCACCGGAGAAGTGTGTCGCAGGGCCTGCCGCGGCTCCAAAGTACAGAGTCGTCGCAAGGCTGCCAGGGCTTCATCGCATCGTCATCGCATCGCCGCATCAAGGGCGCCATCTTCTCACATCGCAACCGGATCATCGCATCAAGGCGCCATCTTGCGCACCGCAACGGGCCCGCAGGCCGATAATCTACGCATCACCTCCGCACCGGTAAGGCCCACGACGAGTACCCTACTCTGCGCAAGCATTGAAGAAGGACTCACCCGTCCCCCTGGGGCACGGAGCCGATGCATCTCCCCTTTTGCGAGCCTTTTGTTCACTTTGCGTTACGCATCAAGGTACTTTGTTGAGAACTTTGTCGCATTTACCATCAACTTCAACTAAGAGACTTTAATCATCTTTTAAGTAATCTTAAGTGTAGTATTGTGGATTTTTGTCGTTTGTGGTCCTGTGTTTAAGTCTAAATAAAGAATACTTAATTTTATAAAACCTGTGTTGTGTCCATCTGTAGTGTTTTCACTGTATTACTGTGTATATTCACAAATGCTGAACACACTGCCTCTAAGATAATCCTGTCTGCTCGTGCCAAGCTAACAAGGGGATGGAGAAGTGTGGCTCAATGGTTAGAGCAGCAGACCCTGATGCAGAGGTCTAGCCCAGGACCAGGGTTCAATTCCCCGCCTCGGCGGGTCTTGGGCTCAAAAATTCCACGGACCTGATAATTCTCGCCTCGGTGCCTATTCCAATCATGGAGTCCCACTCTGCAACTCTGGGCAATAGCTTGCTTAATCTCCACAACGGCCCCCACAACGCTAAGGATGCCTGGCCTCCACCTTGGGGGTGCGCAGGAGTGGACACCTCACAGGGAAAGCCAGGATGGGTTCCACAGCGGTATTCGTACAAGCGCCTTGAGACCCTTGCGGGTGAGTAGTGCGCTATACAAGTATCAATTTACATGATATGGGGTCCTTATCCTGACTTAGAGGTAAGGGTCCCTATTTGGACAAAGGGGAATACCATTGCCAACTAGAGACCCCCAGATCTAACACTAGAGTATTTAGGAGCAAAAACTAGGACGAAGAGCAACAAAAGAACATATTGGCTGTCTTTCTGAGTTCTAGGGCGTTCTTGTACAACCTGCGTGAAAGTACTGTTTCGCCCAAATGGGTGATCCACGTATATAGAATTACCACATGTGGTATCTCACACCCATTTTTGGCAACTTAAAAGTACACATGTTGCCAAGTTAAAATTGGAGGAATGCAACCCCAGAAAACAGCCCAGAGTTACCTCCCGAAAGTCGTGTACTAAAACCATTTTCACCAGTAATTACAGGTGCCTGGGTATTGTGTGAAATTAACGATGTAGGAATACCACATCACACACAACGAGGGTGATTGTGTTTTGGCATTATGTGGATTGCTTTTCTGCATAAAGACTTGATTTAATTTGCCAGTTCATAATACACCATAATTCTCCTATTAATTACTGATGTTCTTTGTGGAAGAGCTAAATTTGAAAACAATCTATTTTTGGTCATATTTTTAACCCTATTAGCAGATTATTTGATTACATGACTGCCATTTAGGTGGAACAACAACTGATAGCACTGGTTGCCCAATATCCTCTTTCCCTTCATAATGCATTTCAGAATGTGTTATTTTTGTAGGTCCAGTGTAACAGGAGAAGTTGATGTTCCCATCCTGCCTCAGCACATTTACTGAAGCTATTCTTGTCACGTCTTCTTTAAAGAAATTGTTTTTTTCCTCCAAAAAGCTAACTGCTGGGAGGGTTGAAGGATTTGCTCTCTTTTTCAGGGTGCACTTAAAATGTTACCCCTTACTAAACTGTTCTTGCAGTGAGATAAATTAAAGCCCAGGAATCCACTGGAAGCCCTGTTAGATCTGCTGTTAGCCAAGACCTTGTGATTTTACTAAATTCTATATTTAATATACTTCTTATAGGTCCATTCATCCATCCCTTTTCCTCCATTTGTCTGTGGTTGTGTCATTCACATTTTTCTTCCACCCACTACAGCATACTGCATGGGGCACTGGGTCAGCCCACTTCAGCCACTGGCTAACTTCACTGTGAGTGATGCTATTCTGCTCTTTCACAAAGAGAATGTCCACACAATGTGGTTCCCTTCACTACCATGGATTGTTTTAGTAAAGTATACTGTGTGAGGTTAAAAAAATATTTTTGCTTTTAGTGCATTTTTTTATATATATAATGGCGAGGCTCTGGCTGCCCCTCAAAATAAAGTTCTACCAAAACCATGAAAAATCAAAACAAACAAGCATTAACAAATCCACAATTCTTGCAGCCAATGCCAGACTGCTTGTCTTTGCCAACCCTTGTTATAAAACGTCATTTTTTGGCGGGAATCAGTGGTAGGTCACAGTCCTGATTCTCTAGGTTCTTCTTTGGATACACATGATGGCAAGTTGTGCGTTGTCATTCTAGTAGAAGGGAGAGCGATGGATGCTCAAAACAGTGATGCCTTTTACTGGACGTAGGAAAGTATACAAATGCTGAGTAGTTGGTTAGGTTTGAAATCCAAGAAATCTTTCATGATATATATACACTAAGTTTCTTCTGTAAATTGATTGCAATCATTTCACCACCAGGCTTTCACCCTTGAGCGACCAAGCCATCAAGAAATTCGTTGTTTACTACTAGACAAAACCTTTACTGATTGTTGTAGATTCCACATTTACTGCGTCTGTTTGTCTACTGATTTTAGCAGGGATGGAACTTGGAAGCAAAAGCTGCCCTCGCACATCTTTTCAGGGCAGCCCCCATACTACACACAGCAGGCAAGCCCAGCAAACGAACTTCACTAATGCACAGGAGGTTTGGTAGAGTTCTACCCCCAAACTTTCTTTGAAAAACATTTGGAAAAGTGGAACATTTCGCAGCACATTTTTACATCATTTACTGCCCTTTTCTCATGTCATTTTTTTCTCACTCCAGTTGTTTACTACTCACATCCTTTTTCTCAATCACTCACACTTTTTTCTAACCACAAAAGCTCCATGACTTCCTCCTCTTCCTCCTTTCTTCTGATCCTTCATTGTTACCAGTGCGTTTTCCTTCACCCTCCTCCTTCTTATTCCAGTCTTCTTTCCTCCCGTGCCCTTTTCTCTCTCCATCATCGTTTTCTTGCTCCCCTCACTTTTGTCCCCTTTCCATCCTGTCTAATTCCCTTCTTCTCTCTCATCTTTTTTAGTACTCCAACTTGTCCTCTTTTTTCTCAATGTTCCATCTCTCTTCTTTATCAGTCTGTCTCCTATTTGACTCCCTCTTCTTTCCATCTTTCTTTGTTTTCTCCCCTTCCTCTATGTCCTCTTCACTCTTAAAGGCACAGACAGGCAACAGCACAGACACTGCCTGCTGGGCTTGCACTTGAGTGATAAGTATGAAGCTCAAGACCATGGAGGGTTTGCAAGTAATAAACAGGCGAGTAGTTGGGACACCTAATGGCCTAAAATATAGGGGAGGACAGGTACAAGCAAAAAGGAAGTGAAAATCTCTGTGCTGTATATAAGGAGAGCCAGGGTCAGACTGAAAACCAAAACAAGGCCCGGGAAAATTTAGAAACCAGCCCGCAGTGCAGGAGGCTGAAAGTAGAACAATGAGGTTCTCGTGAGTCTCGTTGAGTCATGGCAGCTCACCCAGCTCCTAAAACAGCCCCAAGCCTGCTGACTACTGAGAAAATGCCGGAGTGTAAGAATGGCCAGTCTGGCCCGAGATTTTACATACTCGCGAATCTAGGACGAACAATGTATTTATTTATTTATTTATTTGCTTGTTTGTGTAGCGCTAGAATCGACCTCCAAGGGGTATCTCTGCGCTTCAGCGAGATATGGGTGGCAGAATAACTCCAATGAGTTAGTAAGTGAGGAAGAGGGTAGTCTTCAGCTGCTTTCGGATTTGAAGATGGTCCAAACACTGCCTCAAGGACAGCGGCAGTTCGTTCCAGTAACACGGGCCAAGATGGGATAAGGCCTTTCCTCCCAATCTTGCTCTTCTTACTCGTGGCACTGCAAGCAGAGATTTCATAATTGAGCAGAGTGATCTTAAAGGAGCATACAACATGAATTTCTCAGAGAGATATACAGGTCCTGAGTTAAGCAGTGCCTTGTGAATAATGCAACAGATTTTGAACTTGACTCTTTGACGGATAGGGAGACAGTGCAATTTTATTAAGAGAGGGCGGGAGGGAGTCCTAGGGGCGACATTCAGGACCAATCGTGCCGCCGTATTCTGAACCACCTGTAGTCTTGTCAATGAAGCCTCATTGGCAGAGACTAGCAGGCCGTTGCAATAGTCCAGGCGACTTAATACAAGTGCCTGGACAATGAGGTAAATACAGGGGTCTCATTAAAAAACTTTTTCATTCAAAACGTATAAAGTATCTTTAGACCTTGTTGCTATTCTAACTTGATGGACTCCCTAGGGCTGAATCGAACAGACTCATCTGGATGGAGCATCTGTGCTGGATGCCTGGCTACAGGCTTGTGATCTTTGGTTCCTTGAAGAAGGAACTTTATGAGTGAAACTATTCCATTCATTGACGCTTACAGACAATCTCATATGTCTAATGGGTATCCAAGGGCAATGCCCAAGCATTATTTGGAATTAATACCCGAGTGTACCTGTGTCATAAAAAGCATTTCACTTCACCTATAGGACAGAATGTGGCTTAAGGGACCGAGGTGCAGACTTCAGAATGGGGTAACCAGGTATGATTTTCAGCGTTGACTCAACAACCTATGATTCTGTTAAAATCCCTTAATCTGCCATGACTAAAAAACAAAAAATCAATGTGTGCTTGTAACTGACGGTCATGTAAGGCATCTAAAGTGCCTTCGCAATAAAAAAATGAAACCAGCCAAGTCTATGTCGTGGGAGTAAATAACGTTTAAGCAGTCTTACTAAAGGCATTGCCTACACTTCAGGCCATCGAAAGCTGAACTTCTCCATTATTCAGTGGCTCTCAAAACTTGAGGTTATCTACAGACCAGCCTGAATCTCACTTCTACCAACTCCAGCCAGTAACAGAGGTCTGTGGGTCAACATCTGCCTACAATGAATCTGTTCAAGTTCCAGCAAAAGTAAATCAGCTGTTCATCTTTTCAAGTTCAATAACATACATTTCATCGAGTTGCATGAAGATGACACCAATTGTTCATGTGTGCAGAAGCAATTCGGTGTGCTGTGTGTGCTGTACAAAGGGTCATTATACTAAACGTCTTCACTGTTCCGAATGAAGTGATCATAGAGCTTGATGAGCGACTTTCTGCCTTTTCTTTGGAACTGCACATTGATTCAGAAGATGCCTGACACTTTTCACTGACTCTCAGAGCCTTAGCTCTGATACTTGAGTTCCCCTGTGATCCAGCCTGTCCCAAAAGCAACATACGTGGCCTCATTACAACTACCATTGTGCTTGCCAGATATGATTCGCATCAAGAAACCGCACAACCCATGAATCTTTCTGATTCTAACAGAAATGTCATGAAAAAATCCGGAGTGTATTCCACGTCGTCTCAAAGAGTTAATGTTGTTGTTGTTTAAAGAGGGAAATATATCCTCGACCTTTCCTATTGGTGTCATTTGATTCTTCAACTCGATTTGTGGAATTTAATATTCAAGATGATTCTTTCAAAACATATTTGCGTGTCACTTTGTCTCATAGGCAGTGTTTAATTTGAGCAGTGTTTGCAGGTGGGACCCACCAGCACTCATTATCGGCACATCTCACACTTTCATCCAGAGCAAGAGGGACAAAAACTCAAAGTAAGGGAAGAGGAAGAGAAAATCGAAAAACAATGACAAAGGGATAAAGAAGGAATGAAAAAGAACCTGCAAGAGTGAGATAAAGGGGCAGGGGATGCCTTGTGGTGGATGAAAGAGTCATGGGGTGATATCAAGCCAACACAGCCTTGGTATTCAACACCCCCAATATGTGTAGCTCCGGCCACGGGCTTTTGAGCAAAAGGTTTGGCCGCAGCACTTGTTGTTTGACAAATTCAGCACTGCTTATAAGAACACAACACATTTTTTGTGTCTAATCCAGTAAGAGACAGATATTTTGATTGTCCCATGCACCTATTCCCTCTTTTTTGGAACTTCATCACTATGGGATTTCAAAAGTTATTCCAATGCCATTGCTGCAAATTACTCACTTTAATATTGTTCTTCACATTTACCATTACTGTAGCAAAGGGAATTATGAAATCTCTCTGTTCATCAGCATCTATTGGTAATTCATATCAACAGGCTGATCCATCCGACATCTCGCATTTATTTCAGACCTACTTCCCTATTTTCATATACACCAGAAACCGCATTCTCCCAGAACGGCTATTGTGAACCCTGAACAAGAGTAACATTGTTGCCCTCATGTTAAAATGATCCTGATGAGCAGATTTATGAAGGGTTGCCCATACTTTTTCAATGGACCAGTGAATCCGCACAACAGTAAACAAATGTCAAATTCTCCCTATTCATAAAGGGCACCTGTATTTTGTATTTTTTGGGGGGTGGTGGGGCTAGGAGTGAATAGGTAGTGGAAAGGCAAGGTATCCAAAATCTATCTAGCACATGGCACCTGTACATTCATTGGCTTTGCGTGCAGAAACGATAACATCTCAGTAACAACAGCCCTCTGTCTCTGTATGTCAAAGACCAAAATACTCAAGCAAATTTGAAAAAAATCATATATATATATATATATATATATATATATATATATATAGATTCTTTTCCAAAGGAGGTAAATCAATTTTGTGGCGCTGTACCTTTTTTCCACATTATCTCTGCTCCATCATACTATAAAAGGTACACACAAGCCTGGACTCCACCCTGTGCCTGCGCTCTTTCTCTCTGACGGGAGATGCAGTATGTAGAAGAGTGGAATTCTTTTCAAATATATGGGGGTTAAGGTGAGCACTGACACAGTCCAAATCTTGTCCACATCCCACCCGTTTCGGTCACACATGGAAAATGGCCATGTGCAAATTTGTGTGTGTGATGCTATTAGTGAATTCCTGGCATTTGTATTTATTTATTTATTTTTGACATTTATAGAGAGCACTGTTACCCGAAGGTGTCCTGGCGCTAATGAAATGCTCCAAAAGGGAATGAACCGACGAGATTACTGTGTAAACAACCAAGTCTTAATGCCTTTCCTGAAAGTCATAAGATCAGAAGTGTTTCTCGAGGCAAAGGGCAGGGCGTTCCAAGCCTTTGTGGCCCCCAACACAAAACTCCTACCCCCCCATCGCGCTTTCCTTATGCGAGGGACTATGACCAGTCACAAACTCGATGATCTTAACTGTCTGAGGGGGTTATAGCATTGAAAATGATCTTTCAGACAGGCCGGTCCCGAGACTTGGAGGGCCTTAAAAACCAAACACAAGGCCTTAAAAGCAATCCGCTTCCGCACTGGTGGCCAGTGCAATTTCGTGAGTTCGCATGACACAGATGCGTACTCAGGAATGCCCGTCAGGAGTCTGGCTGCTGCATTTTGCAGCACCTGCATCTTGTTAAGAAGCCCCTGTTGGGCATTCAGCAGCAGGCTATTGCAGTAATCCAGCCGGGGTAAGACCAGGGCAGTAACAACTGTCTTTTTACTGCTCTCGGGGAGGAAAGGAAGTATCTTCCGCAACATTTTCAAAAGAAAATAGATAGAGGATGTTATGACATTGACCTGGGGCCTAAAAGTGAGTTGGTCATCTATTAGAACCCCTAAGTTATTCACCTTTGCCACAGGGAGGGGGGGGGGCACCCATCTCTTCTGGCCACCATTGCCGGCTCCAAAAGTCATTACTTACACCAAATATGATGACTTCAGTTTTGGCTGTGTTCAGTTTCAGGCAGTTTTCGCCCATCCACCTACCCACAGCCAACATACATTCCTGAAATTGTAAGGCCACTCCATCTTCCCTCCCTGGCAGCACTGATACCACAATTTGTGTATCGTCTGCGTAGGATGTTAGATTAAAGCCGAAAGACTTAATAATCGGGGCCAGGGAGGTGACATATATATTGAACAGAGTGGGGCTTAGGGAGGAGCCCTGAGGGACCCCACATGGTAGAACGAAAGATTTTGATACGTACTCCCCATTGCCACACTCTGTTCTCTATTAGTCAGAAACGCATTCAAGAGATCCCCTGCTTTCCCCTGCACCCCACAGTCCTTCAACCGGTCCATCAGAATTCCATGATGCGCCGTGTCGAAGGCTGCGGAGAGGTCCAAAAGGACCAGTGCAGCTCTACATTTGTACATGTGGACACATCACAATTGTGAAAGTAAAACTCACAACGAGCCAGTACATCTTGTCCTGAGTTTCTTGTTTGACTGTGCTGGAGATATTATAGTGTATTAAATGCTGTATGAAATCCTCAGTGGATGTTCTCTGCAAGCCTTCCTGTTTCATATTCCAATTGCACATTTATCCTCTGAATTGTCAAAACGCCTTTCAGAGGGCCACTAGCTGTTAGAGTTTTTCCTACGTGCAGATTTTGGGTGACAAATTATTTGTGCGAAATAGTGATATTCATGATGCATTTGGTTGTAACTTGGTGAACTAGTGAAAATGCATTTCAAATTACTTTATTAAATTGTTTAGAAGCGTGATTAATAAAGTAATATTGTTCTGCCACATTTTCGTGGGAGACTCCATTTAATTAAAAAGGATGACGTTTCTTGTGTTCTGCTCATCTTGCTCCATTTCATTCCCCTCCCACTCAGAGACCTGCTGCAAGTCTTCTGTCCTGACAGTCATCGCGGAGCACAGAGTGCTATGATGCAAATGCTGATAGTCTTTAGAAAGTGTGTATTGGGAAAGAAACCTTTCACTGTGTACTCTATGTATACTTTTTTAAGGATTTAAGGTGGAAGTTCCGATGCAGGCCTGTGGAAAAACATATTTTTCTGAGCTTCTGTTCGAGAAATGTTTCATATTATATTGTATATCTCTAGAGTGTAGTTGCTGATGATCCAAACATAAGATTATTTTTACCTTAAGAAATTACTTAGGGGGTCATTACGATGTCGGCGTTGGAGTCTGGAACCGCCTGACCACAGGTAGGTATTTCCGACCTCACAATTTGGATGCGACTGCCCTATGGGCGGTTGAAAACACACATCTTTCAAGGGTAGCTTGTGCGGCGGGTGGAAAAGGCTCGCAGCACAAGCTGCCTTTGAAAAATAGATGTTGTCAAACATCCTTGCACCATGTGTAGGGGCACCATAGCGAAGGCCTCAGAGGGACGGGAGCCCTGCTAGGGGCCCCCAATGACACTTCTGACAGCCTTACCACTTCCCATGTTGTAAAGGCCAACATGAGAGGGCTGTCGGAAAATGGCATCATAATCCCTAAGGCAGAGGCTGGTTCCGCTGCCATTAAAGGATTGTGAAGCTTTCCGGTGAACATCGGAATCCCTCCGCGGGTTTCCCTCCGACCGCCGTCATCGTAATATGGCAGTCAGAGGGAAACCTACAATGTCAGGCAGAAAGATTCTGACAGCTGGTCGGAAGCTCTCCGCCCAACATCATAATCTGGCCCTATGTGCTAAGAGTTTTAATTATTTCAAACTTGTCAAAGTGAACTAACCATGATCCTTGCATATGGGGTCACCGCTACAGCATCGCACATGCGTCAGCCCTTCTCTGCAGGGCAGTCTCATCTACAACGGCCCCATGTGGCACACTGGGTTAGCACAACAGTGCCACACAGGCTTGTGCCCTTACCACACAGCAATCTTTACAAGGATATCTTCTCAATTGCCCTCTCCTGGTATACAAGGGTCACCGACTCATGTCAATGATCCGATCGATTCAGTGGCCGTCTCTTCACACCTTGCCCTAGGAGTTCACTCAACAGGGCTCCCCACTGGAATTCACTCCCTCAAACTCTCTCCTTCTCGTCACAGGACACGCTGGTCTTGGCAAGCAGGAAGGTGCTTGTGCTCCGGGCTTCAGAACAGATGGTCTTGATTTCCCTGGTTGATGTCCCCTCATCCAGCAGGGAGACTAGCAGGCCTTGGCTTCCAGTCCTGGTCACAGGTAGAAGTCTAGGAGAGCTTCCCCTTCTCCCAGAGCCTGTCTGGCTGCTTGGCAGATAACACATTTTGGGGTCTCGACCTCCCCTTCTTGTAGTCCATTTCCAGACACCAAATGTGATTTAGGGACTGGGTTTTTGAAGTTTTATGTGTGGGGTATGCTTCTTTTGAAATACATTCTTCTTCTCTACCCTCTTCCTCATGAAAAACCGTCTGTCACAGCAGAAGAGACTCCGAAGCTGATAGTTCCACAACACAGACCATCGGAGTGACTAGAGTTTCCATATGGATGTCAGCCACAATAATATGTGCATCAAAAGGTTAATTTTGGGCTCCAACCCCACTCTTGATGATTCCCCTATCAGCCCATTCTCCTTTTTTAGATGTGTCCAGGCCCCTTCCTTATGATCTCTCACTGAATCAGAGAGTACAGTTGGAAGTGTACAGGTGGAATCTCCTCCAGTGTGTCCCACTCCACTCACAGGAATGAAGCATAACACAAATTTATCTGAGAAGATTCCTCTACCTCTTCACCATACAGGCTTGAGCCTCCCAAAATGGAACCCAGGGTCCTCTATGTAATGTTCAATTACAGGCACACTTGCACTCAGGGTATCTGCACAGTACACACACACTATCCAGCACTGTACTCCTCTCAGGTACACATACCATGCACTCACTATGCACATGCTGCAGGACTGTTCTATCCCTGTACAGTACCTGTCCCAGGCACATATACTACCAGTGCAGAGTCACCACTCCTGCACTGCACAGCACTTCACATCTACCTGATGTAGGCCAAGGGTGAGTTAAGCACACAGCAACAGAACTTTAAAAAGTGAGTAAGCCCTTAGGTCTCACTCCCGTTACACAGGTCAAAAAGGGCCTTTAATCTCCTACTGATCACTGCATGGTACGCTACCACCACTGTGAGCATGCTGCTTGACTCTTAGTTAAGGCGGTAGCCTTTAGCGCTTTGGGCGCCCCTCACAGACCAACACAACCGCAATCCATGGCCTATGTCATGGTGCACACTCATGATCCATGTTTGCCTCGGATGAGAAAAATCAGCATTAGAGTTCAAGACGTCAGTACAGTTGGGCACTTAAGGCAGGGGTACACGTCCATTACCACGCAGAGCACTTTTCAGTCCCAGCAGTAATGCCATATTCCCCCTAAAATGCAGAGCAGATTCTGTCTGAGTCAGTTGGATATCTGAGGTATATATAACTCTTTCCCCTAGCTTTACCACTGTGCTTGCCGCCAGCAAGAGAGTCCCATTTTGAATTTGACCCAGATGGTGTTTTTGAACAAGCTGGGTTTTCTTTTCAACTTTTTGGTTCCTGGCTGACATAGGCCTTTAGTTTTTCTGCTGCACTCTTTGTGCTGGGTTATCTATTCATAGCTGATTGAACATGCAGTGAATTCAAGAGTAAGACCTGGCACTCAATTATCGATCATGTTGCTATGGAGTCACAGACAAATTCAGACAGTCCATGCACTGAATTAGCATCTTAGATACAGCTTTGTTGCTTTTAGTTTTGCTGGATACAAACATTCAATCTTGTGTCTTCTTATTGCACCACCCAAGGTTGTGAGATCATCTATGGGCCTGGACAGCCTTGAATGCTACAGTGGTGTGACCACCCCCAGAAGGACTATTCCTCAGTTACAGCTTTTTGCCTGCAGTCATCCCTCTTTTCCCTTGATTGATCATCTGAAAGCATCCCTAGAGTAACTAGGAAAGCAAGAGCATCCATAGCAACTCACAGTAATATTGTCTGGAACACAATTGTGATTCTCTTGTTATAGTACTAATTTTCCTTCTCTCTCAAGATGTTATACACCATACCACCTTCCTAAGTGCCAGCACCCTACTGCACAGGGGCATAAACACAGACACATACACACGCACACACATGCACACACACATACACACATGCACACTGAGCCATGTACCTTGAAAGTAAAATGCATGAAAAACCAGTAGGAAGTTGTCATAAAGCACTAACTGTCTACTGTGACTCCAACGAGAGTGATGTACTCTTCCGTCTATCACCTTGTGCAGTAAACAAGATAGAGAAGGCAGGTGGTAGAAGAAAGAGAATGGAAATGAGACAATAGAGAAACTGGACTCCACCGTTCTGACTTGTCACTTCTGCTGGGCAGCTGATGTCTGCAGACTGTAGTTTTCAAAGAGCTATCTTTAGTAACTTGCCGCAAAAATCCCGCATCTAATTGTAACAATGAATTGATATACCTTAGCAATATCTCTTTGCAACCAACTCTTTGTAGTTTGATATGGAACTTATAATTCCTAATACTAAACATACAAGTGATGAGTATCTTAAATATATTTATCAACACTTCTCTTTATGAGAAAGATAACTATCTCAAGCTTTGTCATGATGCACTCTTTTGTGGATAAAGAGTTATGGTTTCTACTTGACTCCTGTGTCACTGAAGGGTAATTAGCAAATATTAATATTCTATTATATCTATCTTAGCAACTTATAACAATTACTAGAACTTTAGGACCTTATGCAGAAACGTATGTTCATAAGGTTTGCCTGACAGTGAAACACAGTAACAAAAATGGCTATAGGTTTGCCCAACCTAATTGGGCAGACGGACATATTGCCAGTTTTCCAGTGGCCCTTACTCAATCTGGCTGTCGGAGAAGTTTGGCTATGGCATTGATGGAATAGTCAACACGGTGGCCAAACTATGAACCACTGTTAGACCTAAACCCTTGAGGTAGCGTTTTCCCAAACCTTTTGCATTTTACTCTCAGGGTTTGCGGATTCTCTTGTGGTGGTCTTAGGGCCTAGATCACTTTCTCACTGTAAGTACAGTGTGAAAGTGCGCGTGCCTTCCTACGCACATTAGGAAGTAGTACTTACCTCATGTCTTAAATATGTGTCCTGCCTGCCATTGTAGGCTGGTGTGTGCTTTGCACTGATGGGGCTATTACATACTTGTCCAGCCTGCCAGTGCAAGCTGATGCCCACAATGGTGAGTTTACTCAGACTGGCCTTTTTAAGCCACTAGCCATCCTGAGAGGACCTTTCACTTCCATTGGAGTACCCACAGGGGTACGTTCTAAGGGGTGAAGGGGCTGGTAGGGGAAAGGCAGGCCAGGTACATGTTTGTCCCCTGCCCAGGTGGTGAGGAAAATGTATGTGTTATTTCGCTACATATGAGGTCTGCTCTTCCTATAGCCAAACCTGGGGAAATCGTTGATATTACTTCAGGCTGTACTAATAGATTGCAGTGGAGTGGCCTCATAATGTTTCCTATCATTGGATTGGCAGCGACTATCCCTTGGCAATGGTCAAGGTGGCTTTGTTGTGTTTCACATTGAATTGCCACTACTAGACAGTGGCCATGTCTTTGCTCTAAAACTCTTTATGGGCCTGAATGCTTGGCTTCAGTCTACACTGGTGTTTGTGGGCGCACATCTGGGCATTACCCAGCAACAGATATAAAACATTGGGCATTCAATTGTAATGACAGACCTATGCCATTTGCAAGCCTGGCTACTGAGATTGTATGAGGAGGTTTTAACACTTGGCCTCCAGAGCCAGATTGTGGCACCACTAAGATTAAGATCTGCATTCCACGGCCTCATGGTAGACATGACTGAAATTTAGGAGAGACATCTGCGGTTCAAAAGGATACCCTTTGAACCACCCCCAACTACAAAGGCACACTCCAGAATAACTACTGGTGCCGTTCTGCAGAAAAAGGTGAGAAACACTGGGGGGGGGGGGGTGACAGGAGAACCTGGACCTACATCGTGCACATTGCCAAAGGACTCTGTTGGGCACAAGGAGAGTTACTGCCACTATTCAGGAAGGGACTGTGTGCTCCTCCTGAATAGTGGCTGGCCTGGGCTGACTACCTGCTGCTGTGTGGCACCCTTCAGTGTGCTCTCCAAGGGCTTGTTAAGCTTGCCCCCTGTTCTTTCAGAGGTCCCAGGGACATCAAAGACCTCCAACAGGGGACCCACACCATCTACCAGTGACACCTGAAGCGTGGTCCCCTCTCAAGTGCCCACATTGTCTGCTGTATTCCAGCTCGTAGTGCAGCGTGGAACTAAGAATTGTGCCTGAAGACCAGATCGCCTCATGCGGAGCCCCAATGTCTGGCCTGCATTTAAGGTGTGTGGTCCCCGCCTCATGGGGACCCAGGCACACAAAAGCATCTAAGTGGTGTTGAGCAGATTCAACGGTTGCAGGACCCAGAGTGGCCCGCTTCATTGATCGTGCCACATCTCTCTCCTGTGACACGCTGACTGAATGTTCATTGCATGTGGTGTCTGATTCACAGGCGGCAATCCTCGGAAGTGGTGGCTGTAACCATAGTAGTGCTTCATTCTACCCGATGAATTATTGCTGCTCTTGCGCCTGTGTGTTTGACCGAAATTGTCCGGTGCGACTAATATCAATGTGCCCTGGATATTGTGCTACATTTCCAGGGTGGTATGGAATTTGCAATTTTTCAATTGTGTCAGTGACCGGAGCGGCCAAGTCCAGCCAAAAATGACATGCACCAGAGATTGTGCCACATTTCCAGGGAGGTATGTATTGTGCAACTCTCCATTATGTGTGTGACCGGAACGGTCTAGTGCGACCCATATCATTGCGCAACCGACGTTGTGCTCAGATTGCATGGGTGCGACTCTGATCAATGTGTGCCTGACAGGGTGCCTCTTCCTTCTAAGAGGCCCCCCTTCTTTATTGTCCACTCATCTGCTGTTCCTCTACTTCGCTCTCAGCGTGATGGACCAACTGCCCTCTCCTCATGTGGCCTGCCCCAACTACACCGTATTGCCAGGCAGTATTGCCCGGCTGGGCCTGCGTGGTGAGAGTGACTGACTGGGCTGGAGCAACCCTTCTAAGAACGATAGGAAGTGGGTCAAGAGACTGCCTGACCCCCCCTGTGCATCGCAGAACTAGGCTGGTGGTCGAAAGCCCTGCGGACCCCTGTGGTGTGACCGTCTATGGCCCTCAGCCCTTGTCTGCTCCGCATGTTGTAAGTGAGCTTCTCAAGTGACTGCCAAACCCCTTTTGCTGACTGCCTCCTAATTGACCTTGTTGTCTACCCTCACCTGCTTCCTGGGATCTGACTAAGAGTGACTTTGGCCATGTTCAGCCTAGTGCCCTAGGGGAGGACAGGGGTGTCTCCAATCTGTGGGTGTAGGATAGTCTGGTGAGTTGGAGGGTGAAGTGAGGCTTAGGGCCACAGGGTCTGCAGAGTGTAACCAATTGACCTGCTTAGTATCAGTTGCACCTCATTAGAGTGCTGAGTGCGTATGTGTGCGAGTGCTTCCATATGGACTTTTCTGCGTTGCGGTGAAGAGTGAGTGCGTGTGTGTGGGAGTGACAGTGGCGAACTGCTTATGATTCACAACACTCAACAGCGGTTTGCCCGATCCATTCATTTCTTGCCAGAAAAGCATTACTTTTGACATTTGTTTTCCCCGCACAGCCTCAGACGCGGTGCTGCTAAAAAGTGGTATAATTTTGTGCATGTATATATTTCTGATATCGTTGTGACCCGGGGTGCCCCCTATAACTGTTTGGTATTGTGGTATAAGAATTGCTAGGATAGGCCTGGGTTGGACAAGGAGTTGCACCGCATAAGGGTGCTAGGGGGGTGCAGATTAGGATATTTCCCATGTGTGCATTTTACTGATGTCATCGGAACACGACTGGGCCTAGCAATGCTAGTAATAATTCCAAATTATATTTATGCCCCGAAATATATAATGTTCATGTTGTGTTGATTATTGTCTGTGTTGAATACGAATGTTATTTGGATACATCACGTGTGAAGTCTCATTTTGTTACGTTCGGTTTAGTTATTTTGAGTGAATGCTGTGCCAAACCTTTACACATTGCCTTTGTGGTAAGCCTGACTGCTCAGTGCCAAGCTATGCAAGGGTGAGCGCAGGTTATACAGTGTGTGTATGTAATCACCCGCACCTGACGGAAGTGGTTAGTTCTGCCTGGCTGGGGCATCACCTTAGCCAAACAGAAAGTGCCAGTTCCAACAACTGCCCCCATTTAAATCGGGCGGGCGGACCACTATGTTGGCGGGCAGGGAATACCATTGCTGTTGCGACAGAGTTTCCTCTCCACCAACCTATAACTTAGGCCCCTTTGTGTCCTAAGAGCTATCACATATTCATCTATTGTTTGATTTATTGTTGGTATCATGCATACAGTGTATGGTGTTCTAACATAACAATTGCTTTTGACAGTTAATACCATTGAAAACGCAACACCACTTCATCATAAACATTCCAAACACCACTCCTTTACTCCACTCGAAGTAGAGGAAGATATCTAAAAATCTTTTGTCCCTCTAAACCTGTCCAATGTAACAGCCTTACCTCATTTCCTGTTGGAGCCATTCCATTGCCCCAGATATATTTTAAAAGCCTCCATCCATTCCTTTCATGGAGTCGGTGGCTACTTTCCTGTCCATAGGAAGAGGGTATGCGGGCAACCTGCTGCATTGTGTGAATCAGTTGGGGAACTAGACAAGTGGTGCACATTGACCCTGTGCAGCAGTGTGAGGAAAGAATACTGAAAACTGAAATCAGTAAATCATTTTGAAAGGTAGTAAAACAAAAGCTGTGTACATTGCACACAAGTCTATAAATTCGGCATAAACAAAACAAGTCCTCTGCCAGAGAAAAGAACATGAGAGAAATTAAAAACATTTATGTTTGTTGCTTACGAGTTCCAGTTTGATAATACATTGTATGTCATGCAGTTTCGACTCCTCCATATTGTTGACAATTCCACAGCAGTCTTCATGGTGAATCCATCATCACCTTCCCATCAGTCGCCAGTCTCTGGGGAAACACCTTATCTCTGCTGGACGGCTGAAGGCATGATAAGACATCACAGCAGAGCAGAATAACGTCAGAGCCAATGAGATTCAGCCTGTGAGGACAAGAGAGTGACCCAAGGAACTGCTTGTCCTTAATGCGTTAGTCAGGTGCAGCGTTTACTTCCTGCCTGCTACTACTTTATAAGTTTACAGAAAATCAGGCGGTTCTCGCAGTCATCTAAACAAGTGCCAACCGCAGCCGGGTGTGCAGTGCATGAACGCCAACTCACCAAAAGGCTAGGGGTAGCAGAAGTAACATCACACACCATTTGACCTTTTCTTTCACTCACACACATGCTTACACATACAATCACACATACACACATGTTCTCACTTAAACACACTCTCTCCTACACACATGCACTCAATATAAATTTAAAAACAGTTTTTACTGACCAATCGGGATTCCTCCCGGGCCGCAACACGGCCCTGAACCTCCGCAGGGTACACAATGTCCTGGGTAGGCAGCCCTACATACAAGAAGATGCCGCAATATTGTCCCTTGACGCCACGCTTGCGTTCGACTCAATAGAATAGTCTTACCTCTTCGAAGTCCTGGTACGCTTTGGCTTCAGTCCTAATTTTAGTCAATGAATCCGACTGCTCTATACGGATTTGTTGGGCCAGGTGTGAGTCAACAACCACACTTCCAGGCAATTTGAGCTGCACAGGGGGGCCAGACAAGGCTTCCCCCTCTCCCCGCTACTATTCGCACTCACCCTAGAACCATTGGCCCATTGGATCTGAACTGATGCCTCCATCAGGGGTCTTCGATGGAATGACGACACGATTGACAAAATCTCTTTATATGCTGACGATATCCTTGTCCACGTCTCCTCCCCTAGATCCTCTATTAATAGTCTGCTGCATGTCATCACCAATTTCGGTAAATACTCTGGTTTCTCAATCAACTGGTCCAAATCGGTGCTCTACGGGCTGCGTGGCCCTCCGCCCGTCCTTCCGAGAGGATACTCTATTGCTATAGCCCAGGATAGGTTTAAGTACCTAGGAATCTTTGTTACCCCAGATCCCAAAATATTCTACGATCGTAACTTAAAAGGCCCACTGCAAAGGCTCCACAGTGACATATCCCACTGGCGTTCGTTGCCTCTGTCCCTCCCAGGCAGGGCGGCTCTCTTTAAAATGTTGGCGCTCCCGCGATTTTTATATGTCCTTCAGAACTGCCCCTTTCCTATTGCCGATTCTTACTATCGCAAACTATGCAACAACCTGCCTGACTCCTTCCAGACCCTGCGAGACAAGTGGCAGAGGGACGCGGGACACCTAGAAGATGACGAATGGCGATCGGCGCTGATGTCCCCCAGGGAGATGGCGATCAATCACCGTTTCAGACTGATCCAGCTAAAAGTTTTACATAGAGCCTATATGTCTGCTCCCCTCTTGGCTAGGATAGGTAGGCACCCTGACGATGTATGTCTCCGGGGCTGCGAACTCACAGGCTCCTTTTATCACATCCTGTGGGACTGTCCTGTAATCCAACAACTATGGGAGAGGGCGACCCAGAAAATGAAAGATGCATTGGGGAAACCCATCCCTCTGTCACCTAACATATGGGGGGCCACAGACCTGACGGAAATAGAGCATCAATGGGTGGCCCTGGTTTTTCTGCTGGTGAAGCGCGCAGTGGCAATGCAAAGGGGCGCCCCGCAGAGACCTCCCCTGGTGGGATGGGTGGCGGAAATGGACAGATGCATGCTAGCTGAGAAAACTGTGTATAAGGTCAGGGGATGTCCTAAGAAATGGGACAAGAAGTGGGGGCATTGGAATGTATATAGGGGTGAGATCTGTAGTTCTCCCACAGCTGACATGGCCATGGACAGGGCTGAACCCCTGCGCCGCAATAATCCTTGATGTACTCTTTTCCTACGTAATGCCCATTATGTTGATTCTGTAATGTATCGAATGATAACTGGATATTGACTCTGCCTTTTGTTTCAATAAAATATATATTTTTTTTTAAACAGTTTTTACTTACCTTTGCTCCCAGGGAAGGCCTCATTCCAGTTATCACACTAATAGTGAAAATATGTGTAATTAAAAAAATTAAAATAAACAAGGATATTGGAGCCCCAGCCGATTTCCATAAAGACGGGCCTCTATGTTCATGGAACTGAATTTGCCACCTCGTAGGCCAGGGGTCGCAAACACAGTGATAGGGGTCGAAAGGGGCAAGCCAGGGATGACACCTGCGACCTATGGTAACCCCTTAATCATGGCATCCATGGTACAGCACCAGTACTCAGTGTGCGGTCAGCAGCTGGCACTGGAATATTATCACCTCTTGCATTTAAATCTAGAGATCATTGTTGGTAGCTGGCCTGTACTACTACTACCACGTGACGTCACACATGTAGAACAGCAGCATGCACTACCTGCTCTTCTGCTGCAAAAGGCTGTGTCTACTTTTGTGATATATGCACAAAGAGAAATGCAGCTAGGACTAGATGGCGACATAGGCTCGAGTCGTCTACAGTCCAAATGTGCACGGTCCTCAAACGTGAGGATGGCAAATCTAAAAGTTAAAGTTACTTTGCTAACTGACAGTTTTTGACCAGTGACTGTGTTGCTAGCTCCTATTATCTGTGTATATTTGATGGTTTCCCTAATTTTGAATTTGCAGAAATGAGTGTGTAGATACCAGGACGTTGCATGTATTATTTAATAAATAGCACAAAGACCAATGAAATAATTTATAGAAGCACTAGGGACAACATGTTCCTATTACACACAGGATTAAAAAACGTAGGGAGTCTAATCCTAAATTGGGAGTATATGGATTAGTATTTTGTTAATGTATCTGTTTTGGAAGCATTTACTAGCTTTAGCTAAAAATGTTAAGTCAGGTGTATTATATATTCTGCCCTGGACAAACTCTCTTTTGAAGATTGTATTTAAATATTTCATGTAGAACTCTTCATATGATCGGTGCAAGGCGTAACTATATTTAATGTTTAGGACAACAGTGGAAACGATTTTCAGGTTTATTTTTTGGGGGCATTAATAGAAATGTGTGCTATGCATTTCCACCTATAATTTTAAATATAAAGAATAGATTACCATATTTACAATTAAAATGAATATCTTACAATGTATGGAAATGAAGTTAATGAGTTTTAGCTAAGTCGCATATATGTGTAAAACAAAATGTTGTACAAGATGGAAGCTACCTTTCTCACTCACTCATGTTTCCTGTCCTGTGCACATCATTTCCCCACAAGCTGAGCAGAACACAGTCAAACTGAGGTCATAATAATGTTGTCCTGCTCACTCTGAACCTTTCATGGTGCAGATGTAATATTGATACATGTTGCTAAGTTTTCTATTCTTTCACGAGACCTAGTCATTCAGAGAAAGTCTTATTATTAACCCCTTCTTATTTGTTCGAACATCTCCGGATGACATGGCACTGAATAATTAATTACTAGAAACAATGGATTAGTGCTTATGTGTTAGGGTAAAAACTGGTGTTCTGATTTGCAAAATAAATTATACTTTTGCTCACACCACGATGAGTCTGCAGTATTACTAATTTTCTGTGCAAGAATTGTGTATATGAACCCCTTGATCATGGGGGTGAGCCAGACAGATTTTTAAGACTTTCCTGTTTTGCTTGGGGTGCTGTTCGTTTTTCTTAATGATTTTGCTGCTAATTGGGACTTAGAATGTATCCTGATTTATTTATTTTTGCATACTCTGCATACCTTTGCACATGAGAGCTTTATGGGTATGCATTTATTCTATCTCACTCATTTAGAATGTATGCAATAAAACCCTCTAACTTTCTATTGCTATGGAACTCAGTTATTGAGTGAGGTTCATTTATTCAATGAGTTGTATTACTTAGATAATTAGATGTTCGGGGAGGTGCCTTAACTGGAGGACGCAGAGCCTCATGATATTGAGGTTTACAATGTCTTCGATTCAGTAAAATGTGGAATGACCGAATGAGGTCAATTTAGGGGTGTCTACATTTTGTGATACGATTTTGCTGCCACATAATTAATTCCCAAATGTTTGCAAGATATGGTATTCCCCCCCCCCCCCAATAGAATTGTGATTGCCAATGCCATGGGTATAGTGACGACCTCACTCCAGGTCATTACAGACACTGTCTTCAGCAATGAACTATTCACCTAGAAATCTTTTTTTCACATGTGTAGTCAAAAGAGTTGGGTGGAAGGAAAAGGAAAACAAGACTACCATAACCAGAATGCTGTTGGCCGTCACACAAAGAACCGGGACTAGAAACAGTGACGTGGTAGGGAGGTAGTCACACTAGTCATCATTCCAGAAAGGTTGTCAAAGCTAGGCCGCCATATATTTTCAGATTCTCTTGCTGAGTTTAAGTACCAACCCCCACTTGGCCACAAGAATGAGCGTGAACCTTCTACCACCGCAGTAATCACGATATTAATTTGCTCGTTTTCCTGCATTGGGATTTAAATACCAGTGTACCTGTTGATTGCACCCCACGGCGTCTTGTTCTTGAGGTGGGCGGTGGCAACCCCACCTCCAACCCTTACACGCCGTTTATCCGCTGCTGGGTGTGGGATGGCGCCTAAGGGAGCAGGGCTGCTTCCCCGTCAGCCCCCTCTTGAGCCTGCTGACTGTAAGCGCATCCCTCCGGTCCTCCCCTTCCGGAGACGCCGTCTTCTCGCTGGGAGGCAGGAGACACGCTCTCATCAGCTCCGCGTGTAGTGAGGATTATCAACAGAATTTAGCCCTCAGTGTTCTGGCAGGGCGCAGGCAGTTGTTGATCACAGGCATTGTTCTGAACGCTCTGACAATACCAGCTGCCTTGTCTATTGTGACTGGAGCTTTATGGAAGCGTTTGTAACTCTCGCGTGGGTTTCTTGAAGACTGGCCTCATAATAATATTGCCTCAGCCTAATCTACTGGGTTTATGCATTTTTAATGGAATTTGTTTTGAAAATCGAGGACGATTTCGAAAAACGTCGCACACTTCATCCTCCCGGTAGAGAGAATAAAAGGAGAAGCGGGTTGTGTGTGGTGTTTTAGTGTGTTTAGCATTCACTTTTGCTGGCATTAAAAAAGAACAGCACGCTCCTGATATAAACATACTAACACTGGGCCGGGAAGGAATTGATTTGGAGACGGACTGAAACTCTAGGTCATTAGCACACTCAGAGGGGTGGGTGGATGAGATGTTTTTGGGAGATAGACTCACTGGCACTGGTAGAAGAGCACACAGACACAGGTCCAGAGCACATTGACATAGGTCCAAAGTCACACTGCCACCGGTCCAAAGGCACACTGACACCGGTTCAAAGGCACACTGACACAGGTTCAGGGGCACACCAGCACAGGTTTAGAGCACACTAACACAGGTTCAGAGCACACTGACATATACCCAGAGGCACGCAGCCGGTTCACAGGCACACAAAGCAAACACAAGGAGATGATGGACAGAGCGCTGAAACTTTACAGACACTCACCCCCAGTCACAGATCTGGGTTGAACCCATCATCGTTCTTTAGCTCCCTTCGCCCCCCAGTTCAGACACAGCTATATGCAAATTAGTCTTGAACCTGTGTCTCATAGGAACAGTCCAGCCCAAATTGCAAAGCCATGTCTTCCCTGGACCGGAACCAAGCATCCTGGGACCGGTTTTGGGGTAACACCCCTCATCAGCAAGGTGAGCTTGAATCCAGTGGCAATGTGAGCAAGGGACCCACGTCTGGGCATACCCTGCCAACTTAGGGCATACAAAGTAAACACAAAGAGATGATGGACGGAGCGCTGAAACCTTTCAGACACTCACCCCCAGTCACAGATCTGGGTTGAATCCACCATAGCTCACTTCGCTGCCCCAGTTCAAACACAGCTATATGCAAATCAGTCTTGACCTTGTGCCTCATGGGAACAGTCCAGCTCAAACTGCAAAGCCATGTCTTCCCTGGACCGGAAACAAGCATCCTGGGTCCAGTTTCGGGGTAACACCCCTCATCAGCAAGGCTAGCTTGAATCCAGTGGCAAAGTGAGCAAGGGACCCACGTATGGGCATACCCTGCCAACTTAGGGCACACAAAGCAAACACAAAGAGATGATGGACCAAGCTCTGAAACTTTTCAGACACTCACCCCAGTCACAGATCTGGGTTGAATGTATCATCGTTCTTTAGCTCACTTCGCCACTCCAGTTCAGACACAACTATATGCAAATCAGACTTGACCCTGTGCCTCATGGGAACAGTCCAGCCCGAACTGCCAAACTATGACTTCCCTGGACCGTAAACAAGCATCCTGGGACTGGTTTTGGGGTAACACCCCTCATCAGCAAGGCTAGCTTGAATCCAGTGGCAAAGTGAGCAAGGACTCTACGTCTGGGCATACCCTGCCAACTTAGGGCGAACAAAGCAAACACAAGGAGATGATGGACTGAGCGCTGAAACGTTTCAGACACTCACCCCCAGTCACAGATCTGGGTTGAATCCATCATCATTCTTTAGCTCACTTCAGCACACCAGTTCAGACACAGCTATATGCAAATCAGACTTGATCCGACACAGGTCCACAGGCACACTTACACAGGTTGAGAGGCACACTGACACGGGTTCAGAGTACATTCACTCAGGTCCAGAGGTAAACCAACAGAGGTCCAGAGCACACTGACACAGGTCCAAAGGCACACAACATAGGTTCACAGGCACACCGACACAGGTCCAGAGGCACACTGTCACAGGTACAGAGCACACTAACACAGGTCCAGAGGCACACTGACACAGGTCCAGAGGCACACTGACACAGGTCCAGAAGTCCACTGACACAGGTCCAGAGGCACACTGACACAGGTCCAGAGGCACACTGACACAGGTCCAGAGGTCCACTGACACAGGTTGAGAGCACACTGACACAGGTCCAGAGGCACACTGTCACAGGTACAGAGCACACTAACACAGGTCCAGAGGCACACTGACACAGGTCCAGAGGCACACTGACACAGGTCCAGAGGTCCACTGACACAGGTTCAGAGCACACTTACATAGGTCCAAAGTCACAGACACAGGTCCATAGCACACTGATACAGGTTCAGAGCACAATGAGACTGGTGCAGAGCACACTGACACAGGTTCAGAGCACACTGATTCAGGTCCAGAGGCACACTGACACAAATCCAGAGGCACATTGACACAGGTTCAGAGCATACTGACACAGGTTCAGATGTACACTGACACAGGTTCAGAGCACTCTGACACCTGAACAGGAACTCACTGAAAAGGGCATAGAGAGTCATGGCTACTAACTCTGGGACAAGGACACATATACACACACACATGCATAACAATCCTTCAGGGGCCCCCAATCCTTCAGGTTGCCCCATTCATCCCCAAGGCCAGTGAATATCTGTGGTATATGGCAGACTAAAGTGCCCGTCTTCACATTCTGCAGGGAGGGAGCAGCATTTTAGGTTACACCCCTGCACAAGCACTGACACTGGGACAGGGACACTGGCACCATGACAGGAACACACTGTGGAGGGATCCTCTCACCTAAATTGCCTACGAGGCAATTGTCTTGGGTGTGTTCTGTAGGGTAATCTGGCAGTGCCAGATAGACATTCTGCCAGGTCAGTGTGTGGACCAGTGTGGTGGCTGTGCTGGGCCGGTTTGGAGACTGTGCACTTTGCCCACAGCAAGCACAAATACATGTGGTTTCCCACCCCTCAGAGACCACCCATGCATCATTTCTTGTCTCAACAAGGCCAGAGCTGCTCAAAATACAAATAAGGGACACCTTTTTTTACTATCCAATTCATAAATTTGGGCACTTTTATTTTGGTGCACCAGCCTAGTGTCTGCCCAAGACCGATTGCAGGAGCAATCCCCATATAGAAGCCCTCAAACAGCCAACCTCGCAATATTAACCTGGATTAAGGTCATGGCCAACAGGCAACGTAAATAGCAGTCGCAGTACTACAAGATTCGCAAAACAGGATAGCGTGAGCATCATTACTTACTGGTATACTAGAAGACCATGCATAAGTTTACGAAGATGACATACACATAGAGAAGAGAAGAGGCTAGCATACTGACACAGAGACACAGGGTACAGGTAACCACCAATACTAACATGTAAGGACCCATCAGAGGTGCAGACTAACACTAACCATCTATCTTGTCGTATGCCAACAAACATGCATAGGCACACATCACTGGCTTAGGGACCCTCGAGCAGCAATACTTAGACCACACTGACTGCAGACTACAGCTGTTTGAACATACAAGACAAATGCAGGAGAAATATTGCGGCTGAATATTTTCATGGCCACTATTCATCTTCTCTGTTAGAATCTGGTGCTAATTGACCCATTAATCCTGACTCTGTCTTGCTACTAATGCTGTAGAGGAGCAATCAGACAGCTGATGATGGAGAGCGCTGCAGTAAGTTCACATATGTATCTGTCTTTCACCATCACAGATACCAAGGCCAAATTACCCTTCAGCCTGCATCAAGGACTGTCTTATGGGACAATGAGCTTTTTTGGGCCTGCAGGTTCTCGTACTTCACATGCCGGAACTGTAGGTGACCAACGCCTATAAATATTTATTTGTGTCACAGGAAGCTCTATATATAGGCAAGCATGCATCTTTTATATCTTCCTAGACACTGCACTACACCACAACCAACATAATCATTAGCCTTTCATGGAAGGCGATGTTGTCTTCTGCCTAAATTGCTACCTATCAAGGATACCTTTTTTCAATCTTGATCTCAGCACTTAGTTGGGTATTGTGATCTTGGGCAAATAGTTTTATCCGTTTGTACCTTAGGGGTGTTTAGAAACAGGAAGCATCTGAGTAGTGAGACCTCTGTTAACTCTGTATGTGGTTATTAAAATAATGGGCTTTAAATTATTTGGATTTCACCAAAATAGTACGGTGTTTGAGATTGGTACACTTCCAGAAAGGGTCTTTAATTATTCAGCGGTGCAATATACTTCCTCAAATTGCATGCTATCTCCAAATGCATATTCAATGTTCCTAAACCCTGACATACAAAATTGACCTTTACTTAAAACCTCTGATGGTCACTTCTCCATTTGCTTTCAAATGCCCCTCTCATTCCCTTCCATCCTCTGCATGCCTCCTGTCCCTGAGCACAACCGTCTTATGTCACATGCATGTTTGCCTTAATCTCTAGTTTTTGCAAACTAGCTACAACTCATTAAAAAATCACAACCTCTCCTTTTTAGTCATATCCCTGCAACCACACAATATCTAGTTCATCTAAAAAAAACACCAAACATCTGTATGAACTCATATACCCTCCAACTAATGTTCACACTTAACTCCTATTAGTTTAATCTATCACAAAGAGACTGCATGGAACGGCTTGCTTGAGCCCACAAGAGAAGGTCAGGGTCAGAGGTCAGGCGTCAACTTTACAAATTGTAGACTCCATGGAGTCCATGCACTGCTGAACAGCCGCGGTTCCATTGCTGCTCCTGTGTGTAGCGACAGTAGCGTCTGTTTGTGGGCTACGCTTCCTCGTTACCAGCATGGTCATGCCATCGTTTTATTTAGTTTTATCTATATTCAGAGCCTTATTCTTCCTGTTCTACAGTGGCAGCACGTAGCCTGCGTAGAGAGTGCCCGCGATAATGAGGTTCTGTGCTCCCAAGTAAACAGCCTCCGGCCGCAGCTGAGTATGCCACCTACGTCACATGAGCGGACGAACTTTCCTTGCTCGCCCGTTTGCCGCGGGTTTCTTGAAATAGCTGACCTGGAAACCCTGAAACGTGTCCATAGGGTTCTCGAGATGGAATAATGTCCGTTAGCAGCCCAGAGCCCAATCGGGCTCGTTGGGCTACACTTTGGGCCAGACTAATGAAGTGCTCGTGTTTCCAAGAAACGTAAATGAATGCATTCATTATTTTGAAAGGCTGCGTAGAAAGTTTCCCACAATGCACGAGTCAGGACAGCTCTACTCTTCTCTTTTTTCCACATGTTTTTATTGGCAAATTTTTTGTTGAATTACAGTGTTTGTCAGTGGTGCTCCTGACACAGAATTCCAGTGCTACAACATCAATCAAAATGGGATCATCAGGATAGAACATCACATTCTATTGGCAACAGGCTGTATGTAGTAAATATTTCAATGACCCCTGCTTGGGTTACATCATTGCGCAGAGGAAAGCAAGTCAGAAAAACAATAAGTAATGAACTATAAACAAATAAACATTACAAGATCTAATTAGGTTCTTATTAACTATCCATATATGGGCATTCTCGTTGTTGCATCACCACGCTAGGTGTGTCCCTGATATTATGTGGGGCAGTAGCGGCCTGTGGTGGGAGTGCTGCCGGTTGCCGACGTGGGGTGGGGGAGGGGCAGGGTGGGGGGCAGTGAACTCCGGAATACGGCCGCACAGAGGTAAGTACAAATACATATAAATAAAACTAATTTCGTTGCGCGTGCTACATCGCTCCCCTCCCCCGCCCCACGTCAGCGCCCGGCAGCATTCCCACCATGGGCCGCTACTGATGTGGGTGCAAAAGGACAATACCCTGTCAGTTTGTTACAGGAGGCGGAGAGAGGAGTATGTGTCTTGTAAGTGTTTAAAGTATATGTCCATACGTGGTAACAACCAGGAGGGTGCAGCGCCGGGACGGTTTTATAAGACGGGTTATGAAAATATCATTTGTGTGTGAAGCAGTGGATATTGTGCTAGTTCCGGCTGAGCAGTCAATATAACGCCCGTCAAGCCAGACCTAACCATGGAAGGAAACGGTTGTCGTTCTGGGGGTCGTTCATCCGTTTCAGCTTCTACTGTGAGTAGGAAAGTTTCCAAGTTTCAGCCCTGGTCCAGTTCAGCAACCAACTCACGCAACCACTGCTGCATATCTGGAGGTGCAGGAGACTTCCATGTCATGGCTATGTTGCATTTTAATAATACAAAATCCAAATCTATAAAATGGTGTTTATGTTTATTGCCCTTCGTTCGGGGGCGCAGTACCAATAGGCACAATTCGGGTGTAGGAGTCAGAGTGTGCATTGCCAGAGTGCCCTCAGCCTTGTTATGTTTCTTCCATAACAGGTGAAGCTGCTCAGTTCTGGCTGCCTGCTCAGTTACCCGGTTCTCTAGAAAGCAGAGATCCTGCTCTATATTCGAGAGGTCGGTCAACAGTCTCTTATGTATCCCCCAGGAGGCTGCCAAACAGTGACCCTGCACCCCCACCATGTGAGCATCCCACTCCACTGCTCGAGACATGGCACTGCCTGCATTAAGGGTAAAATATTGATCAATACAGTGGGCAAGATCAGTACGGAAGGGGGGTTCAGATAAAGCCTCTGACTGTAGACGCCATTTGGGTATGATTGGGCATGATTGGGCATAGTCATCCCTACTGCAAGGTCAGTCACAGGAGACAGTGGTCAGATAAGGTATGTGCAAGGTATTCCACCCCAAATAATTGCGCTCCTAGCTGCAACGTACATAGAAATAGGTAAATTCTGGTGTGGACGTCGTGGATCTGTGAGTAGAAAGAGTAATCCCGATATAGAGGATGCAGGTGTAGCCATACATCCAAAAAGGTGAATGTGCGACATCCATCAACCAAGATGCTGTGCGGATCGTCGAGTAGTAGCCGCTCTGAGTGGTGGGTGGAGTGGCCAAGCATCACATCTGGGATACAATTAAAATCCCCGCCCCAGAGTGGATGGGTCTCCTAGAAGTGCCGATGTAAGGGTATCTAAGAATTCATCCTGTTATTGTTGGGGCATAGATTGAGGTTAGCGTGAGGGATTCAACATCTAAATGGTTTTCTAGGATCACATATCTACCACCCTTGTCCACCCTTTGAGTGTCCACCAAGTAGGGTACCCCCGGTGCCACCCAAATTAAGACCCCTTGAGCGAAGGAGGATTCCAACGTGCCATTTACCTACCCTCTCCATTTGTCACAGAGTTTGTAATTTAATGACATTAAGGTATGTTTCATGGAGCATGACTATTTGTATTGTGTTCTGCTTAGGAGAGACATAAATGCGATACAGTTTAGACAGTGAGCCAATACCGCGAACATTCAAGGTGATTATATGGTATTGAGGGACACAGGTTTCTGGTAACCCTCTCAACATATCATGCATTGTATGTGAACTGGAGGCCTCAGGTGTCTGTCGCCCACCTCCGTGTGGTGTGTGTGGGTCAGGTAGACACTACATATGTACATAACACACGGTGTTGCAGCAATTCCTGAGTGAAACATTAGTAGAGCATCTCCGTTAACCATGATAACAATAAACAACAGAAGCCCCCCTGGGTTAGTAGCCATGAAAAGGCTCATCCATAAGAAAATCCCCAAACTAAACATCCACATCAATATATTGCGAAAAAAGAGAAGCACACAAGAAAACTATCTATGCTAGATTCGCTGGGAAGCATAGAGGTGGCGTGACACCAAAATCAAGGTCAGGGGCCGCCTGTGACCCTGATGAGGTGGCAACATTGCTCTGGTGGGTCTTCCTCCAGGTCCTCGATATTGGCAGCCTGAATTTCAACACCAGTGGTTCGATGAGGCAGCAAACAAACCAGGACGAGCTGGTTAAGTGGATAGCCAGGCAGAAGAGGGAAATATCACTTCCTTGCAAGCAAATCAGGGTTCTTTGTCTTCCCCACTCACTATGTCCGTGACTCTGTGTGCTAGACTGTGAACCATTCTCATCAGTCGGGCCTTCAGGAAGGTAATCCAAGGCCAGTACGCCCGTCGGAAACCCGCAGCCTGGATTATTGTTGTGGTAGCGATTCCACTGGTGGCATCCCGAAAGACCCAAGGGCAATGCGGGCAAGTCGGTCCAAAATGGAGCAACAGCGTGGGCCACCGCAGGCCTCCGATACGAAGTTGGAAGGGGAAGGAGGACGAGAGGAAGCAGCCAGTGCACTCACCTCCACACCACAGGCTTGGGACAGGTGGTTCCGAGAGGCCACGCCACACAATCTTCGCTGCGAGTCATCTGGTACATGCCTCGGTTTCCCCAGCATTTCTGTGACTGGGCGCCTGGTAGTCATTGGGCGGGTCTGGCCCACATCACTCACCTCGCCCTTGGCGGCTGCAGCTCCTGGCCAGAGTCGACTCGGCCACAGGTCGAAAGGCATCGGCTGCACAAGGCAGCTCCGGGGCAATCATGGATGCAGTGCACAGTAAGGGGCTGCTGATGAAGAGCCTGCGTCCCAGAGTCGCGGCCGGGCTGCAGCAGCAGGTCCAGCCCCATTCGCCCCATTCACCACATGAGTTTCACTGGTAGGGAGGTCAATCACTCTTGCCAGAAAAGCAGTCCGCCTTGCTCGTCATTCATAGATTGGAGTCATCATTAGCTGGGATGTGGGGAAATAAAGCAGGATAAATATTGGGCCCGGTGCGGAACTCCTATTTATGCGTCCGCCATGGCTGTCATCTTGGCCATGCCCCTCAATCACGACAACTCTACTCGATCTCTACTTAAACTTAATATACAGCCTAAGCTGCCTGCACCCTCACATTAATTACCGAGGCTGAATATGGGAGGACCAAATATATTTGTGCCATTAACGACAAGATAAACGTTTTTCCAAAATGTCCAGCCCTGGCATTAGCTCCCCTACTGCAGTGCTGTGCACCATCGCTAAATGTTGGGGGTAAAAAGAGTAAAAGAGTGGGGGTGGCAACAGGGACAACGGTAGGGAGGGTGGGATGTGAGAAGCACATGGGTAACCAGAGTGCTGAAGGGTGGGAATGGGCAAAGAGACAAGGAAAAAAAAGTGCTATGTAGCAGCCATATTGCTGTTTACTCTTATTGCAAGTGGGGTTGGGTACCACACAGACAAGGCAAGGGTGGGGAGAGCATGAGGAGTAGGCGGAAATAAGCAACACCGACAATAGGAGGGTTAGGTGTTGGAGGGAAAAAGCAACAGAACACTAAGAAGAAAGAAAATAGGACATAAATCACAGAAGCAGCAGCGAAAATACCTTAAACAAGATGGGTCGATCAGTACTTGATCCATGCTCCACACGAAAGAAGAGGAAGTGAAGCCAGCATGCGCTGGCCAATTGTGAGGCAGCAAATAAGAATAACAATGAATGCTAAGCAGTGGGCGGGCTGTAAACCCCTTGTAGAACACAATATCTCTTGCAAGCAAGAGCACATGCACTGCAGCAGGCGACACCTAATAATGACAGAAGCATGAGCTTTTCAGCACTGGGTCTCAGCCCTGTTTCACAAGGGCTGCATATTCAATGTCCAGTCAATGAATTTCAGTCTGAGAGATTAGTAACACTATCATTTAGCCAAAGCTGCCAGCCTGTTTCAATTTAAAGCAATTCGGTGAACTGAAGAGCAGCACTGAACCACTGAAATAAACATCTTCCTGTCAACAGAGGTTTTATTATTGTTCATGTAGTTAGTTTCACTTGTTCTGCATGCTCAGAAAATAGTGTAGCCTTCCTCAAAATATTACATTCCTTCAAGTCCCCCAAAGCAGAACATTACCGATGAAGTCATTCTCTGTTACAGATTCCTGGATCTGTGGAATAGAAATAGTGTGTCATCAGTATGTGCCAAGTTGGAGACTGGCTTTGTGAGATACTATTTGGGTCTGTTTTTCAATCGAAATCCATAATTTGTTAATGAAAGAAAAATTATCAGAATATGTTCTACTTTTTTAGAGAACACAGCATTTATTAATTGTTGCTTATTGATATGCTACAATTTAAGAACTCATTTCAATCCAATTAGTGCAGATTACCTTAAGAAATGTGTTCTTTCGAAAGAAATCCAAAGTTGAACTTCAGCAGGATTTTAAAAAAAACACGTTGGACCTACTAGAAGTTTGGCGGATAAGGTACTCCATCACAAACATGGCAGATATTCTGTCAACTATATAACAAATGCATTACTCCCTACAGCGCTTGGAATACAGCAGATGGGATATCCTCACATTGTGACAGAATAACCCATCTGCCAAATTCTAAGTTGTGTTGTGTTTTGTTAGCATATGTTATGTCGATTTGTAGAGCACTCTAGTCAGCCATGAGGGTATCCAGGCACTTGAGAAGGTGTATAGGGATGTGGTCCCTGTCTAATTATTCAAAGAGCCAGATCTTCAGCTTCTTGAAAAATTCAAGTAGCAAAGAGTAGGCTCTGATGTGTTGTGGGAAGTAATTCCATGTTTTGGGTGCTATGTAAGAGAACGAGTGACCTCATGCTCCGCTTTTCTAAATGATGGGTGTTTGTGCGAATGAGCGTGAGGCTCAGCACAGGTGTCTTGATGAGTTGTGAAAGTGTATGCAGCTGCTGAGGTATGTGGGTCCCGTATTGTGCAGGGCTTTGTAGATGTGGATGAGGAGCTTGAATTGGCTGCATTTGTGAATAGGGTATCAGTGGAGCTCCTTAAAGCGGAGTGAGATGTGGGTGTGGCACGGAAGGTTGAGTGTGAGTCTTGCTGCAGCGTTCTAGATGGCCTGAAGTTTTTTCTGGAGTTGCTTAGAAATTATGGCGTACAGTGCGTTGCCACAGTTGAATCAGCTTGTGATGAATTTGAATTTGAATTTGAATTTAAAAACATTTATTGAGCGCACTTATACCAAGCGGTTTCATGGCGCTTTTGAGGGGTACGACCAGCAGGTAGCAGCAAAAGCGTTTTAAGTAGAAAAGGCGCTGGAGAAGAGAACATTTTTAAGATTTTTCCGGAACTCTAAGTAAGAGGGTGAGGTACGGATTCCCAAGGGGAGGGAGTTCCAGAATGTTGGTGCTAGGGCCGCAAATTTTGCCCCGCCAGCTTTCTTTTTCTTGAAGCGGGGTACGGTCAGGAGAGCCATGTGGGTTGAACAAAGTTCTCTGCCTGGTAAGTAGGGGCTGATGGCTGAGTTAATAAACTCGGGAGCAGTGCCCATCCTGGCCTGGTAAGTGAGGCAGCCCAGTTTAAATAGGGATCGTTCTCTCACAGGCAGCCAGTGCAGGGCCTTCAGCAATGGGGTTGCACGATGGTATTTGGGCAATCCATAGATCAGGCGGGCAGCCTGGTTCTGCACCAGCTGCAAGCGGTGTATGGCATAGGCCGGTGCGCCATTGTAGATTATGTTTCCATAATCAAGGCGCGAAAGCACCATAGCCATTATGATGACCTTTAGCGCCGGGAGGGAGAAGAAACAGGATATTTTCCTGATTATCCTGAGGGAGAAGAAGCAGGAGGATACTACCGAACTGACTTGGGAATGTACAGAAAGTTGTGCATTTAGCAGAATCCCAAGGGTCTTGACTTTGGGGACCGGGAGTGGGGGGGTACCAAGTGAGGGGGGCCAAAAGGACGGGGACCATGGACTGCAGCCACCTCCAGTCAAGACTAACTCAGTCATGTCTGGATTAAGCTTGAGGTGGTTGCAGTTCATCCAGTCCTGAATGAATAGCATAACAGTTTGGACGTTCTGAGCGGATGAAGGGGAATGGGAGAGATTAAAGATTAGCTGGAGGTCGTCGGCATAGTTGAACACCGTGACCTCCAGCTGCTGCAACATAAAAATGAGGGGGTAGATGTATAGATTAAACAAGAGGGGGGAAAGTGACGAGCCCTGGGGGACGCCGCACTCCACCTTGCGGGGAGCGGCAGTGAAATCAGCAAGGTGGACCGCTTGAGCCCTATCGTATAGGAAGGATTCAACCCATGAAAGGGCTGAGCCCTCTATGCCCGCCGCCTTGACACGGGTGAGGAGGGTGGAGTGGTCCACCGTGTCAAAGGCGGCGGACAGGTCCAGAAGGATGAGGGCCTGCGAGAGATTGGTGTCGATGCCTTCGCGAAGTCCGTCCATTACCGAAATCACTACCTTCTCCGTGGAGTGTAGCGGTCGGAAGCCTGCCTGACGAGGGGAGAGACAGTGGTTTGCTTCCACGTGAGCACTCAGGGTGGTGGTGACGTGAGTTTCCAAAACCTTTCCCAAGTAGGGTAATAGGGAGATGGGACGGTAGTTGGAAGGGGATGAAGGGTCGACACCAGGTTTTTTCAGGATTGGGATAACGACCGCTGCTTTGTGAAAATTGGGGACAATGCCGTAGCTGAGCGAGTCGTTGAGGAGAGTGAGGGGGGGGACAGGGCAGTTTAGGTAGATCTCTCTAAGAATGTGGGCAGGGCCGAAGTCTAGAGGAGAGCCAGATTTTACCCGTTGGAGCAACGGGGGAAGGGAGTCCATGGTCAGAGGTGGAATAGTGGTTAGTTTGGTGGCAGTGGAAGGGGGAGAGGGATTAACGAAAGTTGGTGAAGGGAGGGGAATATTAATTTTGATTTTAGCAACCTTCTCAAGAAAGAAGGCATTGAGCGAGTTGCATAGATGTTGGGAAGGGGGGATCGTGGCCGTGGCTCTATTGGATGCAGCTAATTCGTGCACTGTGGCAAAGATTTCTTTGGACTGGGACTCGGCCATTAGAACCCGGTTAGAGTAGAAAGCTGTCTTGGCCTCAAGTATGGCTTTTTTGTAGATCTGGAGAGCAGAGAGGTAAGCGGTTTTCAGCGTAGGGCAGTAGGCTCTCCTCCACGCTCGCTCAGCTCTCCGCGTGGCTAGTTTCTTTGCCTTAAGGTCTGAGTTGAACCATCTGTTGGCTGCGTGAGCCCTTTTAACCGTGATGAGTCTCAGGGGAGCGAATTTGTTGCCTGATTGAGTTAGCCAGTTGTTGATGGTTGCCAGCTGGGCAGGGGCGGCGAGGCCTGAGAGGTCGGGGCTGGTCCTGGCCAGGGACGAGCAAAAGGAAGGCATGTCAGCTTTGCCCCATTTCCTAGCCCAGATGTTCTTGCGGAGTGGAGGCTTCGCATCGGGGGCAAGGGCGAGGGAGAATGAGATAAGGGAATGATCAGAGCAGGGGAAGACGGTGGGGGGTGAGATGGGGACATTCAGAGCCCAAATCTGGTCCAATGTGTGACCGTGGATATGAGTGGGACTGTGGATGTAAGATGTAAAGTTGAGACTGGTCATAAGGTCCGTAAAGTCCCTGGAGTGGGGACTTTCAGCTGGGTCATTTGGCCAGAAATTAAGATCTCCTAGGACTAAGACTGAAGAGTTGTTGATCACCAAAGTGGCTAAGAGTTCTTGAAAGCTAGAGTTAAAAGACGGGGTGAGGTGGGGGGGCGGTAAATGAGAACACATGTCAGAGGCGTCTGATAGGAGGTAGAGCGTGCTACCAGGTAGTCCACTTCTGGAATTGGGGTGGAGGGGAGGATCTGAAAGTGGAAGTCAGTGTGGGCTATCAAGGTCACTCCTCCACCCTTCTTACCCTCTGGCCGATCCGCTCGGATGGCAGAGTGTGAGGGGGGCAGTGTAGCTAGAATATTGGGTAGGGAGTCCGCCTTGAACCAGGTTTCTGTTAAAAACAGGAGGTCGGGAGCATGCGTGTCGATGTAGTAAGATAGCTCATGCTGGTGGCTAACTGCTGACCTGGTATTGAGAAGCGTGGCCGAGATGTTAAAAGCCGGAGTTTGGGGAGTGAAAGGGTGGTCGGGGATCGAGGACGGTGGGACATGCGGGGGTAACATTTGTGACACAATCGTAGGAGGGGAGCGGGGAGGGGAGGCTGACAGGCCAAGGGCAGACACCAGGGTTGCTACAGGGGAGGGGATGGTGCCAGGAATCCAATGGGAGATGAGCTGATATGGGGGGTAAGTGATCAGCCGGGCAGAGTGTTGTGCCCCTTGCCCCTGCCGGCCGCGGACGGGCGCAGACGGGCTTGCCTTTGGCGCTGCGCCCGTCCGCTGCGCCTCCGGGATGATAGCTCCATTTTGTATTGCCGAGGGGTGGGAGGGTGGGAGGGGCCGAGCACTGGACTGCTCGCCCTTCTCCTGCCCTCAATCAAGATGGCGGGGGCCCCAGCAGCGTCTACTCGGCTGCAGGGGGAAGGTCTGGGGAAGCTGCAAACCGCCAGCACACCAGGGTGCTTGCATGGGGGTTCATCTGGTGTTCTGTGGAAGATATTTGAATATTATTCGTAGCAAAGATCAAGGTGGGGGGAGGAAGGAATTAATGATCCGTTCAGTTTCCTGTACTTATTACATCTGATCAAAGGAGAAAGGATCACTTGTCCTGCATAACATCGGGTATGCGGGAACGGTTCTGACTGGTCCCAATAAAAAACCCTCATACACGTGTTGGTAAGTTGGCGTTAATGAGCGGTATATCTTGGTTCTCCGCTGTCCCTTACACGTGTCTGCATAATCACGGGGTTTAGTGGTTTATGCAACCTCCAACCGGGAGACAATACCCTCAGTTAGTGATGGCAGACTTTCACTACCTGTCCAGGCTGTTAATTCATACCAAACAGCATATATAGACTTGTGGTACTTTAGTTGCGGCTGATTTCAGGGCACTTTACATAATCAGCCACAACACTATTTTGGTCACAATATATGGGTTTTCCGATAGCACTTTGTCTCTAGCAATATTGACTGCAGTTTGTAATTTGCGACAAGGTGGGGCCAGTGGAATAATATTTTGTAATGTTTGACATTTAGGGCTCACATGACAAATATAACATTTCCTGGTCCCCTAAAACAAGTGTTTGTGGTAGGTTAGCCAACTGTTCTTTGTGTTTTGCACATTTGTCTGAGGTTTGGGTGCCTGTCTGTGCAGGGAGGGATATGCAATTACAGACACTCACTCATAAATGACAAATTACACTTCTAAAGTTACTGCACCCAAAAAGGACCCAAGCCAGTAGTCAATGCACTTCAGCCCAGTCTAGCACTAACCACACATGGCTATTCACAGGTTCTGCCACACATGCCCACAGAAAACAATAACGATGGCAGCAGAGACCTAAAATAACACCCCATAGGAAATAATGTTATATATATACTAAAATGATTAATTATCTTGCATAAAAGACTCCTTGCCCCAGAATGCACCAGTGACAAAAGTACTGCGTACACGTCATGAGGGGCGGGGGCTGGGTTGTGAATAAATCGGGCGAATTTAAATATGCAAGTTTCAAGTGTGATTCTGTGCCCAGGATGAAGAGGCTGTGGGCCTTAAACGCGTTGACAGTGATAATGTAACAGCGGAGCCAGAAGGAAGACTGCAGTTTGAGTGCTGGAGGGCAAAATACTGTGTGTGCCTTCCCGATGCTACAGGGCACTTTGTTGGAATATATATATATATATATATATATATATATATATATATATATATATATATATATATATATATATATCCAAAACACTGTTGCTTCTGCTGCAACGCTGTGACCCGTTGAAAAGTGGCGTACACTCCGGCGAAGCAGCCGGAAACTCTAGTATCCCATAATCATGTCAACGTACAGTACGCTCTCAGGAACCACAAACCATCCAGAAGTAAGTTTAAATCTTCAGTTTAATCACACAACGCGTTTCGGCGACTTGCCTTGATCACGTATATATATACATATATATATATATATATATATATATATATATATATATATATATATATATATATATATATATATAAAAACACACACACACACGCTATTGCTGTTATTGTATTGTTTGTTTATTTATGAATTATATGCAAGACCTTGCAATTTGATTTCATTTTTTAGAGGGCTATATCAAACATATATTTTTCTATGTATTCATCTAATTATCTATTTGAGGATTTCATTGTGAATTTACTTATTTAAACACATAAGGAATCTGAAGGGATGAATACAATAATGTTAATATTGTGCCAACATGCAGATTGTTAGTCTGTCTTCTGTTAACAGTGACATTCAGAAACGTATAGTCTGTTGTTAGTTACCATCATCACCAACTGATCACGTGGGTATCACAAAATGAGGTGTTTAGTTTGAAGCGTGCATGTGAGCAAGGCCAGGTTTTGCCGAAACACGTAATAGTGGACATGTTGTGATAAATAAAATGCAAAAAACTTACTTGGAGTCTGGGCCCGGATCTGATTGCAGTTGATCTAATATATATGTATATGTAAACTGAAAAAAAAGGTTAAGGTGACCTCATAGTTAGGAATTAAAATAATATACTTTACATTTTTTTTAAACGTACAAATTCACCTTATCCACATCCAACTAAAATTAACCTAACAGTTTGACGCTTCCCACATAGAACCTTCCATTGAAAGTTAGTAATACTATTTGTGATAAAGCACTATGAAATAAAATTATTCCCACACTTGCACAATTTAATTTGGTTTCTATGCATCTACTGCACTGGACACCGGAAAAACTGTCCAAACTCAAACTAATTGACAAAAGTGTCCTCTGGATCTGCGAATCTGCCCATGGAGCAGCAGAACATATGTTTTTGGGCTGTACCCAGCTCAGGTCATATTGGGGAAAGCTTGCAGACCAACTGACAAAAATATTTAAGATTACGATCTCCTTAGATTTCCCATTGGTCATCTTGGGCGCATGGTGCTCACCCATGACATAGACCCTTAATGAATGCAGTCTTGACCTTCTTTTGGTTACTGCTACAAAAGTCATTCTTACAGAATGGAAATCTTTCATGCACATTTCCTATGACACCCGGTGGGCGCGGATCAATGATATAAGAAGTGCACATCATTTATAAGAGACTGTACAAGGAAATCCCAGAATTTTTGCAAACAATATGGCAGACTGGATGACTTTACACTCCACAATCCCACTGACCAAAGTCCTCTAACTTTTTCCAACGTAGATAATTAAGAAGACACATCTATTAACCAATTGTACATTTCCCTCCAACAACTTCAATCACCTGGATCTCTCAATTTTAAAGTTATTCCCATGTTGTTAGTAACGGCCTCTGTTATACAATTATTATATATTATGAATATATTATGCCTTATTATGACACCATCCTAAACTGACTCTTTGCCGTGTGGAACCCTGGGCTTGGGAATCCGTGTGTTGAACTCTTCCAGCGACTTTGCTGCCTGCTCCTCGCAGGTGCCGCTTCGTCCATCCGAACTGCGGGTTCAGTACCTTACCGTGGTTGGAGGTGATAAGGACTGCAGAGGCTTTTCCAAACATCGCATCAGGGCTGCGAGCGTTGTTGCAAGGACTCCATCTCCCAGGAGTCCCTGCCCGACCAATAGGCAACACCTGGTCCGCTCTCCCTGCTTGCTCCGCCACCAGGACACCCGAAGGTGTAAAATCATTTGCCTTTTTCATTTGTGTGGGACACCATCCTAAACTGACTCTTTGCCGTGTGGAACCCTGGGCTTGGGAATCCGTGTGTTGAACTCTTCCAGCGACTTTGCTGCCTGCTCCTCGCCGCACCCGCTTCGCGGGTGCCGCTTCGCGGGTGCCGCTTCGTCCATCCGAACTGCGGGTTCAGTACCTTACCGTGGTTGGAGGTGATAAGGACTGCAGAGGCTTTTCCAAACATCGCATCAGGGCTGCGAGCGTTGTTGCAGGGACTCCATCTCCCAGGAGTCCCTGCCCGACCAATAGGCAACACCTGGTCCGCTCTCCCTGCTTGCTCTGCCCACAGGACGTAACCCGCCCTATTTAGAGGTCCTGGGTAGCCGCTGCGCGGGACGCGCGCGGGCGTGCGCCGAGCTAAGCCCGGGCAAAGGGCGGGCTTCTAAGGCCGTCGGAGGCCGAGAGAGGTCGGGTTGGGTCCCCCCTCTTTCATGTGAGTTGCGGATTACATTGTTATTATTGTCTATCATACTGGGGTGGGGTCTGTAGCGATCTCCTTTTTTATTTTATTACCTTTGGCCTTGGTGTAATCCCTCTTCTTGTTTGGATGTACTATTGAAAGCCGCTTACCATTGTGCCCATTTGAAATCATGACTTTACGATCTGGGAAAGAAAGACTTGTACAAGTGACAACATCGAATGGGGTATTCACTGGCACTATTGATCACTTTTTTAAACGAGCAACATGTATTTTGGAAAAGGAAATTGCTCTTGCCGAAAAACGCTTATCCATCGATTAAGTTACAGGGAAGCGGTCATCGCTGGGGAAAACTGGGCAGGCAGTGTCTCCCCTCCAAATATGTCAATTTGATCCTAGTGTTAATATATGCCCAATTCCAGAAATGGCGCCAGTGGACCTAGAGTCTACTGTTGTCAGCCACGCTCTAGATACATCAACGAATAGCTCTTACACCAATAGCTTATTGAACATCGTTGACGAAGGATCTATATTATCTAGATCACTATCTAGTCCTGAACATAAAATCCCACCCACAGGAGAACCCCATAGGCTTAAATCTAACAAGAGGAAAAGAGTAGAGAAGTCTCAGGTGGGGGGAACTGCAAAGATATCTAAAAACAAGAGTACGATACAACCCACACAAGTTTTAATTACCCCCACCTCTAATACCCCCGCCCCTATAAATTCTACTGAACAATCTCCAACTAATAGAACTGATGACGGCCTCTTGGGCAAGATAGAATTCTTGGTAAAATCTTTAATGTTGACATTACTAGAACGAACTAGGTTGCTAAATGACAAAATGGACCTGATGGAAGTACTAGTAAGAGAAAATACGGCCACGTTAAAAAAGTTAGCTGCTAACACAATAGATGCTCAATCTGGAACACAGAAACCATCTAAAAAAGATATCTCAGGGCCAGCGCCAACAGCTAAATCTTTTCCTTTGCTTCCCCAGCAAGAGCATCAAGGGCTGGGGAAAAGTAGCAACGATAACAAACCCATGAGGGGTAAACCTATAAAAGAAGGAGTGGCAGCTAAACCCAAGCCTGCTCCCAGTATGTCAGCTAAAGTCATACGCCCATTGGGACAAGGAAATCCTGTTACTAAGTCTGCTTTTCCAAAGCCGACAAGTGTTAACCTACCTCCCGAATCAGCCCCTTATACAATAATCTTGACAGGAGTTGTTCCACTGGAGGAGGGGAAATCGGAATCATATAGGGAATTAAACAACAAAGTCACCTTCTGGCTAAATAAGAATTGAACCCTCCCACCTATGTCTACAACAGAGATACTTAACGTCAGAAGAGTGAACTGGGTAGGCCAAGGCTCAAAAGATCTGGAGGGGGACTGTGTTATAGTCAGCTTCAGGGATCCCTGGGTAGTGGACTTCATTTGTAGACAACCAAGATTTGGTAAAGTGGGTGAAGTCCAATCATTAACCCTGCATTATTTCTATCCCTTAAGAGGCAGATTTTGTGGCCCATCCCACCAAATACCATCGTATCAAAATAGCAGACCGAGAGGTAGGCACCCTTTTGATTTGGTAACACACTCCCCGTTTTTCCTCCAACTTTCAAACCGGTATGAACCGCTCTGTGGTCTGGAGGGGGTTGATTGACTTCAGTGTAAGTCAGCCAGTAACATCAGTATAGGGAACATAGTAAGCCGTACAGAGGGTATCGTTCTAACCCAAGATGGGGTGGAGGAAAGCAGTCCCCCAGGACAACGTAGTCTAACCGAGGTGGTAGTGAAGGCCCTGGGGGGGGGAATAGTGGGGGTGACCTCAATATATGCAATGTGGAAGATGGTTTTGCCACCGGAAAGCAGTTGGGAGAGTGTGGGAGGCATGGAGGAATCTTAATAGGGGCCACGGACCCAAGCAAACTAAGTCTACCGACGAATCAGGATTCAATGATTAAAATAGCTTCATGGAATATTGCAGGGCTGAAGGGGAAATTAGTTATGGCTGAATGGGGAGAGTTTATAGACCTGCATGATATCTTAATTCTTCAAGAAACTTGGGCACTTGACCCAATCTTTCGTGTGGGCTATATTAACTTTTACAAACCGGCCATCAGAGGGAAAAAGGGCAGACCATCCGGTGGTTTGACAATATGGATTAGACAATCCCTTGGCTATAGGCCTCATGAATTGATAGTCCAAAATATGGATATTCTGGGATTAAAACTTAGCAGGGATAATCATCAGGAAATATTTATAATCAATATTTATGCACGGGGCCTACCCGGGGGGCGATGTCCAGCTATTATTAATGATATTGAACTTCTAATGGATTCAATTGGGAGAGACAAGTTTATTGTAATAGCAGGGGATTTAAACTGTACCTTCGAACCCCTTCCAAGCGAGGGAGAGGACAGCTATGGAGAAGTCGACCAGTTATGGAATGTCCCACACCTTGTCCTAAACCCTATCAAAAGGGTTACCGAGGCAGCTCTGCACTGGCTAGGCTTATGCCTGGAGTGGGGCCTACGAGCAGCCAATGGACAAGCAAATTCGGACAAAATTGGGCAGGTAGCCTTTGATAACGGAGTAAGCACAAGTAGAATTGACTACTTTTTAATTAAACTAGAGTTTTGGTCATTATTAGAGGACATGGTCATTTCAGCGCGCCCAGAGAGTGACCATAACCCTGAGATATTAAGTTTGAAAACTGATGGTGGGCTTGGTAGAATTAACGCTACTAATTGTACTTCAGCCGAGGTTATCCTAACCAACGATAGACGTAGAGTTCGTTGGTGTAGGGTAGTGGACGACCAAAATACCCTCGACAAAATATCCTATGAAGTCTCATCATCTGTGAATGTAGTTAAGACTGTGCTTGCAAATTCAGGCCCACTTGAGCAGATATCTACCCAACATGAGCAATTGTTTGATAAGCTGAAAACCCTTTTTACAAAGCCAGGGTCATCTGGAAAAATTGTGGAAGGTTCTTCTAGCACCAAATGGTATGACAAAATATGTCGCCAGGCCCATAGTTCCCTGATCACCGCTATTAAATCCAAGGTTACATTAGATATTAAGATGGCAAGGCTGTACTATAAGAAGGGAGGTGAAGAAAACGTGGGACGATCGCCGCTGGCAGGATCTGTATGAAGCCTCCCTGTCCTCGAATCAGATTAAATTCTGGCAGGTAGTGAAATGGGGAGGGAATGGGGACACGCAAATACCAGTTAACAATGTTCCCATTGAGGATTGGGTGGTGCATTACTCATCCCAGTTTAGTGGCACGGAGGCGGTTCCATTGCCAGCCCCGGTACACCCGATGGCCTCGCCATCAATATCACGCTCACTCCTAGTGTTCGAAAACAAAGAGGCAGAGAAGGCGTTGTGATCGGTCCAAGCGGGCAAAGTATGGATTGTATCCCGGCTGACCTTTTTAAGTATGATCAACATAACTGGGTGCCATACATTACGATATTAGCAAATACCATTGCAAACGGGCTAGGATACCAGATTCATGGAGAGGGGCGGAAATTCTACCTATTTACAAAAAAGGAGATCGATCACTACCAGGGAATTACCGCCCTATAAGCCTTATAGACGCCCTACAGAAAGTTATAGCAAGAATGGTCTTGGTTAAAATTCAGGCTTGGATGTGTAAGGATAATATTCTATCCCCGATGCAAGCAGGCTTCGGGTCATGCACTAGCACAATCGATCAAGTGTTCAGATTTACTCTGATATACTGGAAGGTTGTGTTTTTAGGTGGAGGTACTTTATACGCAGCGTTTGTGGACCTTAAATCCGCATTCGGGAGGAGGAGCTTGGCGGGCACCCGTGATGGCCGCGTGAGCACAGCGCTCTCCGGACCCCCGCCACTCCCGGCATAATATCCTGAACATATCCTGATTCTTCACGAGGATTTGTGTAGAGGACACCGGGCTGATCTTCCTATGGTTTTTGGATTTTGATTCGGACCGGGGGCACCGAAGATACGACGACTCGAACTTTCGGGGTCCGCCCTGGAGGTGCGCCCGGGTCTGGGTGAGGCACTGTGGCCGTGTCTGAGTTGAACAACAGCGGCTGGGGGATTCGACTTGTGGGTCCCCCTCTTAAGTTTCGGTTTCGATTCTGCCTCGGACTGCGACGTCTGGCAGAGGAGTCTGGCCCTTGCTGGGTCCAGCGGCACGAGACTGCTGTTGTGCCTTTGGCTTGCTTATTGTCCTTCCGGGCTGGCTCACGCCTAGAGGTACCCTCGCCGCTGCTTTTTGGCTACAACGCCTTCCTCTCCTGTGGCCATTTTCACCTGCTCGAGTGAGTCCCCTGGGACGCGGTCTCCAACATGGCGGACAGAGGGGACCGAGAGACTCGGAAGACCAAAACGCCCCTTCGCGGGGGCCCGGTCCAGTCTAACGTCATGGACCGGTACACCCATTCGAAGGGGTCCCCTGGAACCGCCTTGCCTGGCCCGAGTGCAGTTGACCACACTGTGGAAACGTTGACGGAGCCGTCCTTGCAGGACATCATGGGCGCCATTTCTGGCATGAAGGAAACAATAGGCCAACAGTATGAAGCTTTGGCCCACAAAATCGACACCGTGGCCATTGATGTGAACTTGATTCGGGCCGACCTATCTAAAACCAATGAGAAGGTGAAGTCATTGGATCTCAAGTCATCCAGCCTCACGACCGATGTCTCGGAGATACAGACGGAGATTGGCAATCTCCGAAGGGTGAACGATTTCATGACCCGGCGCTTGGAGGACTTTGAAAACAGAGCACATCGTTGTAACGTGCGTGTGGTTGGCGTTCCGGAAAATCCGGACCCGCATTCTGTCGATCTCCTGGTCGAGGACCTGATACAGAACTACCTCTCTCCGTCTGGGTTGAGTAAATTCTTCGCAGTGGAACGTGCCCATCGTGTTCCGGGAGGCCAGGGTAAGCCGGGCGCCCCGCCGAGGCCTATTGTTGCGAAACTCTTTCACTATAGAGACCGGGACGCTATCCTGCAGGCATCGCGAGTGAAGGGCCCGGTGGCTTTTGAGAATGCCACGGTGAACTTCTACCCGGACTTTTCTCAATTGGTGCAGAAACAGCGTATGGGCTTCCGTGGAGTCAAGAAGCGTCTCCGGGACTTGGGACTGCGCTACGCTATGCTTTTTCCAACCAGGCTGCGAGTTGAATACAATGAACGGACCCTTTTCTTTGATCGGCCTGATTCCGTGAATGACTGGCTGGACTCTCTGCCGGACCGACCTCCTGAGACTGAGCCCGCCGAACACCTGGGTGGTGCCGAGGGTGGTATAGAGAGCTTAACTTATTGTCTATGCCCCGGTCTCCGTGCTACGTAACTTCTTCAGGGATTTTATGCCTAAGTGCCTCTATTTTCTGTGTGTCTTCCTCCTTCTTTATCTTGATCGGGGTGGCGGGTGGGACAGGGCCTTTCCTCCTCCGGGGTCTTTTTGTAGAATGGGGGTTCTTGGGCGACAGGCACACTGCATGTTGGGGTGGCTTTTTAGCTTCTTGCAGGGGTGCAGGGTGGGGGGTGTTTTCTTGGTAGTTGGGGGGTGGGTTGATGGGAAGTTTGATGTTTGTGTTTTGTTTTTTCAAGGCGATTCTATCTTGCTAATGGTGTTTTCGATGTCATGCTCATTGGGGGAGGGTTCCGGCATCACTGTGTGGGATGGGGGGTAGCGGGTTGAGGTTTATTTCGTGGAATGTCAATGGTCTGGGGGATCGTATAAAACGGGGTGTGGTGTTGCGATGTCTACGACGTTTGTCCCCTGATATTGTCTTTCTGCAAGAGACTCATCTAGTGGGCAATACTTGTCGTGCAATGAACAGGTGGGGCTATCGCCTCGTCGCACATTCGGGGTTTACCACGGGTTCCAGGGGGGTGGGTATCCTTGTCCGGGCTTCCCTCCCCCTGGCAATTGATGATGTGATTCTTGATGATCGGGGGCGTTACGCCGTCCTCGTGGGACGCTATGAGGGTCGGACCCTTTCCCTGTTTACCGTTTATGTGCACCCCGGTCTACAGACCTCTACCTTTTCCGATTTGGGCCGAGTGTTGTTGAGCCTCTCAGATAGTACTCTTTTCATTGCAGGTGACTTTAACTCTGTGTTCTCCGGTCTACATGATCGTCACCCCCCTAGGGACACTCCTTCGGCCCAACAATGGCTGGGTGGGTTCCTGGATACTTTTGGTTTATTTATTTATTTATTTATTTAGCGATTTATAGAGCGCCTGGTGACCCGGAGGCATCCCCGCGCTGTAGCATTTGTGGAGACCAGAGGGGAGAGGGGACTTTATTTTGGGAACAGCAGCGTTTTCAATTTTTTCCGGAAAAGGAGATGGCTGGGTTCCTGCCTCAGGGGGCGAGGAAGTGAGTTCCATCCTGAGGATGCTTTTACAGAAAAGCGTCTACCGCCGGTGCGTGCCTTCCTGTATCTGGGGACGTTGGCCAGATGCTCATTGTTCGAGCGTGGGGATCTGGGGTCCTTGTAGGGGGTAACCAGGTCTCTCAGGATAGCAGGGCCGAGACCGTTGAGAAGTTTGTGTGCGGTGCACAGGGCCTTGAATTCTACCCTTTGTCGTATTGGAAGCCAGTGGAGGGCCTTGATCACTGGTCTGGCTGAGACTCTGGAAGGGAGATTTATAAGGGATTCATAGTGGATTGTTGGAGACTTATGCACCCTACTCAGCTTCAATACACTTTCCATTCCGGGGCCCATGGGAGTCTGTCTAGACTGGATTATTTCCTGATGCCTGCGGCGCAGTCGTCTGCTGTTCGGGAGATTAGACACCTCCCCCGGGGCATCTCCGACCATTCTCCGCTTTGGCTTTGTTTTGAGGTGGGGGTGGAGGCGGCGGGCCGGGTGGCTCCCATCAACCCATGGTATCTGTCCTCCCCCGAGACCCGTGGTCTCTTGATCAAGTCGTTGGACAATTATTTTTTAGACAACGAGGGATCCGTCTCCTCTGCGGTGTCCCTATGGGAGGCCTTTAAGACGGTGATCCGCGGGCAGGCCCTTTCCCTTATTGCTGAATCCAAAAAGGCGAGAAATCGGGAGGTGGTGGAACTCGAGAGGGAAATTGTTGGGCTAGAGGCTGACTTGGAATCGGCTGTAACTCCTGATAAACTCCACGCCTTGGGTCTGAAACAATTTGCGTATAGGTCTCTGGTTACGGATGCGGCTAAAATGATGTTTCGGGAGCAACAGGGTCGTTTGTATGACGTGGGGGACAAAGCGGGTAAATTGCTGGCGTGGTTGGACAAGAAGGAGAGGGCGAATCGTGTGGTGCCGGTGATTCAGACCCTGAATGGTGTGAGAGCGACTGACCCGGTGGGAATAGTGGACTGTTTTGCGGACTATTTACGTGTGGTTTATTCCCCTGTGTCTGACCGGGATGTGGATGACTCTCGCCTCTTGTTGCGTGATATAGCTCTGCCCTGTGTCTCCGATTTAGACCGAGTCTCTTTGGACTCCCCTTTTTCCACGGACGAGATAGCGACTGCCATTCGCTCACTCCGTTCGGGCAAGGCTTTGGGCCCGAATGGATTGCCGATTGAGTTGTACAAGCTAAGTCCTGACAGGGTAGCGCCCTTTCTTCGTACCATGTTTTTGGAGTCCCGGGAGCGGGGTATTCTCCCATATGATCAGCGTCTGGCTACGATCGTTGTTATTCCTAAAGAAGGTAAACCCCGGGACCTTTGTTCGTCTTATAGGCCCATTTCCCTGTTGAATGTTGAGCCCAAGGTTCTGGCTAAGCTCCTGGCTACCCGCCTCCTGACGGTTATTAGCAGTTTGATTCATCCAGACCAATCCGGATTTATCCCGCATCGTAACACGGCTCTTAATCTGCGTCGTCTCCACGGAGCCATTGCGAGGGCGGGGCTTCTGACGGAGCCGGCCATTTTGGCTTCGCTAGATGCCTCGATGGCCTTTGATACGATAGAGTGGCCCTATCTTTGGGCGGCTCTTGAGAAATTTGGTTTCGGTCCTGGGTTTATTGGTTGGGTGAAGTTGTTATACGCCGAACCCTTGGCGCAGGTTGTGGTTAACGGTCGAGTTTCTGTTCCCTTTGGCCTTGGTAGGGGGACCAGACAGGGGTGCCCCTTGTCTCCTCTACTTTTTGCTCTTGCTTTGGAGCCGTTAGCTGCGTGGCTTCGATGGGAACCTTCACTCAAAGGGATCCGTTGGTCACCAGATTTTGAGGACCGCGTCTCGCTTTACGCGGATGACATTCTTCTTTACCTTACTTCCCCGCGCAAATCTTTAAATGTCCTATTTGACGTTCTCACTTCGTTTGGCGCTAACTCTGGTCTGGTTATTAATTGGGCTAAGTCCTGTGTATATGTTCTTTCGGGTGTTCTGCCCCCGTTGCCGGATAGATTTCCTATCCAGGTTGTCCAGTCCGGCTTCAAATATTTGGGGATCTTTATTACGCTGGACTCCTCACTCTGGTTTGAATGTAATCTCCTCCCCCCGCTTCTTAGACTGCGACTGGATGTGGCCCGCTGGCGTAAGTTACCCCTGTCTCCTCTGGGCAGGGCTGCCCTTTTCAAAATGATGTCTTTGCCACGATTCCTATACGCACTTCAGAATTCCTATGATGACGTTCCCGCTACCTATTTCCGAGAGATTGAGAGTCTCCAAAGGCAATTGATTTGGGACGGGCGTCCACGTATCGCCCTTGCGAAACTTACCATCCCTTGGTATGACGGGGGCATGGCGCTCCCTGATATCAAAAGATATTATTGGGCTACCCAACTGTCTGCCATTAACCACGCAATGTATTCCCCGGGTCGGGATCCGGCCTTTGAAATGGATAGACTCCAGCTACCGGGAGGGGATTTTAATAGAGCGCTTTATTCCAAGTCGGCTGGGCGCCATCTTACGGGCCCGTCCAGGATTGCAGTCAGTGTGTGGCGCGCCGCGAATGTGAGTCTGGGATGGGAGAATCGGCTGACACTGGCAACTCCGCTTTATGCTTCTGAGCGTTTGGGATGTCTCTGGTCTACTAAGGGCTTTGACCGCTGGGATATGATTGGAATATGTAGAGTGGGAGATGTCTGTGTGAACGGTAGAGTGAAGTCCTTCGAGGCCCTTCGGACCGAATATGACTTGAGTGATAGGGAATTTTTTCGGTATCTGCAGGTTCGCCATGCCCTGGCCTCTGTTCTGACTCCTGGTGTGGCCCTCCCCGAGTCCTCCCCTCTCGAGGATCGCATTCTGGATGGCCACCTTCCTGATAGCACTATCTCCCTGATTTACAAGAAGCTGATTAATAATCGCGCCGACTTACTTGTCCGACTTAGGGAGGTTTGGGTCGGCGACGGGCTGGAATTGGATGACGAGGATTGGCAGTCGGCACTCTCTTCTCCGAAAGAGGTCGCCATCCCTGCCCGTCTCCGTTTGGTTCAGCTTAAGATCCTCCACCGGGTGTATGTTACGGGTCCGCGTCTGGTTGTGATGGGTTTTTCCCCGGACGGTCTATGCAAAAAAAAAAATAAATAAATAAATCCGCATTCTACTTAGTCCCGCGGGACAAGTTGTGGGTAGCTTTGGGTAATATGGGAATGCCACCAGAACTCTTGGAGTTTACCAAAAGATTGCACGAGGAAAATTTTGCCAGAGTCAGATGGGGTAGGCAGGGGCAGGGGACCGAGCCCTTTCCTGTTACCCGTGGCGTAAGACAGGGGTGCGTCCTCGCACCAACCCTGTTTTTAATATTTATTAATCAAGCAGTGCAGTATTTGGCAGACACGCCTACTGACGCGCCTGTCCTGGGCGGCACCAAGTTTCCCCTCCTCATCTTTGCAGATGATACGTTAATCCTGGCAAAAAACCAAAAGGGCCTACAGTTAGCAATAAATAAGTTTGTGGACTTTTGTAAAAATAATGATCTAGAGATCAATGTGTCCAAAACTAAATTTATGGTCTTAACCAAAAACAGACCACAACGGAGTCATGTTAGTATGAATGATACTGACCTAGAAAAGGTGGACGTCATGACACATCTGGGGGTGGTTTCAGATCACAGACTGCGTTGGAAATCTCAGATCGATGCCCTTTGCTTAAAATTTGTTCGTTTAACGGGGTGTTTATTAAAGGAGCAACGATGTTCACTAACTAAAAGGATATTGCCAGCATTAAAAATGTATAATGCAAAGATAAGCACTGCAATTCTCTACGGCGCGGATCTATGGGGCTTTGTGGACCTTGCCCCCTTGGTAAAAATCCAAAATAAGTTTCTGCGCAGCCTGGTAAGCCTCCCACAATCAACCCCGATCCAACCTTTATTATTGGACATAGGCTGCCATTCTATTAAAGATCTAGCACGGTACAGGTTGGTAGCACTGTGGAGACGCATATGGTCTACACCGGAACTGGCCCTATTTGCAAACGAAGTTTTGGATTTAAGATCAATTATGGGGTCAGGAAACCTCCCGTGGTTCCGCGAAGTAAAGTCCATATTGCAAAACATGGGTCTAAATTCACAGTGGACAGAGCCGGGAAACAATGTTTTCCCGTCTAAAAAAGAATTTAAATTACTGTACTGGGCAACTGTAAAAGAACAATACGTTACGCTATCGCAGTCAGTAAATTTGACAGGATTGTTCTTGAGCCATAAGGTAGAAAATCGGCTTAGGTCTTACTGGGACATCATCACCAGTAGTTTGGACCGAAAACTCTACCATCAGTTCAGAGTTGGCTCGCTACACATAAATGGCGTGGCCAGCTATCTGAGTACTGTCCCTGGTGTAGTGGCCATAGGGAGACCATTCGCCACATTTTCTTTGCTTGTCCAGCATATTCCGTCCCCCGGTGCAAATGGCTTAAACCAATCTGTAGTAGGATTAAGACACGGGTGTGCATGGAAGGCCTCTGGGTTTTAAGAACTAACACCTCAGAGTGTGTGACAATAGGTGTGGCAAAATTCCTTGGGTGGGCTTGGTCTATCAGAGCAAGGTTCCCATCTGTAATATGATCAGTTGATAGTTTTTATTATGAATCAATTTCTCCAAGTCTTTAGAGTTAATTTAATCAAGTTTTTAATGTATAAATTATGGATAAAGGATAATATGAATAATTTTAATTGCTAATTTGTCTATGTACTGAATTTTATGAATTATGTATATATGTTATATGATGTCTTTTATGGTGTAAAAATCGAAATAAAGACGTATGAAACTGATATTATGCCTAATTATCGCAGTTGAATGCTATTTCTGGAAGTTTCTCTTTTATCTTCTGTTAATTAAGTTGTTTTATGTACGGATGTATTTCTACCCACATGAACATGCAACATTCAGCTTATGTCTTAACTTAGATTATATTAAGTAGCTTACAATTTACAAGGACGTTCATTCCTACGTTTACAAATTACACTCATACAAGCTATGTATTGTGTATAACGTTTTTTGTTGTTGTATATGTTAATGTCTCTGTGTCGAAATACACTTCAATAAATATTTATTGAAAACAAAAAGCACTGAAAAAAACAAAGGTCAAAGGGACATTATCATTAGGTGAAAATGTCAATTAAAACAAAACATTTTCAACTAACAAAACCACTGAAATTTACCAGTTATAATTATTTCAAGTGAAAATAATTCGAGCTATGAAGTAACTATAAGCCTCGCCCCTGAAAGATAACCATAACTGGTGAATTTCAGTGTTTTTGTTAGTTTAAAAGTTTATGTTTTAACTGAAATTTACAAGTACCTCTTGCCTTTAATTTTCCAGTGAATTTCTAAGGTCTTTTTAAATGTAAAGTAAGATGTTATTTCAATTCCTAACTATAACTCCACTTTAACTTTAGTTGTTTTCTGGAAATTTCTATTTTTCTTACATACAGTCAGATGTACATCATCGTGCTACCTCTGCACTCAACCCCCCCCTACAGCCATGTGTGTGTGACCCACCCTTCAACTTTGAGTGGTGTAGGGTTGGATACAGCCCTGGGCCCAGCAGCGGCCCCTGTGGGCACTCAACCACCCACCACGAGCTGCCAAAGGCCATCCACGGAGTAGGCTTATTGGCTTTGTCAGGAGCTGAACATATCAACATATGTAAAGCAGATCCATTGACTTTGTCAAAACGTCATCAATTATTTTATCAATACATATAATGCAATGCTTAATAATACTAATTGGAACACAATTTTTTAAATAACGCTTTTTGTAAAACAACCATAAACATGTCTTTAAATGTTTTTTTCTAAAACATTCTGCAGGCCATAAAATGCTGCCATAGAACAACTCACAAGGGGTTCCTGCACTACAGGTGAAAAGCATAGAACTCCAGCTTAGTGTGCTTTAAAAACAATGGTAAACTGTCCAGGGATCGTGGATTCAATGGGAGACTTGCTGTGATTTTTTCAAAGTGGCTGAGGAGCTGCTGCACTCTCTGCAGTCCTCCACAACATTACAAAAAATACTAGGCAGGGCCCCTGCTGCCCATTCTAGGGGCACCACCAGGATCAAACAATCTCCTTTAAAAGCCTCACACGGCATTATAGGTATTCCTAGCGCCAATGAATAATAAATTATTATTTCAGTTTTTTGTGGGTGTCCATGTCCCACACTTGATGCACACTTTGGGACCATGGCTGTAGCCCCAAGGCCCCTGCAGTCCCTGCCAACTGCCCACGAACAGCCATCCTGGGAGCCAGTGGAAGCGGGCCATAGGATGGCTCGGGAAGAGGAGCCCCTTTCCCCAATTAAATAAATGTATCAGCTCCAAGGCCATATTATGGGTCCAGTAGGGGGAACCGTACTCCTCTTCCCCAAAAAAGGAAATCAGTCCCAGCACATGGGGTCCCTGGGGCCTAAAAATGACTCGGGAGGGTTGCTGTGCACCACCTCCCCTTTAAAATGTAAGCAGCCCCAGGGCTTAAAATGGCTCAGCGAAGGAGGCGCATGCCCTCCTCCCCCAAAAAATGTTTGTGCCGACCCCCTGGGTTCTGATCTATACCAGGGGGCTTAAAATTAAAAAGGGAGAAGCCTGCGCATTTCTTTTTTTACTTGTACCGCGGATCCTCTGAAAATCCACAGTACCAAAAAATATATATTACATGACTGAGGACTGAGTCCCTGAGTCCTAAAAAAGCTGCTGCCACATCTTTGTTGATTTGGTGGCAGATAATCATATCTTATTTTTAGATCTGTTAGGTCCACTAATCCTCATAGGCGTGATATATATTTATACATTTGAAACCTTAATTTTTCAAACATTACTGAACTGATTTGCATCAAATCACAAAAAGCATTCTTTCTGGATCAATATCTAGCTTTTTGGCAAATTTGGTGTAGTTCCGTTCAGCCGTTTTGGCTGTAACTGCATCCAATCTTGCAATGGGAAATAGCATGGGGAAAAAGTGTTTTGGGACCCTCATTTTTCTCAGGCTCCTCTTGGCGGATTATCTCGAAACTTTCCAGGAAGAAGGTGAGGTGGATGAAACTTTTTGGGGAAAGTTTTGTGAAGATTTGTTAAACGGCAACAACATTATTAGCAAACCACAAAATTAATTTCCTATCAAAATGTGAGTGGTCCTAACTATACTCAATGACATCCCCCACATATACTAATTATTAGATTGTTGTAAAGTGTATTAATAAACTTATTTTACTATTGAAGAAATGTTAATACATATTAGATAAAACATTTATTGCAGTTTTTTTAAATTATTCTTTAGGAAATGTTATTCAAAATGTAAATAAATCTATTTTAAATAATTATTTATTTATTACACCTCTAAGTTAATGTGTGGTGACAGATTATTTGTTTAGTTCTAGGATTAAAATAAATATACACAATTATTTTAAGGTCATATTTTATATTAAAATATTTTAATAATTGTTTAAAAGACTTAAAAGGCATTAGATTGTGACTTTTATTAGGTTCTAAGGCAGTAGGTGGTTTTGGGCAGTAAGCAAATGCAGAGGATATTGCTGGTTACCAGTGCTGTTTAATGTATGAAGAGTATTTCATTCCATCTATATGCCAGAGGTTTTTATTGCATACTCCTTTCTCAAAGGTGCCAATAGTGCGCAGTCAAGACTATCTCCTGGTGCTGTTAAAGGAGTTGAAACTTAAATGCAGTACCACATAGTAACAAGACTTGATAAGCAATATCTGGCTTAGTGATATCATTTAAAAGTGCTGATTTTACAGGAAGGGGTTTTGGCATTAAAGCCCAAAAATGTCTTCAGTGACTCATATCTCCCGCCCACTCCAACAAAAGTCTTCTCCTCCATTGGAAGGTGTCTACACAAGTACAAAGTGTCAGCAAAGTGATATCTGAAAGTTTGCCGCCTCAGCCAATGATGCGCCCACAGGCAACCACTGGCTCAAATTAAATACTGAATTTCTTTAGCTGCATATGCCGAGTTGTAAGAACTCCTGATTGGCGTGCAAACTGCAGTTTGCACAGAAATCGGTATTCCGATTTGTTCTATAATTACTGCACATCCTAATTACTGCACACCAACAACTCTCCCACAAACATTACACCCAAAAAAGGGTGCAATTTATCAGAAAAAAATGGTCCGAAAAAATGTGAAACGATGCTCCATGTTATGCGTCATTCGGATCTGTTGAACTCAGAATAAGCGGTAGTTACTGCTTCCATGAGAATGCTTCACCCTTTGGTATTGGTAATTAGTAAGCGCCATTATGTTCACCCATGACCCCCCCCCAACTTCAAAAGATACTATATATAGATCAGATGGAATTGATTGAGTTGCATTGCCTCGATGTGGCATCTTTTGAAGAGTTTCTTGAGGGAGCCGTAGATTCGGATATGAACCCGAATGCTAATGCCAGGCTCTACAGACCGGGGGGCAGATTTACAATAAGTGGCGCATCCATGCATTTCAGCAGGGATGCGCCACTTATTGTGCGCCATGCCTCCGCCACCATTGATACGCCGTATTTACAATGTGGCGCACCAATGGGCAAAACCGGCACAGATGCGTGTCACATCTGTGCTGTAAAAGCGGTGCCTTGCTGGAGTTGCGTCGCAAGCACGACGCAGCTCCAGCAAGGCTCTGGGGGGCCCTATCTTGTGAATTCTGCGTCAATCCTTACGCCTGCTTCAAGCAGGCGCAGGGTTTTGACGCAGCATGGGCCCCAAAGTGACTGAGTGAAATCTTGTAGATTTCACTCAGCCACTTTTAGGAGGCGTTCCTGCGCCGGAACGCCCCCACCCCTGCGCAGGAACGCCTCCTTCTGGCGCAGGGCTTTACAACGTGACGCATCTCCCAGATGCGTCACGTTGTAAGCACCCCGCACCATGGCGATTCTTTTGCGCCGCCGCTGCGTCACAAAAGTGATGCAACGGCGGCGTAAAAGGGGCACAGGGGGTTTGTAAATCTGCCCCAGGGTCTCTAGGACTGAATCACGTATTTACATGTGCTGTCCAGCCGAATTCTTTTTGTCCTCTAGCAACACATTTCATGTATTTTTTCCTTTTTTTCCAGGATGCTATTGATATCCGTGACAATACTCTCTGTGTATTCAATAAACCTCCTCCTGAAATGCTCGAAGGAAACAGGTATGTTTAGTTGGAGAAAATGGTCATATTTCATTGAATATGTATAAGGCATGCTTCTATTTAGAAAAGCATCGTAATTTGTGCTTCAGCTCTCTCCTGTTCCCAAAAGCCTTAATGTCTGCCACCTTGTGGCAGGGCAGGAAACTGCTTCCTCAGAATCTAATTTTCATTCCATGTACTCAGTCTACAGAATGCAGAATGTATGCCTGGCCTGCCCAGTCCCACTGAGTGTTCCCTGCTGGCTTCTACCCTCAGTTTTGTCCCCACACGGGGTGGGAACCTTCATCATGCCTGGTTAGACTGTGTGTTGGGGGTAGGTGGCTGCACTTTAGGCCTTTTAGGTTGCGTACAAAGTAGTGTAAGGCCTTTGCTTGTGCTGCTTTTTCTTTGACCTCATCTCGTACCAAGCCGGGTCACGCTAAGAGTGTGAAATAAGGAGCCTTCAAAGGGAAATAATTTAGGCACGCGGGTAGGCCAAGGGGTTCTTGGAGGAGATCTCAGGCCAGATTTTAGACATCTTGTCTTCATATAGTGAGATGGTATTCTATAGCCCTGTGGTGCTAGGATGGGTGAACTACAAACCCAGATGTTGTAGATAAGATTCTAAAATGGAATTCATCTCCATGATCGGAGCGGAATTTCAAACCCAGGCCTAATTAAGACTAGGGTACGCTGAGTACATTTTATCTTAGCTAGCCAGCTGTGATCTGGGACTAGAGAAAATTCAACTTAATTGACATATCCTAGTAACCGGATCGATATTAATTGTCATCGCCACCAATCTGGTTAGATTCATGTTAAGTATCTAGAGATGAAAGACTCTAAGGGGCCCATTATGATGTCGGGCGGATTGCCCCCGCCAGCCTGGCGGGGGCAATCCGCCCGACATCCACACTCGTTTCCCCCCCCGCCATATTAGTATGACGGGGGGGGCCTCGGCGGACGGAAAGACTGTCCGCTGCTTTTCCACCCGGTCGCCTTGCGGCAGGGACGGAAAAGGAATAATATGATGGCGGTGTCTATCAGACACCACCAGCCATATTATGATGGGCGTCTGTAGGTGCCTTTCCGTGGCGGCATGCGGTCTTCACTCTGGGGGCCCCCTGTGGACCCCCAGAGTGAAGGAGAGGTGGGGGTGCACACGGGGGGGGTACCTGTGGTACCCCCTTCATTTGCATTAACAAAGCGGCAGGCCGCTTTGTTTATGCAAATGCATCAATGCATTTCTAGCATTGTGGCGGGCGGTGCAGAGAGCACCGCCCGCCACAATGCTAAAAATGCAGGATGTGCCCGCCACTCTGGCGGGCACATCCTAATACCCCCCACGGGACCCCCGCCCTTATGGCGGGCGGTCCCGAATTCCGACAGGATGGCGGGTGGACAAAGTCTGCCCGTCATCCTAATGAGCCCCTAAATGTCTCTGTTGCAACATACAGTCACTCAGTGCAACCAGTAAAGGTTTACATCATGTATTTGAGAGTTTCTACTCCCAAGATACAAGTCAAATTCAAATTCAAAATATCTTTATTCGGTTTTCAGTATGAAAGCCACAAAAGTACAAATATACACAGTAAAAAACACCAAAAATTAAAAGAAGAAGTTAAAAGTTCATGAGTTGTTGTAAATGAGGACTATTATACTGTACAGTATATTTACTAGGGTCCATGTTAAGACAGGTTCTCGGATTACTCAAAGATTCATGCGATGTTTGAGGCACATTCTAAGATAATGTGCCACGGATTTTGATACTAGGGGATTCTCCAAGAACTGCAATGCCAGGAATGCTGGACGACATCTTCTGACCTTCATTACTTTTAGGACTGGTAAAATCCATCTCTTACGGAATGATGAATAAAAAGTACAAAAGAAAAGAACATGGATTGTGGACTGAGGAGAGTTGGAGTCGCAGGGGCACGCTGTTGTGTTATGCGACCAATTGTTCTGAGTGGGAAATGAAACCATGATATGGAAAAGATTGAACCTGAAACGGGTGAGCAGTAACTTTTCAAATTGAGTCAGGTCTTGCTGCAAATATGATTGAATAGATGGTACAGTTTGTATCATAAGGCAGTGTTGTACTGATGGCTTGCCTATTTCTGTCATCAGCCTTAGTTGGTTTAAGTGAGACAGACATATCTTTTTTAACTCTTTTTTTGCTATGTCTGTTACTGACTGTGGGTCATAAAAGAACCTCAGGAGGCCGATATCTGTAAGGAAAGTTTTTACATAGTGTAGCCACTTTATCTTTTCCATGTGCTCTAGGTTCATGCAGTCGTCAATAATTTCTCTGGTGAGTGTGCATTCGTCCGTAGCCCATATTCTGCGCCATAGCATTATGGGTTGGATCTTGATAAGGTCGGAGATATGTTCCACTCCCAGTTCTAGGTGGCATCCGAAGGTGGTCGTGCTTTTGGGGACTGCTAATAAAAATTTGAAAAAGGTGTTTCCGATTTTTTGAATTTGGTCAACATTTGCTATTCCCCAGACTCCTGCTCCGAAAATCGCCGTGCTAATGCATTTAGCATTATAGATCTTTAACATCTCTGCCAGGGTTTTTTTTCCTAGGCGAAGAGAAAAGGCTTTTAGAGTGCCCACTGTTCGTATGAGCGATAGCTTGCGGGAATTAATTGCGGCTTTCCATTTGAACTCCTCATCGATGGTGATGCCAAGATATGGATAGGTTTTTGTTGTTTCAAGCGGTAAGTTGTCCACAAAGATTGTTTTCACCCTTTTCCCCTTACTGCCGGCATGCATCACAAAGGTTTTCTTTATGTTAACTTTCAGGTTAAGACTGGTCATGAAAGTGCAGTAATTGTTTAAAGCTCTTTGTAGCTGAATTGGAGTTCGAGCGAGGATCACCGCATCGTCGGCATATAACAGTGCCGGAATTGGACGCCGACCTGCTGTTGGAAAGTCTTTTGTTCCCTGTAGCATTGCTGCCTCTAAGCCGTTAGTATACAGCGTGAATAGGAAGGGGGCCAGTACACACCCCTGCCTGACCCCCTTCTGTATTGGGAAGCTATCCGTAAGTTGTCCTTCCAACCCATATCTTACCTTGCCTGTGGCGCCAGAATATAGCTCACGTAAAAAGTCCACTATTGCAGAGTCAATCCCCATTTCCAGCATTATTAGCCAAAGTTTTGAATGTACCACACAGTCAAACGCTGCCGTAAGGTCAACGTAGACCATGTGGAGACTGTTTTTTTTTACAGTTGTATATTTTGCGGCCAGTAGGGTTAAGTTCAAAACTTGGTCCACGGTGCTCAGGCCTGACCTAAACCCGTATTGAAGGTCTGAAAGAAGCCCTTGTTCCTTGGACCACTCCTGGAGACGATCAAGAAGTATCCTTCCTGCCATCTTTCCCACTGAGTCCAGGAGCGAAATGGGTCGGTAGCAGGAAGGACTGTCTCTATTGCCTTTCTTGAAAATAGGGACCAAGATTGATGTTGACCATGAGTTAGGGAGATTGGTTTCTTTGGCTGCATTCAGTACTTTTGTTAATAGTGGGGACCAGAGGTCAGGAAGAAATTTGTAAAGGTCCATTGGAACGGAATCTGGACCTGGCGCTTTACCATTTTTTGCCAGGTTAATAGCTTTCTGTATCTCGTTGATGGTAAAGTGTATGTCTAACGGATATTTCACCGGTGAGAGGTCAGGTCGAGGAGATTGATCTCCAGTTTTTGCCACTCCAAAGACCTCTGAAAAATACAACACCCAGTCCTCCGCACTTATTGCGATATCCAAGGATGGGCCCTCCTTGTTCCCAGCTAAAAATTGAGTTTTGACTATTCTCCAGAATGCTAGATGATCTTTTTGCAAGCTGCTGTCTAAAAGCTGAGTCCAGAGGTTGAGTTGTATCTCTTTTTTCCGTTGTTTTAGAGCGTGCGCATATGATTTCCTTAAGTTGACTATCTCTTCCCTGTTTCGTTCTTTCTTTGCTAGGGCTTTCTTTAGATTAGAATAGGCTTTTGTGCACTTGGTATTAAACCATCCTTTTCTTAGTGTGTTGTTTTGTTTTCTGGGTTTGATTAGTTCATTTCCTATGGTCTTCACTATTTTGTCATAGTCGTTCAGGATTTCTTTTGCAGTGGCAGAAGGATTTAGGCAGTTATTGATAAGTGTCCTGCATTTTTCAACTATTCTTTTTGTGGTCAGTTCTTGGTCTAAAATACCCCATTTTAGGGTGAAGCCGTTCAACCTGTTTAGCGTAAGTTTTTCTTGATGCAATAGGGCAAAATTATCTTTTGCTGGGTTCTTATAGCAGGCTGGTTCTAAGTATATTAATTTGAGGGGATAGTGGTCGCTGAGTACATTATTAATCACTTCGAAATGCTTTATGCGATCTGCGTTAATGGTAGAAACCAGGATGTAATCAATTAGTGTTTGAGCGCCTCTACCATGAAAAGTTGACATAAATGGAATTGTCGGTGACATTATCATGTTCGCAAACCCCAAATCCAGCTCAACCATAACGGCTTGTATATTTGTTCCTTCCTCCGTATGTTGAAAATGAGTTAGGGGGTTATCCTGTTCGTCGGTGATCCCACAGGTGGGTACGTTGCTTTTGTCGCAGATGTGTAAGTTGAAGTCTCCGCCCCAGATTATTGAGTGTGTAACTTTAGCGTGTTTAATTTTTTGCTTATTTGTTATTTCAGTGATTTCACTGAGTGTTTTGAATAAGGCCGCCGAGCTCATATTATTGTAGAAGTTTATTATCGTGTAGAAAATTTGATTAGTTGCTTTAATATTGATTACTTGGTAGTTCTGATGAAGAGCTATGGGCGTTGTTTCCTTACAGGGCCAAAGGTTCGAGATGTATGTTGTTAAACCCCCTTTGCTTCTCCCTGAGTGCGATTTAGTAGCTTGCGAGAAGTATGTTCTAAATCCCACCAGATGGACTGGATCATTCAGCCATGTCTCCTGAAGACATATTAGATCGTTTGTCTGGGCCAGATCCAAAAAGGCTTTCTCTTTGTACTTGGATGCGAGACCCGCCACATTCCAGAATAGCAGGTTCCTCTCGACATTGGTTGTGTTGGCATTAGGATGGGTCATAGGAGGAGGGGATAGCTCATATGTCGTTAAATTTGGTCCGTCTCCAATCTGGGCCATTTCAGGCAGTCGCTTTTTTAAGGGAGATGGTGACGGTATCTGCGGACCTGTGACCAGATTGAGATGATGTTGTCTGGTTTCAAACTGGTGGCCTCCATTTGGAATTATGGGTTTTAGGATGGTGTCTTTTGTTCCTCGTTGTAATGGGCTTTGAGCCTTTCCTAGAGTATTTGGTTTAGAGATACCAGGTGATGAGGGTAGTAGCATGCTAGTTTTGTGCATTTGGCTTGGCATGTGGGACTGTGATGGTGGTCAGTCGACCATATCTAGGCAGCTAAAATGATTAAAGGTCGGAATTCCCGACCATGGTTCGTTGTACGTATATTGATAAGATCTTCTGCCAAAATTATTCAAGTCACCTCGTTCTCTGTGTTCATTTCCCCAGTCCCCCTGAGGGTGGGACCTTTGGTTGTTTCCTTGTCCCCTATTAACCTGATGCCAGTTTCTTGGTCCTTGCTCGGGTTGACTCCAGGACCAGTTTGAAGGCCAGCTGGGGTCCTCAAAGCGATGATTTTGTCGGGGGTAGAAAAAGGATAGGCGTTTAACGTTTATTCCTTCGTTATTTTCTAGAGTGTCCCAGGAGCAAATGTAATCGACTGCACGTGGATTTTCGAAGTTTACGATTATGCAGTCCCCGGAGGTTGTTTTAGGCTGATGACCTATCCAAGAAACCCTTCTTACCATGGTTATTCTGGTGTTGTTATTAGAGTGGTTGGGCCTGTTGATGTTTAACCAGTATCGTGCTTTGTTAAGTAGAGACCAGGTGGGTTCGTCCGTGTCCCTGCTTAATTCGGGGACACCCGTTAATATGGCTACGAAGGGAGCTGCTTCCGGGGGGAGATTTACTACCTTTGGCCATCTCTTATTAGATCGTCCAGGTTTGCTGTTATGAGACTGTGGTTGATCAAGTCTGGGAGTGTTTGCAGTGGATGGGATGGAGGAAGTTTTTATCTGATTAGCATTTGTTGAAGTGGAATCTGTACTTGGTTGATTTTGAGTGCTGGAAATGGATTTTGTGTTGTTTTGGTCAAGCTTTGTTTTCGCGGAATTGATCTGATTAGTAGATTTATTTTCCGATTCTTTCACCGTTTTCGTTGTGGTATTAATAGTGTTAGTAGGATTTGGGTTATTGGCTGGTTGTATTGATAGGTTAGTTGCGTTTCTTTCTCCTCTGTTGGTGGCGGCGCCTAGAGAAACGGGAAGATCGTTTTTCCTTAGGTTGGTGGTTGTTTTAGCTGAGGCGATTAATATAGCCACTTGTTTTTCTATTATTTCAAGGCTCTTTTGTAAGGGTTGTAGTTGATGTTTTATTATTTCTGAAATTTTATTTAACAAAGTTGTATCTACTTTGGGGTGACTTATAATTTTTTCCATGTGAGGAACCGATTTTTCTTGTCGATTCGGTTTGGTGCTGAGACTGTTCGCGTGGTCTTCAACTATGAGAACATCGGAAAAAATGTTCTTAGAGGATTCTATAATGTCGGTGTGCTGTTGAGTTTGTTGACTAGAGGATAAAACTGTATCCAGGTTTGTGACAATTATGTGTTCTGAGCTATGAGATCGTAATTGTAAATGGTTCTGTTTTTTAGGGATTGCTCCTTCCCTTATGCCTTTAAGTTCAGACTGTGTTAAGTCGGTATTCATTGGTTGTAAGCTTGCAAAGATATCGGGGGTCAGTTCGAGATCCTCAGAAGATTGTGAGTTAGACAGTTGTGAGGTTACTGATAGGTCAACAGTGTTTGGTAACGCGTGGATTTCAACATTTGTATCCATGGTTGATTTATTTAAAGGTACCACATTTGGGGTTTGGGCCTGGGCCAAAATACCCATCGATGAGCGCCGTGCTTGGTCTAGCTCATATGAGACACGGCGGTCAATCAGCAATACTGTTTGGTCAATGGTTTCGTTTACTTTATGTAAAAATTGTTCGATAGGACCCACAGTAGTTGTTATGTTTTTTTTCATGGTCTTACTTCTGGTGCTTCTTGTGGACATTGTATATTGGATGGCCAGGTACAACGGAGTATGTGGAACTAGTATTAGTAGTGTGTCTTTAATAGGAGTGCTATACTGTTGTTTTCTTTAACTCTTAGGGAGCTTTTACTCAAAGTTTTACCTTACATTAGATGTTAGGGGGGTGCGCCCGGCCCGGTCTCCTCCGGTCTGTGACGGGCTAGGACGGGCCCACCCTTGGCCCAGGCTTCGCCCCAGGCTCCGACCCGCGCGCGTCCCGCGATGCGCGTTTGTGGTCCTGGTTAAAAGACTATCAGGTGAGAGGGGGCGGGGCACTGGGAGGGGGCGCGGCTCACACGGGAAGAGGCAACAGCTGATGGAGCTGAGCGCTGAGCCTCGCAGTCCCGGAGCCGCGCCTCGCGCCTCCTCTGCGGCCACGCAGATGGTATTACTCCTCTTCACCAGGGGCTGGAGCAGTGAACAGACGGCAAGCTACTCCTGTAGCGTCAGGAAACAAATGACAGGCAAGAAACCTCACTGCGAGCGGCACCCGCGTAGCGGGGCCGCGAGAGGTTAAGAGCAGTTCGGTGGGGGCGGGCACTGGGAGGGGGCGCGGCTCACACGGGAAGAGGCAACAGCTGATGGAGCTGAGCGCTGAGCCTCGCAGTCCCGGAGCCGCGCCTCGCGCCTCCTCTGCGGCCACGCAGATGGTATTACTCCTATTCACCAGGGGCTGGAGCAGTGAACAGACGGCAAGCTACTCCTGTAGCGTCAGGAAACAAATGACAGGCAAGAAACCTCACTGCGAGCGGCACCCGCGTAGCGGGGCCGCGAGAGGTTAAGAGCAGTTCGGTGGGGGCGGGCACTGGGAGGGGGCGCGGCTCACACGGGAAGAGGCAACAGCTGATGGAGCTGAGCGCTGAGCCTCGCAGTCCCGGAGCCGCGCCTCGCGCCTCCTCTGCGGCCACGCAGATGGTATTACTCCTCTTCACCAGGGGCTGGAGCAATGAACAGACAGCAAGCTACTCCTGTAGCGTCAGGAAACAAATGACAGGCAAGAAACCTCACTGCGAGCGGCACGATACAAGTCGGCAAGCTCAGAATTAGGACAGCCATGTATGTACTTCCATATATATACCAATGGGCTAGACTTGACAGAACACTAGTTTTCCAGTTGCTCTGTCAGTGTTTTTGCAGAGCTCTGGACTAAAAATATGAAACACCTGTTGACAATATTCTACAGTCAATATTTTTACAGATCAATATTAATGATGTGATATTCTGAAATATCTCAACACAACTGGTACGCCCAAACCTCTGTCAATCAGTGTTCTCTGGCCTTTTGGTTGAATATTGTACATACTCGCTTGAAACAAATAGCCCATGATATGTTATTTTATAGAGCTCGCCATGCTTCATCAGTATTTCTTTTTTTAAAGGTTTAAGTTGATTACCCATTTGGTCCAGTTGGTGGACAACACATTATAGAAAGGCCTTCAGGAGTGACTAAGGTTCATCATTGGTGATCATCATTAGTAGCACATTTCTTCAGCCTCAGTTTATCCTCTCTCAATTTAACCAAAGTCCTAGTAGAAAGGGCACCATATAGTTCCCACGCTGGACCATTCACCAGTACGGCCATCATCTGTTTAATAGACCTATTTCAGCTTCCAGTGTGTTCGGACATAGTGCATAATGTGGTACTAGTTATCGAAACAGTAGTGCAGACTTCAGTTTCTATGGGCTACACAGCAGAGAATGTGCAAGACATGATCGAATCTGTCCCTCACTTACAAGCTCATATATTATTAAGGACTGGGGCTCTATTCAAATAGCAACTGAATCCTGCCGTCTCCCAATGGACATCCAACTAGTAGGATATTCCCAGATGTTATTATTTGTTACCAAATGCAATGCTCGTATCTGCAGTGCATATCAGAGATGGACAAGACTTTGGGATGTCTAGGTGATGTCTTTTTCAATCTAAGTGGGCCTGGAAAGTTACAAAATGTCTCTTTCCCAAACTTCAGGCACACAAATTTACAATACCAGGCCTGGGACACATTTGTCTACTAAAATCTGTAACTTCGACCCCAGCTGACACTCTTTCTGAATCCAGTCAGAGGTCATGCATGTAGCTATGAATGCCTCTGTCAGGCTAAACGGACCATGGGCAGATGTTGGAATTACTGTGCCCATGCTGATGACATTATTAATAAACTGTATTACATAACAGGAAGAGGCAGTGTAAAAGTGAAGTATCAACGATTGGAGTTTAAAACAATCTTCAAGAGGAGTAATTATCTTTGTCACTTGTTGCCATGCACATCTTTTCACACTCCCCTTCAGACACGGTAGCACAAAATCATTGATTCTGATTGACATTGCCACCGTGGGAAGGGGGTGAAGGGCACTCCTCAAGAATGCAAAATGAGTGTGTTTGCAAAGTCAAAGCATAGTAGTGGCCATACTGGCAAATCCCCTCTCTGGTCTCAAAACTCCCGGAGAACTGAGGCCTTCCAGTGGCCACCACTTCTGAACTGTACATCTATCTTAGTTCTGGTAATTGTATCAGATGTTCACATCAGCCAAAAGGCAATTCTCTTCCTGTCTCATTCTAGTCTGACTAAGGCAAAGTTTAAAAAAAAAAGCTGCACCCTCTACCCTATCAAAGTGGTACACCTCATACAAAGAAAGGTTTCATTGTTCACTAAAAATGTTTCTGAATTATTTTATGCAACTCGTTTTGCAATGAAATCTCATCATTATTCAATCTCACCCTGTGGGACGACAAGCTGAATCCACCAAATCCAAGAGAAGGCCTGAAAAAAACCGCATAGATTGTTCCACATGCCAACTGTCTACTTAAATCTTTGTTCCAGGGGTTCTCTCTTATTTTCAGGTTACCCAAGAGGTTATCATCCTTGTTCTCTAGGTCTCACTCTGTGCGATATGAAGAAACATGAATAAGACTGGATGTTAGATGAATTCCACCCACCCTGCCTTCTAGTTTGGGTGCCCAGTTTTGCTAAAGTATTCTTTGCAACCTTTTTACTCGAAGCCTGGATTGAGCACATGCTAACAGTACTGCCCCAAAAAAATCGGTGGCGGCTCCTCCGCATTGCGAGCACAGCAGGCACACACATTAATAAAATGGTAAAAGGTACCATTGAATTAATGTTGTACAGGCTCACACTGTTACAGTGCAATTGCACTATCGCTTCAGCCCCTGCCAGTCCGTATGTGGGACTGGCGAACTGTCTACAGCCGGCCAATCTCACATGCGCACTTCGGAGCCTGCAATTCCAAGGCTGAAAAACAGCTGAGGGATTGCAGCCGCAGACACCCAGCCTCAAAAGAGCGCTGGGTTAGCCTGCTCCAGGATTGGCTGGTTTCGCGCTCTACAAGAGGAAGTCCTTCCCCTTGCTCCCCAGTCACCGCCGATGGAGGAGAGCGCCAGAAGGATAGAGAGACGGCGGCAACATGCATATGGTGTATTTTTTGGGCATTGCGCCTCACCATACTTAAATGTTACTAGCCACGGCTGAAAAAAATGTATTAAAAAGAGAGAAAGTGAATGTTACTTAACTAGGAACCCCTGCTCCCGTAGCAAAGTCCTTAGAGTCTGTCTTAGTGCCTATTGCCTGTGTGAATCAGCCCATCCTCTGTCAGTTTCAGCTGCAGGCCTATTCAGAAACCCAGCAATAATATATCTGTAAATCTGTAACTATGCACAGTGTAGTCAAAAGGTGAGGGTTTGCATGCATTGGGAGCAAGCGTGCATGAACCAGTAATGTGCTCTAAAGAAAGCGCTAAACCAGAAAAACTGAACATGGGCCACCCTCCAGCTCTCTCTTACATGGGGTCACAAGAAAAGCAGGAGGACAGACTGTCAAAGAGGCCCTTCTTACCTAATTAATTGTTGATTGCCTACTCACATTGTTCCTTGAATGATATCCCAGCATAGGCAAGCTTGGTGCAAGGAGTCCTATATAAGGACTATACCCTTTTACAAAATCGATCGCCAACCCCTATGGCCCCCATCGTAACCCACAGACAGTCCCAGACCACATGATCAAATGCCTTCTCAGCATCCAATAAAATCATATCCAGTTTTTTTCCTGATCTTTCTGCCAATTCAAAAGCGGCAATTGCCGTCTTATTGTGGCTGGTGGTGTCCCTGCCCAGAATGAAGCTGTGTTGCTGTTGAGACACTAAGCCTGATAAATGGGAAGCAAGCTGAATCACTAAAATATTAGCAAAAATCTTTGATCATAGAGATGGGTCGATAAGAGCCCATCTCATCATATGGTTTGCTCTTCTTCAGGATTATAGTGATATTGGTCATGTACCAACTACTAGGCACTTCTTCACCCTTTTCGATGCAATGTATCACACTCTAAAGCATGCGAACTACAAAATCCTTCAATACTTTGGGATAGATTCCTTTCCTGCAGCCTTACCCGATGGCAAAGCCCCAAGAGCAGCCTCTATTTCACCAGCAGTAATATCTTTCTGGAGGGCCAAAATATGAGATTCCCCTAAGTATGCCAGCCTACTGCCCTGAAGATCTGCCTTGAGCCCGGACAGACTCAATGTTTGGGATTGGCTGTACAATTCCTGATAAAAGAAGGAAAACTCTTCTGCAATATCCTGAGGATTAGTATGAGTCAATGTGTCACTGCCTTAATAAGCTCAATCAGATAATTAGCCCTTTTATCTAAAATTTGGTGCGCCAAAACTTATCTCACCTGCTCCCCACATTCGTATTGGAGGGCCCTTTTTTTAAGATGGCTAGCTGCTACCTTCTTCCTTACATTTTGCCCCAGTAGGGACCGTTTATTATTCAGTTGAAGATAAAGAGCTTGTTCATGCCCCCAGTGCTCATAGCCCCAGCATGTAGCAATTCCAATTGTAAAATTGCCTGGCCTAGCTGTCTAACACTATGTCTTTGTTTTTACTAAAAATGAACTGCACTGTAATACCCTTGATATAAGCTTTCATTGCATCCCACTCCACCAGCGGTGAAGCTGTGCCTCCATTGACATCCAGAAATTCTGTGAGAGAGCCAGCTATAAGTTTACAGTAATCAGGGTTAGTGATGTGGTGACATGGAAACAAGAACTGACGCCATTCCCTCCTAACCGCGGAAGATTTGACTAACTATAGGAATGTGATCAGAAGTAATTTTAAGACAGACCTTCATTTCTACATTTTGTACCAAATACCCTTTAGCAAATACCATGTCTATCCTAGAATAATTCCTAAGCAGGTATCATGCAACTGTGCCCTATGTACTGACAGACCCGAAACTGTGGCACACTTCCTTTTTGAATGCCCGGATTATGTGCGCCCCAGATCCCATTGGCTCAAACCACTTTGTAGAGAGATGGGTACTCGTCAGTATTTGGTGGCTCTACGGATTTTGTCAACTGATACAGCTCCTTTCATTGTTTGCGCTGTATCCAAATTTTTTAAATGGGCCTGGTTGATTCGCCTAAAAAGACTGTCCATATCGATTTAATTGCTCTTTTAAACTAATTTATTCTGATTAATTGCCATTTTTTATTTGTTGATTTTAATGTACAGTCTCTTTCTTACGATGTGCTGTTTTATATATTTTTGTGTAATGCATTTATGATATATGCATATCGCAATAAAGCAACCAACCAAGAATAATGCTTATGTGGGGAACAAAAGAAGTATAACACAGTATAGCAGGATGTAATGCCCTCCAAATGTCTGTCCGCCTGTGCAGGCTGGCAGGTTCCTGGAAAGATGCCATAGTTCTAGCCATGCGGTGGAGGCATAATGATTAGTGGAATCAATACTGTGATCCATCACACAGTTGATGTCACCCATTAATAGTTTCATCCCAGACAAGCCCAATAACTCGAGGCAAAGCATATTAAGCATCCCGGGATCATCCACATTCAGCCCATAGATAGCACAGACAACAAATATCTGGCCATATATTACTAACTGTACAATCGCCAATCTTCCCCTCAGATCAGAGGCAGTTTTCAGTACCTTAAACTCTAAATTCTTAACTACCATTATAGCATAGCCCCTTATGGAGACAGTTTAAGATGTACTCATGACAATATTGTAGCCCAGTTGTTTAAGTAAAAGATTATCTTTATAAGTGGGGTGAGGCTATACATTTTGATCTCCTCCCATACTAGCTGTCATTTGCTGGATGAATTAAGGTTGAATGCATTCCAGGACATACACTTAGATCTAATCATTTCAGCAAAACCCCAACCCCGGAAAAGCCATCCCAGATCAAAGACCAACATCCATGTGTACCCCTAAAAGCATCAATTCAAACTGCGCTATTTGATCATTCTGACTTTCTTCGCCCCACAACACCCTTAAACCACCAATAGCAAATGTTACTGTATAACTTTACAGTGCAGCCCGACACGCACCCAACCCTGCTGCTAGGACCCCTCTACGTCCAGCAAAGGGAATCATTCCCACCCTGAGGCTGTTGATGGAGAAGACAGACCGAAGAGACTACCTCCCCATGCCCCCTGAACACCCACCAGCCACGCTGACCACCCAAAAGAAAGAGAAGCAAAATGTAAACAAAACGAGACCCTAGTCCAGGACAGCCTGTTATTACACAATTATACATATGCCTATACCAACAATGTTAACATTTTCAACAGCAAAGCAATAAAGCACTAGAGCATTAGAGCGCCTAGTCGGTTCCCTGATAGAATATCGATGTTAAAAATATCGATGTTAAAAATATCCCAAAAAATATACAGACTACAAAAATATTGACTACCATACCTTACACAGGAAAGTACAAAAATATAAAATCAAAAATATCGATGTAAAAAACTATAGATGTAAAAAAATCCCGATTTAAATATATATTTAAAATAAAATAATATATATTAAATATATTACATATTAATATTAATTTTAACAAAATACATCAAATGTAATATACATTTTTACAAAATATTACAAATAAACGTAATTAAAAAAATAAACACACAAACATAATAATTTATACATATATATTTACTTTAAAATAATTAATAAACTATTTTCTTTAATTTATTTTAAAACTTTAGGACTATATAAAAAAAAAATATATATATATATATATATATATATATATATATATATATATATATATATATATATATATTATCGCTCCATTTTTCCAACTTCCAAGGAAAAATCCACACTCGCGGGGTGCTTGACACTCCTTTATTTCAAGCGAACAACAAACAGACGCGTTTCAGCAACAGCCTTCTTCGGTGTTAGCGTACATTGCTTGCTATTGTGTATATATATGAAATCAATACTAAATGAAACAAAGGAGGGAAATTGCAATGTATATACTGTCTAATACTTTCGGGAAAACAATGTAAATATGTATGTATATTTATGTTACAAAATGGTGCCCGTATTTGCGCTAAGGTGCTAGTCCCTTCTCTAATGTGAAAATACTTACATGAATGGATTTAAACATGTTGGTTCCGGTGTGACGCTTACGGGTGATTGTGCGCTTTACAAATGTGGATTATTGTTATTATCCTCACTAAGGGTCTCTAGGCGCTGGGGGTCATCGGGAAGAATAAGCAAGCTATTGCCCAGAGTCACATGGTGCTGGGCTAATCTGCCGCCGGTGCTGGGGATCAAACCGCGATCCCCAGATTCCGGAGTCAGTCGCCCTAGCCGCGGCGCCACACCTCTTCCCCTTCCCTCGAAATTGCAATTAGTGAGGAACAATGGATTAACCATTTCTCACGAGTATATAATGGTGAGGTAAACTCGGCTGAGACGGATAAACATGTATGGGTGGATTACAGTTTGGAGTCCTTACCCCATTATCACAACCTACTGTTTACTCTGGATTAGGTGGAGCGGGCCCTTTCTGTTAGCAAGGGTGGCAAGGCCCCTGGACCAGATAGAATCCCTGTAGACTTGTTTAAAGCAAATACTTCTCTGTGGGGGCCTATTATAGTTCAGGTGATTACTGCTAGCTGCAGCCCTGCTTTTTTACCTACCTGGGTTGAATCCACGATTGTGCCCATTTTTGAGAAGGGGGACAGACAGGACCCGGGGTACTACAGGCCGATATCCCTACTAGATGCGATAACTAAAGTAGGAGGCAGAATAATTTTAGAACGCCTCCAGGATTGGGCCGAGGAGAACTCTGTATTATCTGACCTGCAATACGGCTTTAGTGCCGGATTGGGGACGGTGGAGCTGGGTTTAAATGTGTCCTTCCTGGTGGGGAAATACACGAGGGCTAAGAAGGGGAACCTGTTTTTATCGTTTGTCGACCTCACGGCCGCGTTTGACTGTGTGGTTCACAGTAAGCTATAGTCAATTTCAGAAGATATGGGAGTTGATGTCCAGACTATTAGTTTTTTTTAACGTTTTTATAGCAATGCCAAGGCACGCGTGCATCGATCAGGAGCAGAATCAGGCATGGCTGTGTCCTGGCCCCGTTCCTTTTTAACCTTTATATCAATGGATTGGGGAGGCCCTTCTTAAAGATAACCACCACTCCCCTCAAGTGACCGGACACCCAATACCTGCACTCTTGTATGCGGACGACGCAGTGCTGATGTCCTGCACACAAATAGGTCTCCAGAGAGTGCTTGATAGTTTTTCTTTATTTATGAATGATCTTGGTTTAAGAATACATTCTTCGAAGACTTTCATTATGCATTGTGGACCTGGTAAGAAACCTAGAGACATGTTCGTGTCAGGACAGAAGATTGGGGTAACCAAGAGGATTTCATATCTGGGTATTCTGTTTGCCCACAACGAAAACTGGGCTCATACGTTGCAGCAAAAAAATTAGTATTCCTACGAACAACATCCGCCCTTACTTCCTTTGCTAGGAAACTAGGCAAAAAAACACCAGAGGAGCTTATCGCTATTTATAAGGCAAAGTGTGTGTTCAGCGATAGTTTATGGGGCGTGAGTCTGGGGGTTTACTGACCTGCTCCCTATCCAACGTGCAGAAAATTATTTCCTAAGATACATTCTAACTGTCCCTAATGGTACTTCAGCGTGTATATGCCATGCGGAGTTGGGACTCCCCTTCATCTCCGAGTTAATAAAACTTGAGCCTGTGTTATTATGGCACAGGCTCTGGACCAAAGAAGAGGCAAAACTAAATAGAGATTCCTCTTGGATACCCTGAAACTAGAAGGGGCTTCGAGGATCCCATGGATAAGATATGTCCGTAATTTTTTAAAAGATCTGGGCTATCTAGAGTATTTTACTAACCCCTGTACCATTCGGTCAATAACCAGGAAGGAATTAAGTAAATAGGGTATTCTGCTGTTGGACTCCATTAGAATTTCAACTGAGATATTAAAACCCACAGTCCTGCACAACCAAATGATTTTAACTTCCTTTTACATCGAACCCTATTTAACCTTTGTATCAGGAGCTCATGACAGGTTCCTATTAACCCGATTCAAGTTGTTTTTTTCCACAGATTAGTCACCCATCCTAAGATGAACGATTGGGCTCAAGACCTCCAAACATACCCCTGCGATAATACTTCTGCCCAATCCACGATTCATGTTTATCTTTTTTGTAAATTTTATTCCTACGAGAGGACTATTTATTAAGTACCTGTCTTAAAGTGGTTTGGTCTTCGACAGTGTCAACCAGCTTTTTTGGCACTACAACACTTGGACAACGAGCATAGTGTTTTTAGGATAGCAATTTTCTTGATAAAAGTGCTGAGTCAAAGGAAATGTATGCTCATTTAATACCATATGAAAGAGGGCTATGCTAGTTTACCCCGTCCTAATTAACATTCTTATTAAATTGCGTGTAACTAAGAAACGCATTTTGTCTCTCCGCAATGTGTTTTTAAGACTGTTAGCTATGAGGAAAGTGATGAGCCAAAGGAAATATATGCTCGCTTAATTGTTTTATATGAAAGAGGGCTATCTATGTAAGTTTAATACTGTTTTAACTAATATCTTAACTGAATTTTTATTGTATGTAATGAAAAAAAATTCTTTTTAACTTGCTTACATGATTGTCTGACATAACAATCGAATAAAGCATTCTTTTGATTTGATTTGACCCCCAGTGGGGAAGAGTGGAGGGAGAGCCACCTGGAGAGTTAGAACAAGACCAAAGTTGTGAGATGGCTTTAGGACTGAGGGAAGCTGTGTTGACCAGCTCCCCCCAGAGTCGCTTCCCTCCCTTTGTCAATGATTGGCCCTCCATGCTAGCAGTGGGTAAGCGGGAGATTAAGGCTTTCACTTCGCCCTTGGACCTCACCCAGTCCCACAACAGACTACCTTTACTGCCGCTGCTAGCTGTCCTGCTCCTAATATGTGCTGGGCTGGGAGCCTTTTAGAGCCTCATTAAGCATCTTGATATTCCCCAGGCAATTTCGAGGCAGACACCTACCTCTCTTTAGTGGAGACGCTCTGGGAGTCTCTTCAGTTGCCCCCAGATTCATGTCCAAAGTATTATCTGGCTTGTTATTAGAGCTACCCATATAAGTAGCGGCAGAGTTTGGAGCTGAAGCTATAGGTAAAAATAGGGAGTTGGCAGGGTCCTGAGCTGGAGCCAACGCTGACCCAGGCAATGCTATAAGATTGAGTGTATCCCTGAATCCCACACACTCCACTGCATCGCAGCCCCCTCCCATACTGTCACCTGGTGGACTTCATCTTCCTTTCAGGAGGCCTTGACTAGGCATTTAATTGCAGTGGCCAGGAGATTGTAATTTTAATTGTAATTGCATTTTTAAAGTGCTTACTACCCATGATGAGGCATTGAAGTGCTTTACGGCGAGTAGCACTCTGCTTTGGAACCCAAGGTTAGAGGTTAAACCAGTGGTTAAATGCTGATTATTGCAATTAGTCATGTACTCTCAAGACAAAAACATTGCATGCATTTACTCCAATTACTTTGTGATAGATTATATTAATAGCAGTTAGGTGTGATCATTAATGGGGTTTATGTGGTTTCAGGAGTATGGTTGGTGGCATAGATAAGCTGGGGGAGATTAGGTGATGTTAGTTTACAGGGATAGGGTTTCAAAGCAGGAGAGTCTGTGATCTATGAAATGAGATGTCAGACTTTTGCAGAATTACAACAAAAGAGAATAAGGCAGCACCTCGCAGTGGGCGGACCCCACATGATCCATTGCTAGATGCACTCCAGGGACCTCTCCCTTGCTAAGTCCCGCCATCTCTGTGTTTCCTTCTGGATATGAGATGAGGAGCACACGTCTCAGTGAAGATTGTCTAAGCTGACCACGTCAAGTCTTTGGAGCTTGGTGGCAAGGTGTCCTGCCGCTTAAGATGGACTATTAACGGTCCGGCGGGCAGGCAAAATGGTGGCAGGTCTGAAGTTGAAGGCTGGGATGTCTGCAACATGAGAGAGTCACCAGGTTTCTCATCTGGGGTAAGTGTGGCACACAGTGAACAGCTGAGGCAGGTTGCATTCCACTACCCAGCTGAGGGACGCTGGCAAGGCTCTATCCAACTCTGTTACAGCCTTGTTTTGAGGAAGTAATCCCTCGTTATGATCCTCATGCATCAAGTACAGGCCAACAACTTAGCCACAAGCTCGACACCGCAGCTTCAGAAAGTTAAGAGACATAGTGCACATTCCACTGCATCACGGAGAGGAAAATCTGTTAACCAGAGCAATAATATCCCCTCTTTAGATCGATTCACCCCCCCCCCCTTGATTCTGTTTTGCTGGGCCCAATTTTGACCAAATTTAAATCCGGCTCTCCAACTGACCCCACACCTCCCCAGGTCCTTACATTAGCCACCGATATCATCAGTCCTCCTATCCTGGACCTCGTGTACTCCTCCATCACATCTGGGATAGTTCCCCCGGCCTGGAAATGAGCCATGGTCAAGGCCCTGTTGAAGAAACCCAATCTCAATCAGGATGATTTCTCCAACTACTGCCCCATCTCTCTTCTCCCCTGGATGGGTAAGATTCTGAAGAAATACATAAATACTATCATGGTGGATTTTCTGGAATCTAATGACTTACTTCACCCCTCCCAGAGTGGTTTTCGCCCGCAATTTGGAACTGAAACTGCCCTCCCCACAGCCACTGAGGAGGCCAGGAGGATCCTGGATCAAGTGGGTAATGCAGCGATTATCCTCCTTGACCTCAGTGCCGCTTTCGACACTGTCAACCACAGCACTCTGATCCTCGGATTCAAAAATCTAGGTGTATCTGGTGTTGCATTAGCTTGGCTACAATCTTTTCTGAGCGAGCGTTCCTTCAGGGTCTTTGAAGGAGATGCTGTTCACAACCAGTTGCTCTTAAATGTGCGGTTCCCCAGGGCTCCTCCCTGAGCCCCACCCTATTAAATGTTTATATGAGACCCTTGGCTGAGATTGTCCATCCATTTGGCATAAAAATCAACACCTATGCAGATGACAAGCAACTCGTGGTTGCTCTGAACCACACCGAGAAGTCATCTTGCACCCTAGGCTGCTGCCTAGAGGAGGTTGCCAGATGGATGGAACTCTCATGCCTCAAACTAAACGGCGATAAGACGGAGCTGATGCTCCTGGGCAACTCTCCCTCTTTTAACTCTGCCATGCTCTGGCCTGCCTGTCTCGGGCCTGCCCCAGCCCAAAAGACCAGATCAAGAGTCTGGGCATCTGGCTGGACCGTTCCCTCACTTTTAATCACCAAGCAGCCAAACTTTCAGCCACGTGTTTTAGCCTACTCAGGATGCTCCGTAAGATTCTTCCCCTTCTCCCTTTTCAAGCCAGAAGGATCATGGTCCAGGCTATTATTCTCTCTCCCCTGGACTATGGGACCATACTGTATCTGGGAGCTCCACAATATACCATCAATAAGCTCCAGATTATCCAGAACTGGGCCACCCGACTGCTTCTCCAGATCCCTCGCCATCAGTCGGCAAAATCAGCCCTGGAATACCTGCACTGGCTGCCGATCAGGGAAAGGACTCAGTTTAAGGCCATGTGTTTGGCCCACAAGGCCTTCTGGAAAAATGGCCCAGCTGTCATTCAGTCCCTGATTACCCTCTACCAACCTAAAAGAAACCTCCGCTCATCAGGCTCTTTCCTCTCCCTCCCCCCCCTCCCCCAAAATAACGAGATCTAGATGTGGCGGATGGTCTTTCACCCATAATGCAGCTATTCTGTGGAATACTCTCCCACTACATCTCCGAAATGAGCCCAATCTGTTGGTCTTTCGAAAGTTTCTTAAAACCTGGCTTTTCAGGCTCAGGAAAAACTCCCTACAGCTGAATGGGGGAAAGACTGAGGTGGTGTACTGTCCAGCTACCAGAGTGTCACGACATCTGCCAATAGAATTTAAACTTACTCCGGAGAATGAACCCTTGGTTCCGGCCAAAGTGGTGCGCAATCTAGGAGTTATGGTTGATGAAAATCTTCTAATGGACACACAAGCCAATAAAACTGCCAGTGTGTGCTTCTCTCTGATGCTTGTATTGCGTAAGATCCTTCCCCTACTCCCAGAAGACTCTCGACCGCTCGTGGTGAGAGGCATAATACTGAGTAGGTTGGATTATTGTAACTCCCTATATTTGGGAGCACCACTATACATTGTACAAAGGCTACAGAGGGTGCAGGCAGTGGCAGCAAAGTCGGCGCTCAACAGACAACGTGGGTCCTCTACGACATTGGCGTTAAAAGATCTCCACTGGCTGCCCATTAAGGAGAAAATTAATTTTAAATCTCTCTGCATTGTGTATAAAGCAGCACATGGACAGGGTCCCATCCCGGTGCAAGAAATGTTTACATGGTATAACCATAATCGTCAAATACTAATCTGATCACAACTACCAGATTTAAGAAATCCCGGAAGAGAGGCCGAGCGTTCGGAATACTTGCCTCACACATCTGGAATGGGCTGCCTTTAACTCTCAGGCAGGAGAGATCACTGACAGGGTTTAGGAAGAGCCTGAAAACTTGGCTCTTTCCAAGGAATACCTGTTAGCTCTTCGGACAGTGACAGTTGAGCTTTCTGTGTTGACGTTACTTCTAACCAAGCGCCAGGATACCCGTAGGGTGGCAGTTTTGTGCTATATAAATTCTCATTCCTTTCCATTCCAACTCATATCTGCTTGACCACTAGCTGAGCCGTTTGCAGCGCTGGGAGGCCTCAGGGTAGCCATCGCGCTTTATAAATATAATTTCATTTCAATATGCTGAGTGCTACCATGGCAAAACCTACTCAGACCGCTGAGTCCCTAGACCAGGTGGTAGAGACTAGCGAAGAATCTTTAATTGCCTCGCCTGATTCAGATTTAAGACAGTGAGTGCAATAGATCTACTGCTGGCCAGCGTTTCCCCTTCTCTCTCTTTGGATATTGGTGCAGGTGCGCCAGGTGAAAGGATTGTGAACTATTCGGGGGGGGGTGTCTACTATGGCGCAGGTTGGCCACAACTTGGAGAACTAGCTACACAATGGCAATTCCCCCTCCTCGCTCTCCACTCCCAAGGCATCGGTTCAGCAGGCTCACTGGGGCTCTTCTGAACTAGCACCGGCAACACCCACAGGCATGGTCCTGGCTGCCAGCTCTGTGAGTACTTTGGGTCTTTCTCACATGGCAGCCAGAGAAGAAAAACACCATAATTATCTAGGAGAAGTTGTTTAATAGCATCACAGTGGCATTTGTATGTCCTTGAAGGGCATGCTCCATCCAATACAGTGGCATTTGTGTATGACAGAAAGTTGAACCCACTAACTTTGCTTGAGAAAGAGTCTGACTAAAGCAGCTGGCTAAACAAATGATGACAGCTGGTTGGAGGAAGTACACAGTTTTTGACAAATCAAAAGCTATGCTCCGAAGAACCAACATCTGCGCGGAGACACAGCCCCTCTCTGTAGTACTCCAGAAAGCTCTTTTTTGGATCACATAAGGTTGGAAACAGCTGCACTTTCAAACCAGGCCTAAACACCAAGGGCAACCACATGAGGCCTACAACACACAATCTATCACCGAATCACAATACCTCTCTGAAGTAGTTGTAAAGCAACATGGTTTGCCAGTTGCAACAAACTCTAAATAAATAAGACAACTCTTACTAGTTAGCAGAATAAGCGCGACTAACACCTAAACCCCAGGATTTAGTAGCAACTTTTGCTTTTTTTTAACTGTTTAAAGAAAAGTGCCTTTTGTTAATGTAAGTCATGTAAGTGCTACTTAATGCACTCTCAAGAGAATTAACAAATCTCATATTTCGCCACTAGTAGCTATTAGCAAATCCTACTTTCCAGCAACAAAGAGAAACAAAAATACTGACTTTAATCCAAGACAAGGAAATACGTGCAATGTCTGTGGTAGAATGTTTGCATCGTTGGTAGGCGAGGACAGATATATCCTGGCTTCCTGCTAACTCTTGATGACAGAACATTCAGATGAGGTCAGGCGATCAAAGAACTCTCTGACCTGAGAAGCTGGGTTCACGCAGTGACGCGGGCACTTAGGCAGCGCCCTCCTACTACGTCAGAAAGGACACATAATCTACACCCACGCATATCTTTACTTAGACAGCACAGTCGCTCGAACACGGGTTTTTTGTAGTCTTCTTGGGCACTTGTGTGATTGAAAGCCTGGACTTGCTGTTTACACAGTGGCAATCCTGGTAAATAAATTCTCAACACTTCCGGCGTATTTGAGAATTAAAAATGTAAGTAGGTTGAGAGAGCTATGGGCCACTGAACATAACATTTGAAGTTGTTGCACTGTTTTCTGGGCTGCATGTGAAAGTATTTTCATATTCACTTATTGGTGGTGCGGTGGCAGCCCCGCATCCTGCGGAGGCATTTCAGATCGTTAACTTATGGAAACTTCAGGCAATTTAACTTAACAATAGGTATGAATCACTCTAACAATAATTAAGTTGCAATTTCAAAAGCGTTTATGAAATTGATTTGGAAAATTGCTTATGACTGTTCCTCCGGTGCATATATTGCCCGGTGGTGCAGAATGCAGTATGGACAGGCCTGATGATGTACACCACCTGTCGGGTTGTGGGGAAGGTTCCAGATAAATCATGTTGCTTCACAGATAGTGAGGGGGGTAATGACTTTCATCACATGGATTAAACCACAGAAAAGAGTCCTTTGGTGGTCTGGCACCTCTCATATCACAGTCATACTTTCAGGACTCATTAAGAAATGTAGACACTTGCCATGGGCTTAAGACAGCGGGCGCCACCAAAGCAGAAAGCAGAATGTGTCCTTAGGCTCGAATTCCTGATGCTGTGCGTCGTCCATTTTGGAAGAAAAAAACTGAGCAAGAGGCGGTTTCCAAAGAACATTATTTGATTTGTTTGTAAACGCTTTGAGCAGTACATACCCAAATGTACTTCAGCTGACATGTTTTCTTTTAACAGATTGAAGCAGCTTCAATCAAACTCCACTGCATTACAAATTCTTTGAAGGGCAATCTTCAACCACTTTGTTATATCCCTTCAGTTCAATTCAGTTTATTTATTGTTTCAGCTTGCAAGGCAACCATACAATGATGATCAATAAGTTAGCAAACGGCAAATTCCCTAAGTACATAGAATACATTAAAAAATTTAATTAAAAAAAAATCACGATCATACAGATACAATTATGTTATCATTGTTGTTCTTGATTGTACAGGGGAACTAATAAAGTGCTGTGCTGTGTATAATAGTATTATAATACAACCCTAATGTTCGATGGTCTTAGTATATCGATCCTACTCACTGACCTTGTCTGTACAAATTTAAAATGGATTCATATGAAACATAAGCTAAAATGTAATGAATCCGTAATATAAAACCTAGCATGCCTGTGGGCAAATGCATACAACCTATCCACAAATAACCTACATCAATCTAATTAAGCACTGTGTATATTAATAGTGTGAGCCAAAGCTAATCTTTAGTAGCCTTAAAATGTCAATCCGTCTTGCTGGCCTTGTCTGTCTTAAAGTGCATTCATATAAACATTGGCCTAGAGATGGAGGGCGTCTGAACTGATAAAGACCTGGGCTGACTCTAGGCAGATACAATTAGCCAGTCTACTAAAAGCTGATGAAGGCATCTTACCTATTATACACAAATTACAAAAAGAGCAGTTGTTGGTAACGTTGACTGTGGAAAAGGCTAATAAAGTACTACGTGAAACACTAGTCTATCTGACTTAAAGTGTCAATCCATTCTAACGGCCTTGTCTAGACCAATGGCTTATAAAAATATATTCTTACAAATCTTGGTCATACCAGTGGTAAACCTTCACTGCCTAGAGCAGTCAAAAGGACAACACTGTAATATTTTCTACTAATAGCCTGCCGCTGAAATATAAAAGGGAACCTAAAAGCAAACTTTGTTGGTGAGTAAATCGTGGCAGTAAAGAACCTTTCATTATCGATAGATCAACTACCTTAGGATAGTAAAACACACGTGTCAATAATAAACATACTACAACCTCAAAAAATGCTTTAGTGTGTACAAAGTGCAAGTGCAATTTTAAAAGCAGAAGTTTGAAACAATGATGGCAAATGGTCTTGCTTAGTGAACAAGCATTGCCTGGCTTTCCAAGCAGGCTATACGTAGGATGCTACAGCCTGGTAAATTTACGAACAATCTGTTCTGTAGAAAAGTTTTATGTCATCCTTGCAGTTTCTCATATTATGTTTCAAGAACAGAGGTCCGAGATAAAATCTTCGAAAAGTTAATGGCATGAGGGACAAGGATTTTGTTAAAGAGCGGATCTGTAGGGTTCCTAGTATGAACATAAGATTTAAAAAGTTTCCTCTGATGTTCAAATCCGGTCAAGGAATGGTTCCCACCGAGGTTCAGGTTCCAGAGCCAAATCATTTGTCCATAGAACACTTTTCTTGCCTCTGGTGTCTGCCACATACAGGCACAATATTTCTTTCTCACCAATTGTAATGTGGCTTTATTCCTCGTTTCTGGATTGCGCCATAATTCTGAGCAGTCTATCAACGTTGGAATGTAGTCAACGTGCCTAAACCCATGTAGTCAGCTGCAATTATGGTTTTTCAGGAGATCCTTCAGGGTCTTCCAGTACTCTGCGAGGGCCAGGGTGGACCGGACTCGAACTCAGTAGCCTATATAGTCCTCCCCAAATATAATTTCCAGCTCCACTCTGAGTCATACCATTGGAGTTCCGGGGCCTTTATGTAATAACTGCCTCAAAAAGGACTTTTTCAATTTTTGTGGAGTCTTCAGATTTGTGTGACCTGAGATTTAGGCATCATAAGAACTCTCTACGACAGCTTTTGTTTTATGTGCAGTAGGCGCTGGCTTTATTAGGCAATTTTTGCAGTTGTTTGTGGATCTTCATATTGCCCCAGCTTGTTGGGACAATGTTGCCTTGGGCTGGGCTGCTTGGCCATCAATCTGAATGCCCAAGTTGTCATAGGTTTTAACTTGCTCGATTGGTTTCCCGTAGATCCTGAAGGTTGATTTTAATTTAGCTTTAGATTTTATTATCATACATTTTATTTGCTCAGTGCCGCAGCCTCAATTACGGCTCGTACACAGGCAGTAAGTATGGACGGCGCTTCCCATGATTTCACCACCACAATGACCTGGCAGCGAGGATCGGCAGTGAGAAGCGCACTGCAGGCTTGTTGTGCTTTCACGGCTTCGGGCACCACTGGTCACTTTTGAACATTGTGGGCTCCCCGATTGGCAGAGGGTAAGCCCGCATATCTTCCCCGCGGCACGGGACACACTGCGCCCTCTCACAGAGACTTTCCACATTCTAAGGGAGCCAGACTGAGGGGCATCCCCCTGCCTGATAGACTTTGCTCCCACCAGTGCCTAATCTAACAAAGCACCCCTTTCGCCATTACTGTACAGCGTGGGACACCAGGAGGCAATAAGCATGCTCATATCGTTTGTGTGCTGTGACCTGCGTGCTGCAACCGAACCATGGCCTCAATTACGGCTTGTGTGCCGGCAGGGGATGTGGGTGGCGCTCCCATGGTTTCGCCTCATCACCGACCTGACAGCGAGGATCGACAGTGAGACGCGCACTGCAGGCTTGTTGTGCCTTCACGGCTTCGGGCACCTCGGGGCACTTTTGAACATTGTGGGCTCCCCAATTGGGAGAGGGTAAGCCCGCATATCTTCCCCGCGGCACAGGAAACACTGCGCCCCCTCAAAGAGACTTTCCACATTCTAAGCGGGCCAGACTGAAGGGCGTCCCCCCCACCTGATAGACTTTGCTCCCACCAATGCCTATTCTAACACAGCGCCCCTTTCGCCATCACTGGACAACGTGAGACAGCCAGGAGGCAATAAGCGTGCCTATATTGTTTGTGTGCCTGATTGCAAGCGTTCCTATGACCGGAGGCGAGCCCCTGCTCTGTGAGGCCACGGTTGCCGGGTGATTCCCGACTTGTGGTGGAGACAGCCAGGTGGTCTAAGCTGGCATTGTCCGGACGTCCACATTGGGGGCTGCTGCGGGAGGTACATCAGGTGGATCACTGTCATGGTAAATGAACTGATCCTCGCCGGGACACTTGCGAGACGGCCAGACCGAGCTGCTCCAGGTCCATCGCGACACTGCCCTTTGCAGCCCCTTCCCAAGGCAATGGGCAAGGGAGATCCGAAACAGCAGAAGTTCACTTTTGAAAAGGCAGTTGGAGGCACTGACTCAACGACTAACGTGATGGCGGAGGGCGGAGATCAGGCTACTGCCCCACTGCAGCCCCACATGCAGGGAAATGAGGCCCTTATGGCAGAATTCAAGGCGGGCTCTCGAGGTCTTGACACTCGCTTTGACGCACTCGATACGTGGCTCAATAAAATGGGGGCAAGAATAGATCAGTACAACAAAAGACTTGACACAGCTGAGGGCAGAATTTCAGACTTGGAGGATGGCTCGGCCCAGGCTAGTAAACCACTGGAGAGGATGGATGGCCTATTGAAGACTATTGCCATTAAGAATGAGGACCTTGAAGCTAGGGGGGGACGTAACAACGTTTGTATTATGGGAGTGCCTGAATCCACAAATATGGGTCGACTAGATGGGTTTGTAGAAGGCCTTTTAGTTGACTTATTTGGTCGGGAGTCCTTTACTGCTACCTTTGTTGTCGAATGGGGGCACAGTTCCATTGGTCCGCGGCCTAACCCTGGCTCTCTGCCTCGCCCTATCATGGCACGGCTTCTGAACTTTAAAGACAGACACACTGCGTTACGGATGGCACAGGAACGTGGGTCACTGGACTGGCAGGATCTTCCATCTCCTTGTACTCGGACTTCACCATGTTGGTACAGGATGCCCGCCAAAAATTTGCACAGATCAAAGCCACACTACGCAAGGCCGGACTAAAATACGTATGCTGTACCCTGCGCGACTGAAAGTGGATGTGGAGGGCAGGTCACAGATTTTTTAAACCCCTGCGGAGGCCCAAGAATTCTTCAGATCCCGAACAAATGCTGGGCCGCCAAGGAAATCGCTTACACCGGAATGTCACCCCTCATTGCCAAACTCTGGCTCCAGTATGGAACTATTTTCAGCAAGCTGAAAGACTGTACCATTGCATAACGTCGATAGGTATTGAGTGTATTAGTTTTCATTTTCTCCTGTTTGTCCTCGTCGAGAGTTCCGAAATTGCACTCTGGCTATTCTGAACTCTTTTATTGCATGTTTAAAGATTCCCGGGATAAGGCGAGGCATTGCCTCTCCCCTACTGCGTTCGCACATATTTGCTATGCTCACACTTGGTTATAGTGTTCTTTACTTTGAAATGTTATGGGGTTTTGGGATTTCCCCTAGTTTGAGAATGAGGGAATGGGTGGGTGGGAGGGGGACGGGGATTTCTTTAGTCATATGGTATAATTTATTCCTGACACAACTCGTTTGCCATGACATTTCACATGCTCCTACTGACACATTCATGTTCCTTGTAACTCTGACCAATTGTGATGATGGCGGGTAGGCTCTCCACTGTCTCTGACATTAACTTTCTTACTTGGAATGTGCGGGGTTTGAACCATACTAGGTAGGGTAAGCATGGGATAAACTATTTACAGTGCCACAAGGCTGTTTTTTTATAAGAGACACATTTATCCTCCACGGCCCCTACAACGTTTGCCACTAGCTGGGGGGTGCACCCCTACTTTGCAAACTATAGCACTTATTCCAGGGGAACTGCTATACGTATACACAAACAGCTGCCCTTAAAACTATATAATGTACACACTGATAGAGCAGGTCATTTTACTTTGGTAACAGGGAAGCTCATGGGTTATAACATCACTTTAATGTGTATTTATGCTCTAATTTAGATGACCCTGATTTTTTTCACTCTTTGCACGCCCTGTTTCTTCCCTTGGGTGCTGATTACATATGCTTAGGAGGAGGATTTTAACCTTCTTATACAGCCAGAAATTGATAGCACTGCAGATTCCCCTGCCACAAAACCCCGAGCTAGTAGGGTGCTTGGTGATGTTTGTGACTATCGGTCTACTGGACATAAGGCGCACACATTTTTCCACTGATTCAGCATAAACTCATTATTCGGCCCCTCACGACACTTGGACGCGTTAAGTTGGTTGGTCTCACACACAATGGCCCCCTGGTTCCGATCTATGACCCATTTACCTAGAACGTATTCAGATCAATCACCGGTCATCAAGCACACCCGACTTCCCAGACCAGAGGGTAGTGAAAGACAGTGGAGGTTCCTGGGACAGGCTTTGAACAATACAGTATTCTCGGCAGAGAACTGGGAGTCTATAATGACATATTTTTACCTAAATGTGGGCTCTGTCAGTACTTGGTCGACTGTGTGGGAGGCATTCAAAGCATCCATAAGGGGGGAGTGCATTGCCAAGCATGCTGGGATACTCAGGTCACTGAGGAGTGCAATTACTTGCATAGAGGACATCACTAAGGTCTTGGATGATGAACATCTTAAGTACCCAGACCCAGCTAAGCAGGCCAGTCGCTTGTTATAACTGACGGAATTTAGGGAAGCCGCTGACAGCGAAACTAATTTTCTGGGGAAATATGTTACCACCAGGAGCTATGGCGAAGGAGACATACCTGGACACACACTGACGCAGTTGCTGAGGCCTTGCGTGGGGAAAGCCTACGTTGCCTACATCCGCACTGACAATGGGCAGATTCACACCGACACAGCAGAGATCAGATATTACTCAAATCTATTCACCAAACGCGCTCTGCATGACGAGGACGACTGCAGGATTTATTTAAATGAGATCACTATGGTATGTTTAGAGGAATACATGCAGAAGTTTTTGGAGGAGCCATTTTCTAAGGAAGAAATTGTCAGCTCCATAGATGCCTTAAATGGTACTACAACACTGGGGCTCGATGGCTTTACCGCCATTTTTTATAAACACTATAAAGATATCCTTGCCCCATACCTTCTTGAGGTTTACAATGAAGCCCTGGAACCAAAATTGTTGCCTCCCACGCTCCATGAGGCAGTAATTATCTTGCTGCCAAAACCAGACAAGGACCTTTTAAACTGCTGTTCTTATAGGCCGCTATCACTTTTGAATTTGGACTATAAAACCCTGGCCAAAATGATTGCGTTGTGATTGGCGCTACTCTTAGATTGCATCATATCCCCTGTACAGTGTGGCTTTGTTCCCCATGGGTCCACGGCACTAAACATTATTTGCGGTGCTCCACAGAATTGCGCTGGAGGTTCCGGCGGTCCTGCTAGACTCAGAAAAGTCATTTGATTCCTTAGAATGGCCTTTCATATGGGCCGTGAAGAGGAAATTAGGCATCCCCAAAGGTTTTATAGAGCTTACGGCATTACTTTACGCCCTTCCCATGGCAAGACTCCGCATGAATGGCACTCTGTCTCCCTGCTTCACTCTCACACGTGGCACCAGGCAAGGTTGCCCATTGTCCCCTATACTTTTTATACTGGCTCTTGACCCACTAGTCCGCCACTTTCAAGAGAAGCAGCTCCATAGAGGTATCCAATTCAATACAGGCCCTCTCCTCATCTCCCTCTATGCGGACGGCATTGTGTTGTATGTCCGCCGACCGCAAAATAATTTGGATCCACTTATCAGGGAGATTCTTGGCTTTAGTGGATATTCGGGAGTTGATATAAGCTGGATTAGGTCCGAGCTGTTCCCTTTAACGACGAGTACTACTGAATGGGAATGCGAATGCCCGCTGAAATGGTGTCATGACTCTATCAGGTATTTGGGTATCCAGATTCATAGAGATGCGGATCAGATGGTGAGACTAAACTACGGTTCAGCTACACATACTCTTGAGGCACAGGTGGAACAGTAGATAGGGCTTCCACTTTTTATGTGCAGCAGAATTGCACTTATGAAGATGGTAATTCTCCCGAAGTTTTTATGCATGTTCCATAACATTCCCATTCCGCTACCAGACAGCTTTTTTAAGACCCTTAGATCACACCTCATCCGACTCGCCTGGGGTGGCAAACGACCTAGGATTGGATGGGAGACCATGACTTTGCCATATGAAAGAGAGGGCTGGGGGCCCCAGACTTCAGAATGTATTACCTAGTGGCACAAAGTAGTTTTGCCCATTCATGGTACCATCCTGATGTGCATATTCCCTACAGTAATCTCATTTCATGATAAAGTTTGATGACCTGTTCCCAGACGGACATGTATTCGATAGTGCTGGGGGGGGGTCGGAAAGCCAAATTGACTTTTATGGATCAGTTTATTTTCAGGAGGGTGCACAGCGCTCTGCGTGCAAAAAATATCAGAATACCCACTTGAACCGCAGTCCTTCGCGCCTCTATCCCTATTAATGTCTAACTCGGATGGGAATCGATTGATTTCTACGTTATACAAGGCTAGCATGGCTCTGATCCTAAGCCATGATACTAAGATTCGAATGGCCTGGGTGTGTGACCTGGGTAATCCTGTCCTTGACGACCAGTGGGTTTTCTGTTGCAGCAGGCATACGCTGATACATTTTAAATACCTATGGAGAGTGTATATGACGCCCGGCCAAAATAAACGCTATTGATCCGTCCCGGCCTCACAATTGCCAAAAGTGCGGTAGCCCATATCCTGACTTTCCCCATTTGACATGGACATGCCCCAGAATATGAAGGCTGAAAGGTTCTGGCGCCGTCACTATGATACTGCTGCCAAGTTGACTTATAAGGAATCCACTAAATCGTATCATATTGACATTCTGTGCGAAAAGAAAGCTTACTTGGCCAGAAGAATCGAGGCTGCCACTAACATCAGCAAAGAACTGATTTTAATAGTTAAAGAGTTCACCTTTCCTACATTGAGCACGCCTACCTGCTGTCATTCTGAATCTTGGGTTACCCAATTAGCAGTTTTTTTTGCTAATAAAATTAAGTCCATTCAGAACTCCTTTTCGTCCACCGACGCTGAAATAACTTCCTCTACTGTTGTTCTTTCTTCTCTGTCCCCGACTGCCAAGGGTCCCAGCCTTTCAGAGTTCCATCCTTTCTCTCTCTCAGCCTCCCTAGTCCTTTTTAACAAACTAAAGTCAGGCTCCCCATTGGATCCCTGTCCGGCCAAATTTTTTGCCAAAACAGCACAAGCGATTAATTCTCTAATTAATCCCGTACTTAATTTATCCCTTAGTTCAGGAGTGGTTCCTCCAGCTTGGAAACAGGCCCTGCTTCTGCCGCTTTTAAAAAAGCCAAATCTGGATCCGCTGGTACATGCCAACTACCGGCCTATTTCTCTCCTTCCCACATTTGCCACGGTCGTGGAGAAACATGTCCATAACTCCCTATCCGCTTTTCTCGAGACCAACAATATCTTGCACTGCTCCCAGTCTGGCTTCCGCACTAATATGAGCACGGAGACAGTACTGCTAGAGGTAACGGAGGCAATTAAGGAGGTCTTGGATTCAGGGGGTAAGGTGATGTTGGTGATGCTCGATCTCGCTCGGCCTTTGACACCGTCCCCCACAGTGGTCTCCTTTTAAGACTCTGGGAGATCGGTCTGCGGGGGACGGTGTTCAACTGGTTCGCGTCCTTTCTAGAGGACCGCCGTCAAACGGTCTGGGCCCCCACGTTCTCCGCCGTAGTGCCGCCTGTGGAGGCTGGAGTTCCGCAGGGTTCTATTTTGAGCCCTGCTCTCTTTAATATCTATATGACTCCCTTGGCGGCACTGGCGGAGTCTCATGGTGCCCAGATCGTTTCATACGCCGACAACACCCTGCTCCTCTTTTCCTGTGAGAAGGGTTCTGATTTCAACGGGGAGAGTATCAGAGACTGCCTTAGGGCTGTTTTTCAATGGTTCCAGCTTAACAGCCTCAAGTGCAACTCGGATAAATCCGAGGTGCTCTTCTTCGGATGCTCTTCCGACCCTCGGTGACAATCTTGGTGGCCCGAGGACATGTTTTCTCCCTCCGCCGCTTCTGTCACCGCCAAAAACCTGGGAGTGAAAATTGATAATGGCCTTACCTTGAAGCCCCAAATTTTTGGTTTAGTCGGGAAATGCTTCGGCCTTCTCAAAATGCTACGTAAATTCCTCCCTTTACTTACTTCGGCCCATAGAAAGACCGCTGTGCAGCCATTAATAGGCTCTCATTTGGACTATTCCAACGTGCTCTATCTCGGACTTCTGGAGTACCTTCTAGCACGCTTGCAAATAGTCCAAAACTCTGCCGCACGAGCCATCTTCGGACTCCATCGTAGAGCCAGTGCTAAAGATCTCTTGAAAACCTTGCACTGGCTCCCAATTTGAAAACGAATTGTTTTTAAGACACTCACTTTGGCCTTCAAGGCTCTTCACGGCACGGGCGCCAAATATATCAGTAAACGTTTGGTTTTTTACCAGCCATCCAGATCCCTTAGGTCAGCCTCCCTGGCCTTGGCTTCCGTTCCTGCTATTAGACGAGCCCGTATAGGAGGCCGCTCTTTTAGACGCTTGGCGCCTCAGCTGTGGAACGCCCTGCCGGCTCCTCTGAGAAAGACTGTTAACCTGTTAGTCTTTAGAAAAGATCTTCAGTCCTGGCTTTTTGTTCAGTAATATTCGGCATCTCTCTCCTGTCCCTGTACCGCCGCGGGTTCTCAAAGCGCCGGGACACTCCTCGGAGTAGCTGAGCGCTATATAAAACTCACACTAACATTAACATTAACATTAACAATTGTGGAGGTCTGGATTGCCACTTTTGAACTAATATCCCGGATGACTCTGTTGGAAATAGAACCCTCTCCGGAGGTTGCACTCCTGGGATATGTCTTTAATATGCCCAAGGAGCTACGCAAATTTAATGTGGTGGTGCTGCTTTTGGCTAAGCGTGAGAGATAGCTCTCAGATGAGGTGGCAAATTGCTTCCTACAATGGGTGCATGGCTTGCTAGCTTCACATTTTGTAACACAAACTGCGAACTGTGTGCCACTCTGCTCCCACCGAAGTCAGGAGCCTGCTGCCCCTAGTCAGACTCCCGATGGCATTGTTCCAACTGTCGTGGGTTGAAAGGTTAGCGATTAAATTATGTGGTTTAAATGTTTTCAGGTGCTATCTGTGGATGGATAAATTTGCACTGTGGGAAGCTGCGTCACAGGCAGACTAACAGGTTCTAGTCCTACACTGTTTAATTTTGTGTCACTCTGTCACATGTGTTCTGGTGTACAGCATGACAAAATGTTACTAAACATGTGAATAATTAACATTATTATGAAGGAACAATTGTGGAAATGGCATTGATTTGTATATATCGGAAAATGATAAATAACGTGGTTTTTTTTTTTAAAACATGTCTTTAGGTCTAAGAAGTTGGGAAAAATGGAAGACTTCCACAGATCTGTGTAGTTTAGGAAGATCATGTACAATCTCAAAATGTGGTCTATGGTACTCTGCCCCTTGTGGAAACCTACTTGGAGGTGCGACATAATGTGGTTGTCTTCCATCCATGACTCCAGCCGAGTCAACAGTAGTTTGCTGAGTATTTTGCTTACACTGTCCAGTAAAGAAATTGGGGGGTTGTCTCATCTCCCTTTTTTGTGAATTGGCACTATAATGGAGGACCTCCAGGAGTTAGGTACCACACCTTCTACCAATATGGCAAGAAAAGCCACTGTGAAGGGGCCCAGCCACATGACCAAATTGTATTTAAACACATAGGCAGCACCTTGTCTGGGCTAGGCGCTTTGCCCGATTTTTGATGCTGAATGGCCTGAGCTAATGCATTTTCTGTATGATGGTGGTAGCACAAGGTAGGTGTACCAGCATGTTGCCTCTTTTGGGCTTCTTAAAGGTTCTTTTCTGTGTTGCCCTTTTCAACCTATTTCCATATAGCAAGATGAAGTGCTCTACCCATCTTACAGGGCTCATATTGGCCTCCAGATTACTGGGCGGACCTTCACAGCCGCAAATGATTTCACAGTACTTTTTTGTAGCCTTTTGATCAATTTCGGCTTGTAGAGCTTACTACGCCTTGGTTCACTGGTTATTCTTCTTACATTGTATAAGTTGTTTATAGGCCCTTCTGGCTTCCAGCAATTGTGCCTCTCCCTCCACCACCCCAGATGTTCCTTCTAGCTTTAAGGGCTGTAGTAAGTTATTTCTTCATTTCAAAGCAATCCTCATCATACCAATCAAGAAAGGAGTCTTGTGGTATTAATTACCCTCATTCTTTGTGATCCAGTAATACTTGATTGGTAGATTTCTTAAAAGATTAGATCATCCGGGACTCTGGTACCCAAGCCTTCATGTTCAAGGCTTCGTGCAACACTTTGCACTGCTCATTAGAGAAAAAATCAACTGTTTCCCATTTGATGGTAGCTCTGGAAAGTTTTTACTGTTTACGTTCAGGCTCAATTTACAGGTATTTGCAGATTTGGTCTGATATCATTGCTTTATTTAAGTTTCTGCGAAATTATGTGGCACTGGTTTTTGCGTTAGATGTAACTATCTTGTAAAAAAATGTGGGTATAATTGTTATTGGCATATTAGTTTACAATACAAATGAAACTAGCAAACAGTTATGGTTTTTCCCGTACTTTATTATGAGTTTACCATCCCAAAACTGCCATCGGCAACCTTGGAACTGGAAACCAATAATAAAGTATAACAAAAAGCATTTTAAAAAGTCTACCATGCATGCACCCTTATAGACATCCATCGTTGAATGTTTCTGACATTTGTTATCATTCTTTTCTAGTCTAAGATTGCTTATTAATTGGATGCAATATGTCGGCCACCTTGAAACAGTAAGATAATGATAAAATATGGAAAAACATTCAAAATGCCATTCGTGTGTGCATGCACACGTTGCCATATTTCAATATTTTTTCCATGTTGCATATCTTAACATTATTTACCAATGAAACATGGCAGACGCCTTTCTTCTAAAAGTGTCAACCTTCACGACGCTTTAATGAATGATGAAACATGCAAAGAACATTGAAAGATGGCTTTCTATGTGTGCATATACAGCATGTCGTCTTTCAATGCTTTTTGTCGTACTTTATCATTGCCGGCTAAACATCCATATACACTGTCAAAGCTAACAGTTCTGCTCCTGGCATACTTGGGGCCGTAAGAATCAACCGTCATTCTAAAGAACCCAAACCTGAAAGTAAGTTTAAATCTAATTAATATAAATATTCGCCCGGAAAATAATCTACGTTTGCTGCTTTAAATAAATAACCTTTCAAAGTAGCACAGCATAAAAACCCCTTTGAATCAGATTTACATGTAAAATAATAAACTTTTGCTAAATCACATTTACATTCATACACAAAAAAAGTATTTCTGTTTGTTTTAAAAAGAGAAATGTTGTCTAACCGGGCAAGAGAAAACAATCTATTTTCTTATATATATCCTCACAAACTTCACACAGTACTTATCTGCAGGAGCTGCAGCAAAACCAAGGCTACGATTTAGGGAATCTGAGGTTTTGTTTATGCAGAATTCTAAAGTTCTATATTATTTAAAGAAGCTGCTGGAGTAGTAGCAATAAAGATTGTTGCATAATGTTAGACTCCAGGTCTTGCCATAAAATCCTAAAGGAAAGAAATGTGTGTTAGTGTTGGGTCTGACTGAGTAACTGACCAGTGAGTCCAGTCCAACATACAACCAGGCTCTAAAAACATGGCAATATCTAGCTCCAATAAGTAATCATTAATCATCAAAAATCAAAAGACCAATACTATCAAAACTCTGTCAACACCCTATATTATATTCCAAGATGATTCCTCTAAACAGCTTATGCCTTCCCAGTCTTCCCCAGCCACTGTAGATCTAGAAAGACATCATAGAGTTTAAGGACCTTTGTGAGTGGTTAGAGGTAAATGATGCCAGACTAAGGGGATTCCAGATCCAGTCAAAAAAATACTTTTTTCATTGTTCGCTTTACAATTAAAACAGAACAATGCTCGTTCAGAGTTGCTGGCTTAAGTTGTTGGTGGAGGCGTCCAGTTCCGTGCAAACTCATAAAGTCCTGAACACTTTGGATAATGTGACAAGGTTTTGAAAGTATGTATCTTAGAATCCTACAATGACATCCTTTTACTGGGAATTTTAAAGTTCACATCCAACAGTTCAAATAATTGGAATTAGGCAACACCTGTTTATGTGTTTTTATTTTTTAGCCCAAATTCCCACCTGGGCCCCACAGTTATGAGCAGCATTCATAAATGGCAAGTTGCAAATGAATTACCCTGCCCACCTTGCTTTTTTTACAGCTTAGGGGAGATTTAAGCTGATAAATAATGTTACCTCTACCAATAAATGGAACTTCAGGCCAGCTAGCATGCTTGGTGGAGGTACCTGACCAAAAAGAAAGGAGATCGACAGAGTTTTGTACTAAAAGCATCTTAAAGCATAGGTGCTGGAAGTAGATGCGCTGGGGGTGCTGCAGTACCTTCAAAATAACCATGCTGAAGTTCAGAAGCTGAATAATCAATAAAGATGCCTTTAAATCTTGTTTTTCTCTTGTCACAATAGCTGTGTGTTGAAAGACAGAGGTCAAATCTTAGTCTTCTGACAAACTGCTACTTAACACGAAGATTGATGTTTATTTTTCTTTCTTTGATTGCAATGTGAAAGGATTTTGTAAAGTGAACTATCTGACAATCTTGCTGGGGTACAGGGAGTGTGAAAGGAAAGGCTGTAGGGTTTCAGTTTTGTTTCTAACACACAATAACATTTAAATACATATAAATGAACCGTACACATATTTAAAACTATATTAGCTGTTAGCAAAGCACAAATAAAGCAATTTGTTTTTTAATTCTGAAGTGCGATGGAAACAAAGATGTAATAGGATCACAACAACTCAAGACCCTTATTAGGTGATGTGTAAATGATACATATTTGTAGAAACTAGTGTTGTGTATCGATTTAGATTCAGTATGAATTTCCCGATTTATACCCTTATATATATACAATTCACATTGCCCTTATTTAGGCATAGACATCCAGCCCTTATTTAGGCATTGCTCATGCTAACCAAATACAGGCATGGCCACCTACATCCGTTCATCTACGTCATAACGAGTTCTTGGAAAACCAGACTCTTAAGCCTTTAGGACTTCCCCTTGCTTGGATATTGATTTCTCCAAGAACTAATTTATTATGTATGAACATCTATTCCTTAGGGGTTCATTCATGACGTTCTTATGCCCGACTTTTACGTCAATACTGGCATTCCTAAACACCTTCAAGGTATAAATATGCCTTCACTTGCCATGGCAAATCACGGTTCGGTCCACGGTTCAACTGCCTACTTGCACGACGCGGCTCGCCACGGCAAGTTCGGAAGGAAGTCCAGTCCCCAACTGACACACTGACCAGATGCTGCATCCTCCTCGCCGAGAATCCAAATACAGTGTTTCTGACTTCCCTTGCGGGGTGTTAGAGATCGAGACCCGGGAAAGAGATTCCAACCTCTTTCATTCTAAGGTATGGATCAGACTAGAACCTAGAGGGACTCTTGGCAACTATAGTTAAACTAAACTATAGCTAAACTAAACTATAGCTGAACAGCACCTCCTTCTTCCCTCGTACTACACTTAGGTTAGGTACACTGGGGTAGGATTATTTTAGAAGCACCAGATGAGTATTTCAGCCTGTGTTATTTATGTATGTATTTTTATGAATATATGTCATAGCTACAGACCATGCTATTGCAGTATTATTTAATCCTACTGCTAATGCTGTACGTCTTATACTTCGCATTCTGTTTTACGATTGTAGCAGTTCATATCTCTTGCATGAGAAATAAGACTGTTCAATAAACCCTTTTTATTGAAACGCCTGTCTATCTATTTCTATGTAACTCTGTAGGAATGTAACGGTTATCTATTATTTCCACGATTCTAAGATTGTTCCGACTCTAAGGGAAACAAAGTTGTCATGTTTATGCGGTTGTCAGAAACTAATCCCATCTTGTTCATTTGAGAAGTTTCTAGTGACCTCTGAGTTAGCTGGCTTACACAAGTAATTAAGTTTAATGTACTCGATAGAGACATACTGACCTCAGTCCTATGGCAAAACTATAGGGTATATTATTCCAATGCGCAGAGCCTATCAGGGATATAGGAACTACACTACAGTAGATTTCCATACATTACTGTTAGTGTGCTATATAGCTATAGCAGTAAGAGGGCATGTCAGTGCAAATTTTGTGCCCATTTCAAAACGTGGTGTCTGTGAATGACACATTCACCAGAGGCTACATACCACACCTATATATCTCTACTGCTGAATGCACGTGACTCATTGGCTATGTTTTCTTTGTGAAACAATTGGATTTTTCCCAGTCCCTATGACTTCAGTGATGTAACATTGATGGCAGCACCCCCACTCTCGAAATTGTTCCAGCACCACTGTCTTCCAGATGTCCACCTTTTCTTTCTGTTAATTGTTGTAAGCTCAATTAGTGAGCAGCATATAACCAACACAAGGACAACAAGTTATACCCAGGGGTCTTAGGGTAAACAAATATACTCAAATAATTGTCCCATGGGGCTCATTTAAGTGATCACCTCATATCTAACTCCTAGGTAATCTATTCACTCATATATATTTCTTCAGCATGTCTCAATTATCCTACTGAACAAGATTTCATTCTGGATTGGTATACATCAAAATACTTTTTTCTGTCTTATTATGTGTGATGAAGTTACATGTAAATGTATTTGAAAGAACACCATTATAGTGCAGCTCTATCAGAAAACCTGCCTCTGGGCCCTGACATGCCAGTGACTACTCTTTACTGTCATGCATATGGACATGTAACCCTGTATAGGTTTCGGCTGCCTTTTCTAGTGTGGATTCCCCTCCTTTGCTTCCTCTTCCACTCTGGGGTTTATCTTCCCTGCTCCTTCCTCGATTTGGAGATTCTTTCCCCATGTTCTGCCACCAGCTAGAACATTCTCCTTGCCATATCACCCCTGCATAGTCAGTAGAAGATTCTGCTGGGCCCAGCAGAATAAGCAGCTAACCTCTTAGGCAGTGATTTCCTAAATAGTCCACAGTCGCTGTTTGAATGTATGTGAGCAGATGCACTTCATAGTAATTACGGCGAGAGTGCATACACATGGCTGCATCTAAATAGTGACATGCACTCCTAAGCAGTGCTTAATTTGTAAAAATAGAAGTGCCAGGGCCTTTGCAAGGAGGGCACTGCAGCTTGTTCCATCAATTGCCCTGTCAGTGCTGCCAATGACAGTACAAACACAACTACTAACCATCACACTCCTACAAGTGTGAAAATTCAAATTACTCCACACCCCTAAATCTATAAGAATGGTTTGGGGTGGGCAGGTATTAGTCATTTTTAATGAATATTAAATTAATAAACAACTGTTGTGCTCATCTCTAAATTAGACAGACAGTGCCACCATGTGGCAGGCTGTCATACGTGCCAGTGTTGATAATTAAGTGCAGGGGCTGAGCACCAGAAACCACCATCTCAAATTAAGCACTGATCCTAAGCCTTCTTTGATTTCCAATAAATGTTACCATTGCCTACCAGGTGGCAAAGCCTGTGATCTCTGTTGAGGATTCTTTTGGGTTGTTTGCCTACTTCACTAGCCTTGTAAGTTTGACTGATTTCCTTCGGTGATTACACAGTGAAGTGCGGTTACTTGGTGAATTCATTAGAATGTCCAATTTTTCTGTAGCTGCAGTGGTTGGAGTGAGTCAGTCTTCTGATCCAGCTGTAATGACAGGGTTGAGTCAGACTTCAGTTCAAAGTATTTTTAATTGTGCATTCCTCTGTTGTCTGAGGCTGAGCCTTTCAGACCCGTAAGACCCAATTATCAGCCGTCTCCTGCGGGAAAGATATTATTAAACTAATGGTCTAAACCAAGTCCTGGTTTGACGTTGTTGCACGTCACAATTCTAGAAAGTGCTCAGTAGGATTCAGCAGATGGTCCTATGACAGTACTGGGAAATGCATTGATAATGATAATGCAGCTCAGGCGTAGCCGCGCTCTGCGGCAACTGATCTAGGTATATGCGGCGCTGTATGTCAATGACCTTCACAAGTACTTAAAATATGCAAGTCTAATGGTAATGAGAAAATGAAGGCATTCTAAGAATTTTAACCAAAGGCAGCTTTCTTGCAAGTTTCTTTAGAGCGATGACATTCCCTGATGATACACTGAAGTTGTCCCCTGCTGTCACCGTCAATCATGCTTTTCAATAGTCCAAGAACGTCCACCAAAGGCTATTGTGCTTTTAACATCTGTAACATATTACTTCTCCCATCAGGTTGCATGGTGTACGAAAAACTTGGAGAGCAAGTCTTTGGAACTCCGGGGAAGCTGGTGGTGTTTGGATGCACCTCTCTGCAGAATGTTGGAGGTAGGCTGAAGTTCATGAGTTATGAATCTATATGATTATTGGTGTACAGTATCACATATGCGCTCATGACTACAGGACACGTTGGGATGACCGTAATAATAGGGCCATAATGATAGCATCACCACAGATCACAATCGGTGGGGGACAGTGGCAGCTGGTCACTCTAGAAAATAGTGAGCCATTATCAGGGCCGGACTGGCTGTTTTTGGTGCAGGGGGCGGTACTGCAGCAGTGCGGCAACATCGCACTCCTGTACCAAAAGCAGCAGCAGTGTAAAGGTACAGGAAGCGATCACGCTGGAGACTTGGCCGTCGTACATCAGGGAATGTCAGATGTAACTCCTGAACTTCTTCCGGGTCTGGCGGGAGTGGGAAAAGAGCACCGGCTCATGGGGGTTACCTCAGTACCGTCAGGTGAACGAATCCGTTCAAAGCATCTTTAGGTCCGGCGGCTGCGTTACGAGGAGCTTGTTTTAGTATGAGAGCTGATGAGCAGGCACTAAAGTGACACATTGTACTGCGGAGCTTTGACATGTCTGTTAAGTTTAGGCCTCGTGTTTTGTGCTGCACGCTGAGCAGCCACTGTGCAATGCGAAGAAAGCATCGGTCTCGGAGGGGGCACACCCTGTGCTTTCAGTTCACATGGAGACAGGCATATGGATGGAGCTCTCGGGCACTAATGTAATAAATGATTCGACGTAGCGTGTGCTTTAACTGAGCACAATTTATTTTAAAAAATCGTACCTCGGAGTTGGCAATCGTCTTTGCTCGGCTGGCCATCTCTTCAAAATCCACCCCACCGCGCACGCTGCCTGGCTGCCCTGAAGCGCTGAGCATGCTGGGCATACACAAAGTGAAAGTAGGCATCACCCATCTCGACCAATAAAAGCACTGATATCATGCTGTTTATAATACTAAACAGCATAAGAGCTGTGCAAGTGTTGGCTGGGACAGGTGAGCACAGCGCTCCATCGTAGACCGATGGGGTTGTGCCTCTGCTTCCCATCTCTTACAGCATTGGCTGGGGAAGCCTGAACTATGCACGTCAGCCTGGATGATAGCAAAATACTGGCCAACCTGACATGCACAGTTCAGATATACAGCCCTAGCTGGTCGGTGCAGTAAACCATGCACAGGAGCACATCATGTCTTGTGTGCCAGAAGTCAGATAAATAAGGTATTTGTAGGTAATGGCTCACATGTGGTCACATGTGGTCATTGCCCCATCACTCAAATAGTGAAATCGCCCCTGGAGGGGGACCAAAATCAGTGATATGTACAATTCAGAGTAGTAAGAGCTTTCATCTAGATACACAGTTTCGGTGAATGAAGTTAAAACAATCTTCTAGGCTGTTCACAGTTACCTCGATTCCATGCTGGGCAGACCAGCCATCTCTTTTTAAAAGTTTCACTAGCATGCTAGTACAAAATGCAGTTCACTTTGGGTACAATTGGGTTCATGAATTTGCACTTATTCGTGACCTTGTACCTCTCTGTAATTAAATATTTATAGCAGGCCACGTAGAAGCCCCACTAACCTTCCGTTAGACGCACCCTCTTACGCATTTAGATGTATCCTGAATGCCCCAGGAGTCAAATTCTTGAATGCAATCGAGATTTAAGTTGAATTAATAAGTTCTATCGGACAGCCGAGGCGACAATCTTCAGGTGTGGTGAACATGAAGTTGAAATGTATGTTTCACATGGTGTGGGTTTGCCCTTCTCTTTTCGGGTTCTGGGAGGGGGTGATAGACTGTGATAATGGTGTCACTCATCGAGCGATTCCTTGCTCACCTCTGGCTTGCTTGCTAGGGGGTTTCCCATGCCCAGCCAAATTAAAACCACCAATAGATTTACACACTTAGCTCTGATTCTTGTTAAGCGAGAAACCACAATGCATTGGAAGGCCAACTGAGGTTTCAGATTAGCTAAATGGAGGCAAGAGTTTGTTTAATGGGCAGGGTTGAGAGGGAAGAACTGTTCCAAGAAGTGAAGAGGGGGCGCGACACAACTGATAGTGTGTGTGCCTGGGAGAACATAGTGGACTGTTTGAGACCCAAAGAGGTCCCCACTACCTGAAGACAGGTTAGAAGGAGGGCTATTTAGACATATTCTGTACCTGAACATAGATGGGGTTATGATGATGTGCGCATGTCTGCTACTGCGCAGGAACTAGGAAACTGCTGCATAAGTGTTCTTGGACAGCATTGCAAGGGGCAAAGGGAGGTAGGAGTTGGGGGGCATGTTTTCTATGAGTGGAAAGGGTCTGATGCTTGCTTAGTGATGGCGTATACTGCAACTATTCAATCTCGCTGCAATGCATATAACCAGATGAGTTTTTATACTGTATTGGGCCCATAGACCACTTAAAACTTACAATAAAAAATGTTGTTACAGAAAAAAAGATAGGCTGCCACAAGGTGCTCAAAAAGATTTAGGTTTAAGGTGAAAAAAATTGATTCCAAAATATAGATCTGAGTAATATGCAGACTGCACCTAGTGCAAACATTTTGTATAACTTTACCTTAAAAGCACACACTCCACAGCTCATCAGATCACCTTACAATAACGCTCAAAAAGAATAGTGACTCCATCAATTAAATACAATATTGGCTCCTAAGTAGGGGTGGGTAATACTTACGCTTCTAACATGGAGTTCTGGCAAAACTTCTCCAACCGAAGCATGGTAGAGTTTTGTCTTTCATGTGGCTCGCCAACGTTAAGTTGGCGAGCGAGAATCGGCACCCCAGGCGCAATTTTCGGGCTCTAGGACTGTTCCCTGTGAGATTTTCTCAAATGGGCGGTCGCAGGCAGTTGCTATCATTCGCAGTGAGAATGGTGACACTCTAGTAGAAAATCTACTTGAACCACAGCAAAGAAGCAGTGCCATTTTGCGTGCAGCGCAAGCTCTCGGCGCTAAAGATCAGCACAAAGGGACGATTCTGTCCGCCCGCAGAACTCCGCGTAATCTCGTGGAGTTTTTATGTAACTACCCTGAATTCCGTGAAGTGACACTCCGCAAGTTCCGCCCTCCCCTACTCTCAAGCAGCTTTTACATTTGCAGATTAAACAAAGGTGTACATTTACATTTCTTTCAGGCACCGAGTAAGAAGACTTGATTCTAGTTCAGCTGTCTACCACTCCCTCAGCATCACAGCACAGGAGACTCTCTCCCCTTCCACTTCAACTGGGCCATCTAAATGGAATTAACCATCCCGGGACAGTTGTGTTTTAAGTAGGGGAACTGTTTTTGACAAATTAAAAAAGTATCGACATGTCATGCCCCTCAAATCCTGCCTTCTTTGACCTCTGATCAATATGGATATAAAAATTATATATATGGATATATGTATTATAAATTTTTTTTTACTACAAGATCCAGGCAGACAGCTAAACCTGTCAGATCTTCTGAAGAGATTCTAGCAAGAATTATTACAGTGCAAATCTTGGGTCGGACTTCCCGCCGCCTGGTTGTGGCCTCTGTTGTGTTCAGGGGTGACTTTCCCTCACTTCATCTCGGAGGCGGGGACCGGCTGCACTGTCGGGCAGCGGCGAGTGGGGCCCCCCTCTCTCCTACATTTATCGTGCCCCGGGAACCGTGTCCCCTCCTTTATTGGCACTGCAGATTCATACTCAACGTGGGCCCGCACAGTGAGCTGTGGTGGTGGTGGGGCCCTGCCCATGGCGGGACTACTTGGCACTCTTATCGGGTGGCGATGGGTGCTCCCTTGTGGGTGGGCCTCTGACGGGTTGGCCCCATGTCTTCTGGACCTTGGGCGTGCTCGTGCCCCTGCCCGTCAATGCTCTTGGGCGGCAAGTAGCGGACCCAGGCTGTTGTGGAGGTCAGTCCGGGCATGTTTTGTCAGCAGTAGGCCTAGCCCTAGGTGAGGGTGCTTTCGGCCATCACATCGGGTGGCATGGAGGAGCTCAGTGGCGGATGTCCTCCAGGTGACTGTTAGGCAGAAACCTACCGGGTCGGTTTGTCATCCTGAGGTTCTGCGGGGGGTGACACTGGAGATACCCTGGTCTGGGCAGCGACACAGGACTATGCTCTTGGGGTGCTGCAGGGCCTCCAGGCACACCACGGGATCTGTGACAGACGCTACTGGTGCCGCGTCCTTATAGTGGACGGTGTCCCCTGATTACTTTCACCTGGCGAGGTCCTTGAGTTGCTCACGGACTCTCCACACAACAGCGGATCCCTGAGCCCCCTTTCCCCACACCGAACTTTCATCCCCCCTTGGTCTCTTGCGGCCTCTGCAACATTGGGACCCGCCCCTGGCCATGGGGAGGGACAAGGGCCTCAAACCTACAACGGCCCCTACACAGACCAAAATGGAACGGTTTACTAACTCTGAGTCGGAGCCTCCCGAGGGGGCGACGGGGGGCATCCCCCCCACAAGACAAGGATCGTGCCACCATCCTTCAGGTCATCAGTGCCTCTCAGGCATCCGTAGAAGGGAAGATTGGGGAAATCAAGATAGATGTGTCCCTCTTCGGGCAAGACCTTCGCAACTCCACTGCATGACTGACAGAGGCCGAATCCCGCATCTCCACGGCCGAGAATGACATCTCCGAACTCAAGGATCAGGTGGCCCAACTTTGTCTTCGCACCGGGGAGCTTCACATGCGTGCCGAAGATGCTGAAAACTGCGCACGTCGCAACAACATCTGCGGTGTGGGGTTTCCAGAGGGAGTGGAAGCAGGACATGCGGCCGTCTTCGTTGAAGAATGGTTTAAGTCCTGGATGCCGCATGATGCTCTGTCAACACGGTTTGTTGTGGAGAGAGCCCACAGGTCCTTGGTACCTAAGCCTCCTCCTGGTGCCCCACCCCACCCCATCATCTTAAAAGTCCTCAACTTCAAAGACCGTGATGCCATCTTGCGGGCGGCTTGGGCGAGAGGTCCCCTCAGGTTTCAAAATCACATCATTATGGTATTCCCGAACTACACCAGGGAAGACCAAGACCTTCGGCGCTCCTACACGGAGGTCAAGAAGAAGTTGCGCACCCTGGGCCTGCAATACCAGCTCCAATTCCCGGCACACCTTCGAGTCATTTTTCAGGTCAGAACACAATTTTTCGGGTCTCCCCAAGCGGCATGGACATGGTTGACGGAGGAACGTCCACCCCGGCACGATGACTCATCCGAGCACACGCAGCTGTATACTGTTGTGCGGAGATCACCGGGACGCCAGCGCCGGTGTCGCAAAAGGTCTCGTAAGGGGCGCCAATCACGAGCATCAACATCCAGATCCTTAAGTGTGGTGGCTCGCGACCATCGCGACTCCTCCAGTCAATCGGCTCTCCACCGCGTAGCAGGCGCCGCTCCGCTGAAAACTTAGTGGGCTCGTCCCTTCCGCTGGCCCAGGTGGACTCGGACCTTTCTCGCACTCCCACTCTATAGTGGCCGTGTGGTCAGTGTCAGCCGTGTGCCCGCCAATGGGGTGGGGCGCTTCACCGGGGGGGGTCATCTGACCTGGTTGGAATTATATGTTTATTTACACTGTTTCATGCCGATGCACTAGTTATCCGTTCTTCTGGAGGGGTCCTCCACGCTACCGATCCGAGCATTTTAGGTTGGTTTAGTTAAATGGGGGTTCGACAGATGCTTCTGTTCTCGAAGTGTAGGGTGGGGGCAGGGGAAAGAGGGGTGGTTTGGGATTGTTTTTTTCCCCTGTTGTTGGACTTCTATTTGTTCTGATGTTTCAGCTTCCACGGACGGGTATATGCTTCATCATCAAAGATTGCACTACCTCTTAGCGTGAGCGACCAAACACACACATATTGGCCCTCGCACGCACTTACACTACCCAATGGGGTGATGTGGCTTAGACCCAGACATCACCCGCCAAGACTGATGACATCACGACCAGGGCTTCCCTCCATGTCCTGTCCTGGAACGTTAACGGTTTCCTGGATAGGTTGAAGCGCACCGCTGTCCTTTGCTATAAGCAACACCTCCACATTGACATCCTTCTCCTCCAGGAGACACATCTACTGGGTAACTGCTGCCCTTTTCTTGCCCGTTACGGGTATGACAGACTGTGGCACTCCGGCTTCTCCAGAGGCTCCCGAGGGGTGGCCATTCTAATGAGACGTAACCTGCCCTTCGTTCTGTCCCGGGTGATCCATGACCCTCAGAGCACATATGTGGCGGTGTGCGGCTCCTTGGCTGGCTCTTCTCTCCACCTTATGTCCATATATTTGCCTCCCTCCATGCTTACCTGTACACTGGCACAGACCTCTGCCCTTCTAACCACTCTCCCCTGGGGCCACAGTTGTGGGCGGTAATTTTAATGCGTCCCCTCTCCGGCATTAGACACAACGGGCCTTCCCTCCTCTGTCCACATTGCACAAGCAAAACAGTTAAGGGCTTGGTCCGAGTCACTGGGCCTCTGCGATGTGTGGCGCACCTGACACCAGCGTGCCATCCATTTTACTCATACCTCCGCAGCCCATCACTCGCAGGCACGCATAGACATGGTCTTTCTCCCTGCCACTGACTGCTCGACAGTTGTAGACACTCGTATACTACCCAGGGGAATATCAGACCACTCCTCAGTGCTCCTCAATACAGGGACTCCCCCTACCTCAGCCCACCAAATGTGGAGGATGAATGCATGGTTCCTCCAAGATAAAGAATTTAAGATGATGGTAGGGAAGGAGCTCGAGCAATACTTTCTCACCAACAAGGGCTCCGTACCCTCCCTGGGTACCCTATGGGAGGCTGGGAAGGCTACCATTCGGGACTTCGCGAAGGGGCAACTCAAGAAGCAGAGGCAGGAGCAGCACCGGGAAATCACCACGAAGGAAGCGCAGGTGATTCACTTGGAACAATCTCTTTCCCTGCATGACGATGCCGACAACTAGCCCTTATCCGGTCCGAGATTAAGCAGGTTTCTATAGACACAGCCAAGCTCCTCTGGAGGTCCTCGGTGGCAAGAATCTATGGCTGGGGAGACAAGAATGGCACGATTCTGTGCAGGTTGGCCATTTTTCCCAGGGCGAATCGCATAATTACGGAAGTGGTGGATGACCAGGGTTCGGTACACACCGCCCCTTTAGCGATTGCACGTACGTTTGCCAGTTACTATCGGCGTTTGTATGCTGCACAGACCCGCAACTTATTGCTCTGTGTTCTCCTCGGAAGGAGCCGCGTCGGTCTCCCCTGGATGGAGACGGCAGCCCAGAAGGACCTAGACCGCCCCATCTCCAGAAAAGAAATTCAGGAAGCTATTTCTCTCACGTCTCCGGGTAAGACTCTGGGACCAGATGGTCTTCCCCAAGAATATTATGCAGCTTACCGTGACACACTGGTGCCCAACCTGGCCAGCCTTTTTCAGGAAGCCCTTGATAAGGGCTCCTTTCCGTCGGAGACAGATATTGCCACTATTGTGGTCCTTCCGAAATCCCAGCCCCCCTCCTGTCACTGCGTGGACTACCATCCCATATCCCTCCCCAATCCACAGATCAAACTTTATGCCACCATCCTTGCCCAACGGCTGAAGCCATACCTGCCCATGCTGGTCCACCCGGATCAGTGTGGCTTTATGCACCACACGCGTGACCCGTCACTCCCTCCGGAGGGTACAGCTAGCTCTTGCCCACCGACACTTACTCACTCCTTATTTGGCTCTTCTCCTTATAGATTTTGGAAAAGGTTTCGACACGGTGGACTGGGCATATCTCCAAGACGTGTTGATTGAGATGGGATTCGGGTCCCCGTTCCGGGCACTGGTCCAGGTACTCTATGCGCAGCCGCGTGCACGGGTGTTGGTGAACGGCTTCCTGTCCGAGGCCTTCCCCATTGCTAGGGGGACACGGCAGGGCTGTCCCCTTTCACCCTTGCTGTTTGCCCTGGCAATGGAACCCCTGGGGGCCCTGGTGCAGGCTGACGTCCGCGTTAAGTGATGGGAGTGGTCAAACACCGAAACAGACAAGATCTCGCTCTAAGCGGACGACGTCTTGCTCTTTCTGGCCAAGCCCACGTCCTCTGGGCCACACTGTCTCTGGTTGTTGCAGGCATTTGGGCGGGCGTCAGGTCTTTGGCTGAACCCCTGGAAATCAGTACTGGTCCCACTTCACCTGTCAAGGGACTGCTACGATTGGCAGTCTAATATTCTGATCTGGCACAACTCCTTTAAATATCTGGGAATATGGATTACCCTGCTCCCGGCGCTGGATGGTTTACTTACCAAATTTTCTATGGGGCACTGGGAGGTCGCGTCTGGGACTCTCCACACGTTGAATCCCTTCCTTTGATGGGGGCATGGGCCTGACTCATCTGTACCTCTACTTCATAGCCACACGTTTGCTGGTGGTCCATGATTGGTTCAACGGGGGATGGTCTGACCCGGCCTACCGGCTGGAGTTGTGTGAACTGGGATTTTCTAAAGTCCAGGTCATGTTGTATGGGGGACCAATCCCAGCCCAACTGCCAGATGTGACACGTTCGGTTTTCCTGGCTTGGCGGGCTTTGCTGCGACATACCTGCTGGACTGACAAGCTGACCCAATGCACTCCCCTCTGACAAGGGGCTTGGCTCCAGGAAGTGAGTGGCCTACGGGGGTTCAGAACCTGGGATCTTATAGGCATATCGCAGCTTGGGGACGTCTGGGTTAAGGGCCATATGCTTTCCTTCAAGGACATGCGTACCCGTTATTCCATACACCCCTCACAATTTTATAAATATTTAAAGTTAAGACACGCCCTTCACATACACATCATAGACAACACTCGGCTCCCGGAATACAGCCCCACGGAGACCCAGACTTTATTGGGGGACTTAGGCAGAGGAGGCATCTCCCGTATATACCGCACTTTAATCAACAACGCTCCCACTTCGCTGGACAAATTGAAGGACCAATGGTTGGATTGGGTGGGGCCACTGGATGAGGTGGACTGGTGCGATGCACTCATGGCGCCCAAGACAATTACCGCCTCCGCCAAACTTAGACTAATCCAGCTATATTACTTGCATGCCGCTTACCTTACTCCAGTGCACCTTCATCGAGCAGGCCTATGCTCCGATGCGTCCTGTGCTAGGTGCGGTCAGGCCCCAGCAGATTTTTTTCATGTGGTCTGGTCCTGTCCCCAGCTGGCAAATTTTTGGGGAGCCATTGCAGAGGAGCTTACAGAGGTCTTGGGGTGGGCGGTTCCTCACGATCACGCCACTCACTATTATGGATAACAGATGGGCTAGATGGGTCCCGGAATGATAAGACCTTCTTTAACACAGCGATGATAGTTGCCAAGCGCGACATAGCGCCGGCTTGGATTTATCCCGATCCACCAGCTTCAGGAATGTGGCGCAAGGGAGTGAACTGGTGCACAACACAAGAGAAAGCTCTATACGTGGCACGGGGATGCCCCAAGAAATATCGGAGGGAGTGGGGTAAATGGCTAGGCGCTGTCGAAGAAAGTGGATGAGGCGCTAATCCTTCCTGCGGTCATATATCCCATGGGGTGCGGATTTGGGGGTCACATGGCTTTTGATGATGTATATGAATATCTGCTTTCCGTGATTTTCCTGATTTCTTTGTATGTTTTAAAATCAGTAAAATTTTAATATAAAAAAAACCCAACAAATGAAGCTTCATTATGATAACTAGTGCAAATTGTCTATCCACATGGGTGGACACCAAAACTCTTGTCTGCTAAGATAACCTGTGAGATTCAATGTAACAAAATGCCTGCCTATAGGCTTTGGCACAGTGTAATAACAATTCACCCTGAAAGCCTATTGCCTTTAACACATGATTTTCACAATAAGTAAACAAGGTCTAAGTGCTCTGTCACAACTTTTCATTATAAACAGATACTACCTACGAAATTTGACATAACCTTTCCCAGTTAACCGATTAGGCCTGCAGCCTTTACTACTGGCTTGACTCTATATCCAACACAAACCTACTGATGTGCACATAAGCCAGCAACCATCAGGCATACAGTTATACAATTACAAATATGTACAAAATTACATTTAGCAAAACAGTACACAACCCCTCTTAAAAGGGCCTAGCAGGAATGCTCACAGTGAAATATTCTTCTCAGGGTGTGTCAGAATGGATGGCCAACACCAAACTCCTACCTACTGCGGTACTGTATGGGATTACATATAATCAAGTACCAGTGTACAGCCTGTAACATAATATGATAACAATCCACTATTAGAGACCTATTTAGCAAATACTTACGACCTCTATCACAACTTTTTATAATAAACAGAATAGACCTAAGGCATCTGGTATAATATTTCCTTGCACGCCAATCAAGTCTAGAGCTGTTTTCATTGACTTTTCACCATAACCAACTCAGGCCTAAAGTACTGAGTGTAAGCTTTCCCATGGGGAAACCATCAGGCACACAGTCATAAAATTGCGAATGTATACAAGATTACAGTTGGCAAATCAAACTACTGTCTCTCCTAAGAAGGCTTAATAAGGATTCTCACAGACCAAAACTTCTATGTCCATGGTTTGTCACAGGGGGTAACCAGCACCTAAACCCATGCATACCATGGTAATATTTTAGATTCCATGTAATAAAATACCTATCTATAGGCTTTAATGTAGAGTAATATCAATTGACCCTTAAATAGCTATTGACTTTAATATATGGATTTTACAATAAACTCGTCAAGTCTACTTCCTTTATTGTAACATTTCATAATAAACTGATCTAGCCAATAGGACCACCTCAGCTCTGCTGTATTGAGCATAAGCTTTGTCACAAGCAAAAGGTGCAATACAACCAACGTGGATGGAGCCTAAACCCCTTTCTCAGCAGTACTCATAACACTCTTTTTTGTTAATCACATCAAGTCAGGTATGGGTATCCCGTACTGCTTTCAATCAAACAACTGCAATCTGAAGCATAAAGTTAATGATGAAAGAGGAGGGTGCTGGGAATTGGAAGATAGCAATACCTTCCTCAAGACTGCCTTCCTCTCATGTGTATGGTGCTGCTGCCAGAGAAAAACAAACACTGTCAATTATATACTTATCTTTACAGCATGACAGTCCCATGGGTGTGCCCCCCAGGTCAAGGAAGCTATATAGCCGCTGGGTCAGACATCTGGATTAACAAACAAAATAATCAAAGCTGCATAGAGGCAAATCACACAACTTCTGCCTTATTAAAACTTGTAAGCCCCTCTCTGAAAGCTCTTTTTTTAACCTGATCACATAAGGTCTGGCAACAGCTGTACTATCTAGCCAGAGCTAAAATCAGTGTACTTGACATTTTTGAAACTATTAAGAATTTAGATCAGTGTCTGCATACTTGCCAAGGGAAGAAGCCTTATTCATGGGCCTAACCCGGAGTTTTCAATGCTAATGATTATGCGGGGACATTTCAAAGTAGATCTGACCGCGAGTTAAAATTGATTTGAGAAGATGACACTTAAAATTCAAAAACATTTTAAGATAGAATATTGAATGGAAGCAGTAACTCCATTCGCCGAATACAAAGCAAAACAGGCTTCACTATTTGATTTGTACAGTTAAGCAAAGTGGTGTTTAGTAGGGCTGCATGTCTCTTTTTTATTGTTCTTTGCAGTCCAGCGCTTCGTAGTGCTGAAGAGCCAGTTGAGTTATGTGGATATTTAAAACAACTTAGAGTGAGATACAAATAAAAGTACTATTACAGTGGTTTGGGGTTGAGCGGGGATAGGGTTGGGATGGGCATGGATTACAATACCCTGCAAGAAAGCAGGGTGATTACATAAGGGTAAAGTACCCCAAGGTGTTCTGTGACCCTATAGAGGAACGAGGCAGAAGGCCGAATTCCTTTGTAAGGTCATGGTACTCTAAGGTGACTTGCAATATTCTTATAATGTTCAGCAGTGGCACTGAGTTTTTTATAATACATGGCCATACAACCACCACCTTTCCCAGAAAACACTTAAATCCTTGGAGTATTTTCATGTGAAAGAGATATGATGTCCAAAAACAGGAATAATACATTTAGCTCACGTAGCTCAAATATGTGTAGAAACATGAAGAGAGATATTTTCCTATAAGTACCTAAACATGTTGCCATAACTATCTCTTTTCTGCTTATCACTGTTCAGCTAGAAAAACAGAGCAGAAGAAGGAACAACCATGCTAAGTTTTAATTTTTGTGAAACAGCAGCTTTAATTATGGTCCAGATCTGCTTTCCTCCTCCCCTTCACTGCTGGAACTGGCCGCAGGCGTTGTGACGTCAGAACTCAACCGTAATAAGTTATTAGAGAAGAGCTCCAATTCTTTATTACAGGCGACTAGGTGCATCAAAAGGTCACCTTTAATAAGAAAATTAGAGACTGGCTTTAATACAAGGATTGTGGACTCCTATGTATTATATAATCTCTTAAGTACGTTTCAAGATTACCTGTGACCTAACTTGCTTTGTTGATATTAAATTATGTGCTAAAGAATACAACAGAAGCTCAAATTAAAGCCCAGTGAGCCTCTCTGGCTGACTTTTGGCAGCAGGGATCCAGATGCCTCACCTTTAAGTAAATATTCTCAAAAAAGGGGTTACATCCTTCTCATGGGGCCAGGTAGGACATGATAAAGTTTATAAAAAAGAAATAACCTAGCCACCAATTTTAGAGGCTGCTATTTATTTCAGCAGACTGAGGAGCAGTGCATCCAGTCACTGCACCCTACTTTAATGCAAATGTTTTGAATAACTGAAATAGCTGAAATAAATATCAGCCTCTAAAATTGGTCACCTTTAAGTAAAGCAGAACCAAAACAGAGAGATGTACATATGTATGAACGTATGTATGAATGTATGTTTGTGTAAACTGCGCTGGGGAGCACCGGAATGCTGATCAGTAGGCAAGAATCCTATGAAGCGATTTAATATTATTTACAGTGAAGCGGGGAATACATGGGTTTCTGTTCTTAAGGTTGTACTGCTCTTTGAAGAAAGGCCTCAACAATTCCATCCTGAACTGACTTCAATGCTGTGAATGATGTGGCTTTTGGTGTGTTTTGATACAAGGCTTACATTTTCTAGTTGTGTTATATCATGATTACTATCTTTTCGATTGTTTATATAGACGTGTGCCCCAATACTTTGTGGTCTAAACCAAATCACAATATTTGTTAGAAAACAACATCAGGAGTATACATTTTCTGACTCTTTGTAGAGGACACATACATCAACTCTTGTATATCTGTACACTGTGTTACTATGGATCGACTTGCATTACTTCATGTATTTCAATTCTCTGCAGCAATGCTGAGCTACCTTTTCATCGTAAAGACTGAGCTACCAACAGCAATTAAATTCCTCATGGGAAAAGATGTAGAATTTTCGTAAGTATCATTTTTATTCTTTTAGAGTATTGTTACTGGAGTTCAGTAGACTCAAAATGTTTTGCCCATTGCAGCTTAAACCTATGAGGGCAGCACTTGAACATCCCCGTTGGATGCATGCCCTTCACAGACCCTCCCATCTTTAGCTGTCGCTTACGTAAACTTATTGGCTACATTGAAATACACAGAGTGAATATGGGGTCAGCCCGTTGCTCATGATTGGATGACTTTCTTGTCTTCCTCAGTTCCCTGCCCCGTATTCCATGGCGTCCCTCTGTTCTTATGTTGTCCCACCCCTAAAGCATTTCTCCTTAACATTGTTTCTGACTGGATGAGTTGGATCCTTCCACTGCTAACGTGAGGGGACTATTTTGTGTTTTTTTCCCTCCCTTTTTAGCACTCGGTGTAAACACACCGCTTTTCCCGCTTTCTCTCCATCTGTGCCTCCTGTGTCTCTTTCTGTTCTCTTTCCACACCCACACCTCGACCATCAACCATGCGTGTGTATGTGTGCACATGCATTTGTATTCTTGGACTGCCATCTTTGAGAGGTTTTATCAAACCATTGCAAAAACTAATTTAATAATGCTGCCAGTGCATGCAGGGGTGTGGTCTTGTACAGTAGACATTTTGCAAGTATGGTGTGCGTAATTTAGCACAAATCCACGATGGCCACCCTTGCATCTAAAGCCATGCAGATGGCCATCTTGGAATGCTTTGGGCACAGAGTAGCTAAGCAACCAGGTATTAGCAAAGCCAATAGGTGTGTGCCTGCATATGAAATGTGTGTTTTTTTTACTTTGCCAATAGTTGTTTTATTGGATTGGTGTGTGTACTTATTATAATCATTTGCTCTGTGTGTACAATAACACACCAACCATTGACAAAGTCAATAGCTTTATTGTTTGCCACCAGTCTTTTGGCTTTGTCAATGCTTATTTTATTTTGTAATGGTTTTTTTGCAACACTTTGTTGTTGGAGACGATGCAGGTCTCTCATCAATCTAAAAACAAACATTGCCTAAAAGTAAATATATTTTTTGGTCTCAAAAAGCACACATTGGCATCCCTAGAATGTAAGGGAATTATGTTGTGTGTGGGTGTGGTCCTTATGAAAGTGCAGAATGCCATCACTCACAGGGAAATATTATCCAAGTAGCTGACATGGGCTGACCTATGATGTAGTGGGTAGCAGAAAATGTGAATTACACAACAGCAGACCAATGGATGAACAGGGTTGTCTAAAATCCCCCCAAGAAAGTAAGCATATTATACATATGATTTAGTAAAATCAAAAGGTCTTGACTAACACCAAACCTAACAAGCTCTGGCAAAGCCACTAGGTCTCGTTTTTGGGACCCATTGGCTTTGCCAATGGATTTTAGCCGTGTTGCACAGCATCCCTGTTGTTTGAGTATTACAATAATCTAAACCACTGCAACTGATGAGCAGGCATTTGTTGCACTGCTTTGTGCAATTAATGTCAGATTTCACACATGTGAAGCCTTTTATTTACCTTGAGGGCACTGGTGCAGGACAAGACAGAATTCGTGCCAAATTACATAGAATGAAACAGTGGAACTGATTTACATAATCTCTGGTAATACTGAAAATCTGGAATGGAACCGGTGCTCCTAGACCTATGAAGGACACCGCTGCTCTGGATTCTTTAATGCCTCCTTTTTTTTGCTCAGAGCAAGTGAAATTTTAATTGAAAATGGCTGGAATTTTAGAAAACACGTATCAAAGAGTCCAGTAATAAAAAGGTTCTGCAAATTCCCCCTTACTACAGGTCTCATATATAACCACATAAATGGGGTGGTGACAGGAGCGGGTAATGGACATGTTGGGCCCGGTATTTCCAGTTCATCTTACCAGTCACCTTATCATGAGACTCTGAGTGTATTTTTCATTAACCGCTCGTCCGAATTCACTCGGATATGTTGGCCCTTCCAATGCGCTGAAAGCTCTGGATGAAGGTTCCAGGTGAAATGAGGAATTGTCAGGGGAATAGGACCAAGAATAACCGATTCCCCTGGCTAGTAATTCCTCCTTTCTTAGTGAACCTCAAGGTTTAACACGTAAAGGGACTGACTGCCCTCTGCCCCCAGAGTTGCTGGTATCCCTTGGAACACTAACTTCGTGGGGAGGGAAATACCTGCCCCCCTCCTGGGCCACCGGTAATAAAGTCCTGGGTGTTGAGCTGCTCTTGTTTAGTCACCGCCGATGATTTTCCTGCTGGGCTTTATTTTCTTGGGTCATGTCATTACATGATGAATCACCGGCGGCTGAGGGCGGCGGATGCTCGGTCTCAGTTCTGGTTCACGGCACCCGTGCTGCAGGTGAAAGCCGAAAACGGAACACTGTCTCGCTTGTGGAGACAATGACATTGTTTGAATGTGAATATTATGTTATTAGGCTGTGAAACATTTCCAGATGAACTGTTTCATACAAAAAACTATTGCGAACACACTGAGAAGCCAATTACAGAGAGCACCGCGGCGTATTACCCCGACGAGGTGCCAGGGCACTTTGCAGACAGATAACTCTGTGTTCCCAGATTTATTCACAGATAAGGGTAAACGTTTGCCAGTTTTTAGTGTGTGCAATGTTTGTGTCACACCGGGGCCTAATGGCTCGAGCAGTGGACCTCGAAGCTGGGAACCGAGTTCGAGCTTCAGCAGGGATACTCCTCATACTGTGATCCCGGACAAATCACTTAATCGCCCGTGCCTAACAAAAGAAATGTGTCTGTCTGTAGCGCAACTGGTGCTCATATAAAGCACTCTAATACTTTCAATCACGTTTATATAAAACAATAAACAAGCATTGGTAAATGCAATAGGTGTCACCTATGTGATTAATAATCACTTTTTTCTTGTAAGTTTTAGCTTGATGAGCAGGTGTGGAATATAAGGTACTGAAACTCCATAAAAGTGTTATGACTTGCTTATTGAGAAAGTCAATATATTGTGCAGCCACGGGGAGATTATGTAAAGAGTGGAGGACGCAAGCACTGTGCAGGCAAAACCTAACAAGCATGTTATATGCTTGTCTGAATGTTGGGAGCTTTTTTTGTTGCAACCTTTTAACCCTTGCAGGAGTGGTGTAATAAAATTCAGCAGTTTTGATACAGGTCCTGCCTGTAGGCGTTAAAAGAGGATTACAACACAAAATGCTATTAATTGTCTATAGTGTGCTGTACAGCATGGCTACTAAACATTGCCAAAGTCAATAGATCTCATATACGAGAACTATTGGCTTTGCCTATGCTTGTTTTAGGGGTACATACTATAGGCCACAGTTAAAACGGGTGAGACCAACTACAAGGGGCAAGAGAGTGTGTGCGTGTATTTGTGTGTGTATACATCTACATATAAGTTTAAATACAAATAAATACCACATACATGCAAATTAATATTGAATATATTTTTAGAAAAAATGTAGGGTCATGTTGTGCCTCAAATAGTGTATTGAAAGATAGTTTGACGTATTGCTTATGTGGCTAGTAGCAATATATTTTTTTGGGTGATCCTAGTTTTTTGCTCCCCTGTCGCCTCCTGGCACGGAGCAGCAGTCAACATCTGTGGAGACAGTGCCCAAGACAAATTGAGCTGGGGTACAGGTCTCATTTACCCCCACAGCTCCCCAAAGGCTCCAGTGAACACAATGTTCGCCATAGTTACCTTGCAAAATCTCTCAGAATTTCCCTCTTGAATTTTGATTCTATGAAGAAAGAGTGAACAAATTAAAGTTAAGCTAAATCAAACATCTTACGCTGTATTCATAGTTAGGTGGTCCTTAGCAGTGAGCAGATATTTTGTAATTTTTGCATCAATTAGGTGTTCAAAGTCTGGCAAGTATTTATTCATTTTAATTGCCTATATTGTTCACCAGGTTCAAGAAACGTGCGAGGCGAGGTGGCCATGCACATTAAAAACACTATGAATTATGCTAATTACACTGCGATTCGATTTCAACAGTTTATTTCTTTACAGAGCCTGGTATGTGGATGGCCGAATTCTCGTGGTTGTCGTCACCGTTGCTATTATTTTACCATTGTGTCTCCTGAAGAATCTAGGTAAGAGTTAGCTCAGAATTAAAGTAAAAAAATAATAACACTTTTTAAAACTAATTTGTCTTTTCCACAGTGCACACGTATGTGGTGTGAAGGTTCTGAACTCACTTGTGAGAGGATCCTGTTTCACTCATTACCCCCAGGTCCCTCCGTCCTCGACACCTTCATACTTAACAAGTGGAGATGACCATCTCCCGACAGAAAATAAAAACAAGAGGAATGCTGGGACACTAATACTGCCCCTCCCCCCTGGAGTACATAAGCAGTACTTACCCAGCAGACCTCCTGTTCTTTTTTTCTGTCTGTCGACAGAGTTGATGGTGTGCTGGTGCTGCTCCTGCTGGGCTTGAGTGGCGGTGCTTCTCTTCTCCCCCGCCCTGCTGCCTGGCTGTGTGGGCGTGGGGTTCCCTGGACTGCCTCCTGGCCTGCCGGGCTTGCTTGGAGTCGGTCTTTTTCTGGAGCCGGTGTTTGGATTGGAGTGTTCCCGGCTTGCTGTGTGCTGCCTGCACCTACCGGCCCTTTGTGGCTGGTGCTGGAGTTCCCGGTTGCTTCCGGGTCGCGGGCTCGGCTTCCCGAGCCTGGCCGGGGAGCCGTGCCTTGCTGGATGGGCTCCTGATGGACTTCTGCTCGGCGGTGCTGTGGGGGCCTTGTTCCTGGGGTTGGCCCCCACTCCTGGTGAGTCCCGATTTCGGTATCCCTTTTTTTCTTCTGCCTGGCGCTCGTGACCCGTTTTTCTGTCTGTTTCAGGGGCCCTGATGTGACGTTTGGTATTACTTGTACTTACCACTTTCATGCGATGTGTTTGTTTCTTTCTCCCCATATCGACGTGGATATCTCTTTTGGAGCTGAGGGGCGCTGTGCTTTCTGTGTTTCGTCCTGTATTTGCCAGCACGCAATCACGGCAGCTCCTGCACTTTATTATTTCGGTTTCGATGTTGACAGTTCACGGTGTACTGAACGCTTATTTCTATTTTACTTTTATTCAGCTCAGAACGGAACCCTTTCCTTTCCATTGCAGTGGGCTCCTGGCCTCGCTCCTATGGCTCTCTAACATTCCCCGGAGGGTGAACATCAAGGGGCTGCAGGGTCTCACGCTCAGCCGCTGCTTCTGTCTGCTGTGTGGGCTCCCCTCGCTGTGCCGCTGGCAGCGCTGGGGTGTTTCCTGTTCACATTCCTGTTGTCTCCTTTGGAGGTTTTCTGACGGATGTCCGGGGCTGTGATCTTTCCGTCCCTGTGGTGCTGTGGGCTCTGTGTGTGGGTCATTCCTTTTGGTCCTGTTACCTGCCCTCTGTTCCGATGCTTTGTGGGGTATTGGCGCCATTCTTGCTGTGTGTTGGTCCTCCCTTTGCTGGTCCGCCTGTGTCATCTGCTGTGGGGTGAGGTGTTCGCCTCTCGGCTGGTGCAGTCCCCCTTCTGTCTTGTGTGCCGGGTTCGGGTCTCGGCGGTGACACGCTGCGTCCTGTGCTTCTGGGCGGGTCGCTTGCTATTCCCATGGCCTTACGCATGTTCCTGTGTCCTCATGTGTCGCGCCTGGTGCCTTTGCTGCCCCTCTGCCTCTCCTTTGCCTTGGGTGTCCTGGGCGCGGTGCCTCTGCTTTGGCGACGGCCTGTGGGGGGTGCGTTCTGTTTCCCCCTCTGCTTCGGGATGCCTTCCCCGCCTGGTGGTGGGTCGGTGTTCCTGCTCCTCGGGCCGATACTGGGGTGGGGTCCTGTGGGCTCCCCTGGTTCCGGTGGCCTGCCGTGCTGTTTTCCCTTTGTGGCCTTGCCTCAGCTGCGGGCTGGCTGTTGTGGCCTCTGCTCCACTTGGGTGTCCTGGTTCTTCGCTTCCTGGCTTCTGTGTGGTTGGTCACCTTTGGGGCTCCTGGTTCCTGGTCCTGTTCCTCCCGTCCCTTGGGCTGTGCCTGGTTCTGCTCATGGGTGTTTGCCTGTGTCTTGCCGGGGGCTCTTTGGTGTGGTCTGCCCCCGCTGCCTGCGCTTGGGTGGCTTGTGCTGCCTTGGGTTCGGCGGTTCTGCTTTGGCCCTGTCTGCTCCTGTTCTCGTCTGTTCCCTGCTTGGTGCCTGTTTGTGGTGCCTGCCTGGGTCTTCCTGTTGGTGTGGGCTTCCCTTGCTCCCGCTTGGGGCTTCTGGTGTTGTCCGGGGGCTTTTCTGTGTGCTTGGCCTGGCTGCTTCTGCGCTGGCTCCCCCTGGGCTGGCTTTTGGCTATCTGCCCCTCCTGTTTCTGCCGGGGTGCCTGCCTGGTTTGTTCCTGACTGGGGCCTCCGGGCTGCTGCCGGTTCCTGTCATACCTCCTGTTCTCCGGGTTGGTGTGCTGTCCCCGTGCTCCGCTGTCTGCTCTGTGTTATGCTTGGTCGGGCCGGGTTGGTCCCTGCCTGGCCTTCTGGGGCTGCTGGGGGCTGTTGGCTTCCGGGTCCGTCTCATGTTGGGGGTGTTTGCTCCCTGAGTTGTTCTGGTCTCGTCTGGTTCCCTTGGTGGGTGCCTGGCTGAGGTTTTGGCTGGGGCGTGCCGCTCCTGCTTGTTGGGCTCCTTTTTTGGGCTCTGTTTCCCTGCTGGTGTCCCTTTGGGTCCTAGCGGGGTGTTCTGCGTTGGGGCCGCTTCCTGGTGGTTCCTTCTGGGCCTTCTCCTGCTGTTGGTTCTCTTCCCGGGCTTGTTTTCCCGGTGTTGTGGGCCTGTGTGGGGTTCTGTGGCTACGGTTCTGCCGGCTTCTTGCTGGTTGTGTGTGGCTTCGGGCTGTACCTTCTGGGTTTTCGGGCTGTGCTGACCCTTTTTGGCCTGCTCTGGGGGTTGTTGCCGACCTTTTCCGGGTTCTTTCCTGGTTCTGTGGTCCTGGCTCGCTCCTTCCTCCCTTGCTTTCCCGGGCTTTGTTCCCGGTGTGGGTCTGTTTGGTTGCCCCTCCATCTGTGGTTGGGGTGCTATTCTGTGGTGCTCGTGCCTCTGCGGGTCCCTCCCTCCTGGCTGCGGGTTGTCTGTGGTTTCCTGCTGCTTGGTCCTCTGCTCTTCTTCTGGGGTTTGCTTGGGCCTGCTGTTCCTCCTGCGTGGTCGGGTTGCTTGGCTCTGGTCCTGGCTTCCCAGTTCGGTTGGGGTTTGTTGGCCTCTTTTTTGGAGGTTTGCTTGGCTCCTATCCGGCTTTGCTGGGTTGGGGCCTTGTGGTTGTGATCTGGGTGCTGTGCTCCCTGGGCTTTCTTTTTCCCGCTGCTCCTGCCCTTGCTGCTTGCCTGGCCTGGGTGTGGGGTTCCTGGGCGGTCCTGTGTCTTTTGGGCACCTTCTTTGTGCTGCCCTCCGTGCCTCGTTGGGCGGCTGCTGGGGTTTCTCAGTTGCTCTGTGCTCCCCTCCTGCCTTGTGTTCCTTCCCTTTGGGGTTGGGGTTTTCTGGGCTTGTGGTCGCTTTCTCTGTTCCCGACCTGGTTGAGTTTTCTTTGTTGCTGGTTTCCGGTCTTGTTGGCCTCTCCTTGTTTGGTGGGCTTTCGGCTGGGTTCTGGGGTTCTTCCCCGTCCCTGTCTTTTGGGTCCGGTTCTCGGTCCTGTTCGGCTCCTGGGTGCTTGGTGCTTCCTCGGCCTCCTCGGCAGGGTTTCCTCCTCGGGTCTCTTGTGCTCGAGTCCTTTCTTTTTAGGAGTTTGGCCGTGTTTCTGGCCTGTGCTTCTCCTTCCTTTTTGGGCTGGGTGCTTGTGCCTGCGCTCTGTTGGTCTTTTCTTCTTTGGCTTTCTTCCGGGTTGTCTCGTCTTCCAGGTGGGTCTGCCTGGCCCTGTGTGCCTTCCTGCTGGTTTTGGCCTGGGCGGTCTTCTCCGGTGGGTTGTTTTGGCTGGTCTTGATGTTCTGGTCCGGGTCCCGGTTGCCGGTTGCTCGGGTTGGCGGCCTCCTTTCTTTGGAGCCCTGGGTTTTGTCTTTCTCTCCAGCCCTTGTCCCTGCTGTCCTGTTCTGGGTTGCGGGTCGGTTGTTTTCTGCGGTCTTCCTTTCCTCCTTCTCGGTGCTCCCTTGGGTGGCTGCTTTTGTTGTGGTTTCCTGGGTGTGCTTGTGCGTGCGGAAGGCCGGGTTTCTGCTTTGGTATTCTCCACTTGTTAAGTATGAAGGTGTCGAGGACGGAGGGACCTGGGGGTAATGTCCTATTACTTACAGGTAATCTTCATTACTCCGGGTCCCGTAGTCCTCGACACTGCTCATTTTTATTGCCCTCCCTACAGCGTGGATTGCTTCTTGGATTCCTGACCGGTGACCTCGTTGTTGGAATCGACCCCACTCCTCGCGGAACCCGCTGCGCGGGTCCCGCTTCGTGGGAAAGGTCTGCTGGCCGTATCAGGGCTTAAACTGTTGACTGTTGCTGCTGCTGAGGCGAGTCTGGGAAGCGCTGCAGGGCTGCGAGCGACTGCAGGGACTCCAACTACCAGGAGTCCCTGCCCGGCCAATAGGTCACACCTGGCCCGCTCTCCCTGCAGCCCCGCCCCCAGAGCACGGACTTCCTCAAATTCCACCTGCTCCCTGTGTTCGTGGGACTCACTGCTCGTTTTTATTGCCCTCCCTACAGCGTGGATTGCGTCTTGGATTCCTGACCGGTGACCTCGTTGTTGGAATCGACCCCACTCCTCGCGGAACCCGCTGCGCGGGTCCCGCTTCATGGGAAAGGTCTGCTGGCCGTATCAGGGCTTAAACTGTTGACTGCTGCTGCTGCTGAGGCGAGTCTGGGAAGCGCTGCAGGGCTGCGAGCGACTGCAGGGACTCCAACTATCAGGAGTCCCTGCCCGGCCAATAGGTCACACCTGGCCCGCTCTCCCTGCAGCCCCGCCCCAAGAGCGTCACCACCGTTATAACCATTACGCGTCCGCTGCGCGGGAGCGTCCGGGGCGAAGCCCGGGCAAAGGGCGGGCCCTCTGAGGCCCTCATAGGCCGGACAAGGCCGGGCTGGGCCTACTCTCTTCAGTTAATTGTCTGCACCCTGGACTAATATCTGTCTTTTGCCACTTGCTTCCTCTAAGATTTTCACCCATAGCTGTTTGTTATGCCTTCCCCGGCCACGGAGGGTACCCCTATGAAGCCGGGGGGAGTTAAAAATGGGACCTTAGATAATTATTTTCCTCGGGCTGTGGGAGATGGGGAGAAGGAAAGCACTTTGACCAAGCTCAGGGCGGAGCGTAGACGTTCCATTGAAAACTTGAAAAATAGGCCCCTAGGAGATCACTGTATATCACTTAGCGGGGAGCCATCCTCATTGGACGATGTCCCTCTCTTGCTGAGGGATTGCACCAATAACCCCACTGAACCGATCACTAACGTTACCCCCCCATTAGTCCTAGTTGTGTGACTGTTGATCTAATTACCCAGCCCCCACCTGCCTTTAAAGGTAGGAAAGACAAACCTAAGCCAACTCTTGCGCATGGGGTACATGGCCCCCCACCTAACAAACGTAGGAGAAAGTCGAGGGGTGGCCAGGGAAAAACTAAATCAAAAATTCCTCACACTGATTTTGGGAGAACTCTAAAACCCCCCCCAACTACTGAGAGGTTATTGGAAGATGTACATATGACACCGCCCGAAAAGGCTATTATTACATCTGACATGGCTGATGCCACGGTAAATAATGTTACCAATGTTCCTCTTTCTGTTGTTCCGTTAGGAAATTTGGAATTTTTGCTTAGGTCACTGTTATTGCCGATTAGTGAGAGCATTAAAAAGGTTGAGATTAGACTCACTATCCTGGAGGCCACATTAAGCAGTATGAAATCTTCGGTTAGCCACCAGGGTAGATCTTTTGAGACTAATCCCCCTCCCATTGTCCCCCCCAACTGCTCTAATACGCCAGGTAGTTTGGTGACCACTGCTGCTCCCCCCCTACAACCCCTTATGGCTAATTTAGCTACAGTCCAGCCACAAAAACCTAATATTCCATCTTTGCCAGTAGGTCCAGCTCCACCTATGCCAATTCCTGTCAGTATTGCTCCCCCTCCCCCAGTGAAGCCTGCTGTTAGACCCCGTAGACCCAATCTCCCTCCAGAGGCTAATGATTTTATGGTAATTATGGCCGGTGTTCCCCCACTTGAAGTGGGCGAAGGCGAGAACTTTTGCTCACTGAAAAGTAAGGTCATCAAGTGGTTAAATTGGAACCGACCCCTTCCGACCTACCTTAACAACGAAATTATTATGGTGAGAAGGGTACCTTGGGTGGGCAATACAAACAAATCTATAATAGGGGATTGCATCCTGGTGAGTTTTCGAGACGCTGGGACTGTTACTTATATATGTCATGGGATGAATAGATCCCTCGAATCTACAATCCAGACTCTACATGTGTCCTTTTTCTTCCCTCCAACCCCAATGTATCCCGATCAAGCCCATGACAACTGGACGAGGGTCGTCCGGAGGGGTAGAAACCATGACTTTAAGGCTCGGCCAGTTTTTCAACCCCCGGTGACACCCTTCCATAACTTTAATCGATTTAGCTGTCTGAATGGACTCGAGGGGGTTGATTGACATATGGTTAGAAATACCAATACGAGGGGAAATGAATGCCCAGGTGCTGTAATTATAGGGGATTCAATATTGGATTCTGGGCAGCAAAATCTGTTGGCACTGCAAATTTTACCTAGTAGGGCTAGGGGGACTGAGGCAAATGAGATTAGGGTTATGGCTACTGAACCCATAATGGGAGGAAATGGGTTGGAACCTGGCCAGGTGGAGACTGTGGAACGAATTGGGCTTAATGGGGGAACAAAGCATGCTCACGACGAAATGAGAGCCATTTCCTGGAATATAGCAGGTTTGGCAGCCAAATTTAATAACAAAGAGTGGCGTACCTATATTAGCAAATTTCACATAATTAGTCTTCAGGAGACATGGGCCCTAGAAAACAGCAACTTCCACATTCAGGGGTATAAATGCTTTTTCGTCCCGGCACAAAAAACGAGATCAGGGAGAGCCATGGGAGGACTATCTGTATATGTGGACTTAAACCTTCCGGGCAGCTGGTCCATCACGGACTGGAATTCAAATGCTATACAAGCAGTACGGTTTAAAGGGAAGGGGCTAAGTCTTACTGTTTTCAACATTTATAACAACGGGGTAGGGGGAGGCCATACCTCATTTATAGGAGAATTAGATGACAGATTGGGTCAGGAAATCTTGGCTAGGAAAGCGGGACAGGTACCTGCCCTACTGGTCATGGGAGACTTTAACTGTCACTTATGCTCGGCATTGGTTCCAATAGATGCAGAGTGGTCTCATTGCCCCGTAGCGAAAGAGCCGCATTTTTCGCACACACCGGATGGTCTAGCTTTTAGTAAACTCCTTCTTAACTACGATTTAGTGCACACTATTAACATGATGGGTGTGCAGAGGGATGGCAGTCTACCACCAACATTTAAGGGTAGAGGATGCTCCTCTTTTATTGACTACATTTTAGTTTCTAGACTTCTTATAAATAGAGTTATTAGCGTAGGGATAGAATGGAGCACTTTTAGTGACCACAATACCCTTGTATTGGGGTTGCTGCATTCGGTGGGCTCAAGAAGTAGATACCAAGGCTCAATCACAGAGAAGGTAACAGACCAGGGAAGAAGATTAAGGTGGTCCAAAATAGATGGGGAAACCTTCTATAAATCCTTGATGGACTCTGGAAAACCTGCCATGGATGTCTGTTTAGATATGGGTGTACAAGGTCCACGGTTGCTCGAAGCATTCGGCCAGATTGCTGACCTTATAGATGGTCTATTAAAAACTAGCGCGCCCATAAGGAACCAATGTAATCCACGTTGGTTTGATAGAGATTGCTCAAAGGCTCGGAGGGAGCTTAAAAGCAGCCTCAAAAACAAACCAAGGGATATCCTACAAATTGCTGTGTGTAGGAACAAATATAAGATGGAGACCAAGAGGAGGAAATTAGCTCTACAGGGAGAAGCGTGGGCAGACCTAAGAGAAGCGGGGGAAAACAGGGATATGTCCGGGTTCTGGAGAATTATTAATCAACCAACTTTCCAGGAAAATAATGCCCCGGAGATAGGACTAAATATCCTACCAGAACAGTGGGTCTCTCACTATAAGGGGCTGTATAATCATGAGCCAGGCCCAACAGAAGAGTATGTAGGGACTTCATACGAAGGCACTACAGTAGTGTTTTCCATTAAGGAGATCACTGCAGGAATAGAGGGTTTGACAAAAAATAAGGCCCCTGGCCCGGACGGGATCCCCCCGGATTTGTTTCTGAGCTGTGTAGAACTGTGGGCCCCCATAATGACTAGGGTCATAAATACCGCCATCACTTGTGGTTTACCGCCGTCCTGGTCAAAGGCTATAATCGTCCCTATTTTTAAGAAGGGCAATAGGGACGATCCCCGGTGTTATCGCCCTATTTCTTTGATTGATGTGTTGGCCAAACTCCTGGGAAGGGCGATCCTCAACAGATTGTCCGAGTGGACCGAGGAAAATAACATCTTTTCGGACACTCAGTATGGATTCAGGACGGGGAGGTCCACTAGTGACCAATGCCTAAACCTCTATATGCTGACTGCCAAATACACCATGGCCAGCAACGAAGCCATCTATATGGGGTTCATGGACCTGGCAGCGGCATTCGATCACGTAAATAGGGAGAAGCTCTGGGTCATGATGTCTCTTATGGGGATTGAGGTTGACCTAATTAACATTTTAAGGGAACTCCATAGTGATACCTCAGCAAAAGTCAGATTTAATAGAGAGGGCGGGCTGACCGACTCATTTCCCTGTAAGAGCGGGGTACGGCAAGGCTGTATTCTAGCCCCATTTTTATTCTCACTCTATATAAATAACCTGGAGCAGTTCCTGTTAAATTTAAAAACAGATTGTCCAAGGGTGGGGTTGCGTCATATCCCCGTACTGCTTTATGCAGATGACGCGGTCCTGCTCGCACGTACGCCCAGGAGCTTACAGACTTTGATTGACGGATTTGTTGAGTTCATGGGTTCCTTAGATCTTTTTGTCAATCTGGGTAAATCATATGTGCTGTTGGCTGGCAATAAACCATGCACCAAATTCACGTACACGATAGGAAACCATAAAATAGAAGAGGTCAAAACATTCTCCTATCTAGGTGTAACCTTTGACGGGTCTCTACAATTTAACTCCCTGGTTGAGGAGCGCTGTTGTAAAATGATTGCTACGAATGGTGCTATTGCAAGTTACGGTAGGAGGGTAGGAAGATGGAGCCCTGAACAGGTGATGAACCTGTATAGCTCCATATGCTGCTCCAAAGTGATCTATGGGGCAGAGGTATGGGGCTTTGTTAATACTGCGAAAATACAGCGGGAAGAAAACAAATACTTAAGAACTATTCTGAGAGTACCCCCAAGCACCGCTGGCTTCATAGTACATAGGGAACTGGGGAGGCCGTACCTAGAAGATCTGGTAAAACTTAGACCAATAGTGGCCTGGTTAAAAATTTGGGTCAATCCCGAGGCGTCTCTGAGCAGGGAAATTTTAAACGACTGCTTAGAAAGAGACAAATGCATGAGAATCCCATGGCTCAACTATGTAAAGAGTACCCTAGAGTCAATCGGCTACAGGAACCTCTTCACTGACCCTGCAGCAATTGTACCACAGCATAAAGTGTTTGTAAAAAAAGCTTTTTTAGATCAAAAAGCACAACAGAGAGCTGAGGTTGAAGGGCCCAAAAAGACCGTGAGGGCTCACAACCTGGTTAAGAGCACAGAGGGAATGGAGCCATACTTGTACCTTATGCATAATGTTCAGGACAGATTTCTGATGTGCCGTTTTAGATTAAATCTACTTCCGTATTTATTGGCATCACCAGCAGGGTTTTTAACCACAACAGGTCTCCGCAGGATTCCCTTCACTTTGTACTCCTGTGCCCTTTTTACTCAATGCCTAGGCGTAGATTTTTAGTGAAAATCCTAAAAACAAGCCAAACTGAAACATGCTAGAGAGGCCTTAATCTATTTACAGAAAGCATCGGATCCTTTAACATTGTGTTGTATAATGAATTTTATTAAAGTGGCGGTCCGATTAAGAGTAACCAGAGGAGAGGAATGATTCCTAAAAACTGTTATTAATCTTCTTTTAAAGTGTCTAATTCCTTCTTCTCTTTTGTCAAATGTAAATAATTATCACAACTAGGATTCTGATAATGGTTTAATGATATTTTATATTTTTTTAATTTTTAATCATGTATATATGTATGTGCTTTTATGGTGATTTTTAATCATCGAATGAAGAATCCTTGAATTGAATTGAATTGAGTGCTGCTTTTATTGCTGAGAAGTTAAGAGATTAAGTTTGTGTTTTCATTTAAATGTGATAATATATGAAATGTACATATTTTCAAAGTAAAAACAATAGTATCTGTCGTAGTATGAAAGTCCACAAGAGGCAAGGTTGTGGTTCCAAGTAGTAGCTTTATTCGGGTACAGGTTACATAAGATATAAGTATAGCCAAGATGGTAAGTAGAAAATCCATTTGACAAATGAAAATTGCATCGAGTAGCTGCACTATGAGCCGCAAGTCTGTATAAGGGGACACTTTAAACAATACCTGTGATTCCTAGACAATGCCGTACAAAGAAATCTGAGGAGTAGAACAACGCTGTTGAACACCCCAAGTTGCGAATAGTAAACCAGAGGGGATGCAGCAGCGTTCAAGGTGTGTCATTGCATACAAACTTCGGGCTGTGCATAGAATAATTGAAGACCAAAGAATCCAAAGAAACGAATGCGATTGGCAAATTGACGCTTGTCGATGGTGCCAGCCACAAGATGGTGGCACGCTTCTTGACGTTGTGCCGGAAGGTTTACGGCACAAGTGCGCTCCCAACATTGCTGTGAAGCACCCATGATGCAGGGAAAAATAGAAAACGAGGGCTCCATGGCAACAGGAAAACATAGCCGATGAGGGTCCACAGGGCTGAGGCTCGAGACAAGTATTTCAAATGTCACCAACATAACGACTATAACGATAACTGGCATGGTTTTTGTAGAACACATTGAGGTACCGAAGCAGACTTAATAAATGACATGTATTCAAACATGTTGTAAGCTTTTATAAAGAAGTACTTTAAGCACTGCCAGTCTCTTGTGAAAACAAGTGCCAAATTGTCAGGGTATAAACACGGTGAAAGAAAATGTGGCCACTCACCAGAAAAGGGTACAGTCTTTTTTTAAACCGAAACGCCGCGTCGACCTGTGTTCTCAAGAACATTTTTAATATTTTATGAAACTTTGGTGTATTACAAATGTACTTTTAATTTGTTTAAAGTTTGTGTTTTCAGCATCTTGAATATGTGTAATAAATTTGTGTCTACCTTTTTAAAAACAACTTTTGTATTCCTTTTCCTGTCACAAAAACTTTTTAATTTATCTTTGCCATAGATACTAGCGTTATTGCATGGTGTTCTTAATATTTACCCGACTACAGCATTGGTTGTGATACTTAGTGGTTGCGTCCAGTAATAGAACTCGTATAGGAAGAACCCAAATCCAAAGGGATTTCTTCTCCACTGTCATTCTGTCTTCTTGGGACACTGTCACAATTTTTTCCTCAGACTTTTATGCCCCACATAATCATTTAACTGGGGTGTGCTATCAGGTGATAAATGTAGACATAATATTAAAATACAAGTTTTCGCTTTTTCTTCAGCCTTTTCATCATGACTGATTAAATCTCTTAATTTTTTTTTAGGGTACCTTGGTTACACTAGTGGATTTTCCCTGAGCTGCATGTTCTTTTTCCTCATCGTGGTAAGTTCTGAATGTTGATAAAGTAAATTGAATTTTTCAGTCTACATATCTGTCATTCACAATTGTATTTATATTGTCTGATCCTGATCTAAGTACAGTGTTCATTTCCTTATAGGTTATCTACAAAAAGTTTCATATCCCTTGTCCTTTACCAGAAGTGAATGGAACAATGCACAGTCTCCCGCATGATAAATCTACAATTGAGGAGATGTGTACACCAAAGTATTTCACCTTCAATTCAAAGGTAATTTTTATTGATTAAAGCTTGTATGTTTAAGACCTCAAATTGTCTGGAGCTTAGTAGTGTGCCGTGTGGGACTGTAGGGATTTGCTAATTTCATCCCCTGTTATTAATGAACAATTTGGGCTCCCTTATGACTCTATTGTGTCCTGTTACCAATGGACCAAGTTGGATAGTCTGAAGTTTTTTCTAGAGGTATTCTGAAAATAAATAGACTAAGAATAAATATGAGGCGACAATCAGTTTTAAAAGTTAAGAACAGATTCTTGGATATAAAGACACATAAGAAATACTACGGGCATATGTATGAAAATCCGTTTTTGCGATTCTCAAATAGTGATTTTTTGAGAATCGCTATTTGAGAATTGCAAAACAGGATGTATTTAAAAATGCGCAATTTTTTTGCGATTTCTAAGTATTCCTTAATTGCGATTAGCAAATTGCCAAATCGCAATTAAGGAATACCTTCCCATTCATTCCTATAGGCCAGGAGGCCCATATGAATGAATGGGAAGTCATTCTCAATTTGCAATTCGTAATTTGAGAATCGCAAATTGAGAATAATTTTAAGGGTGCAGGGGTGTCATAAGGACACCCTGATGCACCCCTGAAATGAACATGTGTGCGCATGTTCATTTTTCAAGGTAACATGTGGCGCACATACATGCCCTAATTTGCAATTCCTTAAATGCTTATGCAAAATTAAGGAATCGCGATTTGCGATTCCTTAATATTGCGATGCGATTTTGCTCATACATCGCGCTTTGCAAATTTTTTGTTGCAAACCCTGCTTTTTTCGATTTGCGTTTGCGACTAAAAATGTGTTTCTTACATATGCCCCGTAGTCATTGAAGCACTGTATGCACCATGATTTTCAGAGTATATCTCTATATACTCTGAAAATCATGGTGTACACAGCGCTCTCAGCTGTTAAGGAAGCTGTCATAGTTAATGAATGAATGTTTAGCTTTTATATAGCTCACGGCTACTCAGTGGGGGTCCTGGTGCTTGGCATAAAACAACAGCCGTAAGAGAGGACAAACTGTCAGGTACAAAACATCCTGCTAAAGTTTAAATAAGTATGTTTTCAAGGATTATTTTGAAGTTCCTCCATCTGAAGTGGATCTCATACAGACAGGCATCTTGTTCCACATCTTTGCGACTATATTAACAGCAAACTCCTTGACATACCAATCACACTTTATATCTCACTCACAAGGCCCATTCACATCAATACTGTTCAATAACTGATTGTGTGGAAACAAAATAATATATATATATAGGAAGCACCTCACATAAGCAACCACCATGACCTTCTTGTCTGTTACTCACCAACTTGCTCGCTTTCTCATCTTTGGCAACTTTCATATAAACCCGAGTAACCAACACCTAAACTAAATCAAAAAGTGCTAATTGGAGAGGAGGAGCTACGCTAGCAACTAAGATGGCCGCATAAGCTCCCGGCTCCGCCGACCTCCGCCAGTTGCTCACAAATCCTGCCGATTATCCTGATCTCTCACCGGACTCCCGTGCAGCTGAAGTGTTCCTGACTCTAAAGGTGCAATCCCGGAATTTCTAGCTGCTCGGATGACGAAGATACGCCGTGCTCCATTCTCGGCCTAACCCGGATTTGAAGCCGGGGCCTCGATTTCTAAACCAGCCGGGTTGGAGTTGAATAACATCGGCCGCGGGACGTGGGTGGCGTCCGGTCTCCCGAAGTGAAGTGTTTCTTGTCCGTTTTGGATGGTGGCTCGGTGGCAGCTTTATCTCGCAGCTACGGCGGCTTGACGCGTCGATTGCTGTGGTCGGGGATCCGCTGCCCGGAGGCCCCGCTGAGCTCCCGGGGTCGATGGGCTTGGTTCCTCGCTGGCGGCGACGGTGTTGAAATAACGCCTTTGGAAGTGCCCACAGTGGTCATCGGCTTTGCCAGTGCCTGGTGCCCCGGAGTAGTCGACCTCCGGGGTTCAGAGACCTGCTCGGTCGCTTCGTGAGGGGCGATGGAGCGGGTGGAATGTGCACCGTCGCTGCATACTGTAATGGCCGCCATTGGGGAGCTCCATTCACAAGTCACCGCCATCGTCCAGAGGATAGTCGTAACGGCTGATACCATCTGCCGGAGACCGGACTCCGACCCTTTGTTGGTTCTGGAACAAGTTGCTTTACCCGCGGAGCAAGCTCCGACTGCAACAGAAGGCCCCGTGCTGAAGTCAGACTTTGTATTCCTTTTCGACTCCTGACCGGCAGTAAGCGAGCCTGGGACTATCAAAGGTGCATCCTGCCCTACGCTGATACCGCCCGAGATGGATATGGACAATCTTATATTTCAGAGTGAGTTCTACTGTGACTGTCGGATTGATACCTCGCCCTTTTTCTCCCAGATGGTTCAAATATGCTCTGGCGCCCTATTTCTTGTGGGCAGTGAACTCCGTTTGACTTTTGGATTTTGTGTACCGCTATCCTGGTTTCAATCCTTCCGTACTGACTTTGAACTTTTTCTATATTTTGATTCTCCTATTGAGATGGCGGTTCGAACGGACAGGGCTCGCATGACGCATCGTAGCGGCCAGGGTTGACTTTTCGCTGGATGGGTTTGAAAAATGACTTCATTTGACACGGGATTTGTACCTCATAATTGCACGGGAGTGGGGTGGTTCTTACAAGCTTCCCCCCGTTGGATTTTACTTGTTGCATTCTATTATCCTGGAGATGTGTGGGGTGGGTTGCTGCTGGCGGGGGGTAAGGGAGACCGGGGGCCTGTTTGATATTTCCTCCTCCACTCTTTCTTCCTACTTTTAGGTTATTTCCGGGGCGACAGGCACGCTGCTAGTGGGGATGGGCCGTAGCCATTGCAGGGGTGCAGGGTGGGGGGAATGGGGAGGGGTTTGTTATTTTACCTTTGTTTAGTTCTATGGCCTTTTTTCTCTTTCCTTTCTTCTTTCACAAGAGATGGGTCGCTTATCCTGTATCGATTTTCTTACTTAGTCGGATGTCTAATATGGTCTTCACTATCCTGAATCGTGGGTGGGCGAACCTTGCAGGCTGTTGTTTCGTCAGATTGCTGATCGTTTCTCCTCTTCATGTATGTATTGTTGCCAAAGCTACATACTTCTGTGAATTGATTTCTTTGCTTTGGTCTACTCGCTCACCTATCGCTATATCGTATTCTGTGTATGACATCCGATTTATGTAAATTCTCTTGTTTTCTTCAATAAAAACCTTTAAAAAAAAAAAAGTGCTAATTGTGTGTATCCCTATCCAGAGTTACACACATGTCTTAGCCTCCCAGGTCCTTATCAAGGAAGAAAATTGTCTTTGTCGCAAACACACTAAGAATAAATTATGTGTGACATCTAGCATGTGTCTTTATTGTATACCCATACTTATGAATAAAACCAAATCCCATCTTTAGACCATTTTAATGTGAACGGCCGACATGTTTCATTGCCATACAACAACTTACTGGCAATTTCATGAGGGAATTAGGACCAGTGATTACCCAATTATGTACTGGGCCATATGACCCCCAGGTGACTGCCTGCCAGTAGACCCTAGGAAGAGAGTGTCTGAAAACAGAATTGTTGTTGCCGCCGGGGTCAGCAACTCATCTCTCCTAACACCCCGCCACTCCACATCTTTGCGCCCAGGACCATAAAGGAGGAGCCCCCACTCTGTTTTTTTCTAAAATGGGTGATTGATAACAGATGAGCATTTCAAGAGCCTCCCAGGTATGCACTCTTTGATTCCCTCGTTCAAGTAAACGGGTACAGTATTAGGAAGGGCTTGATGAGACATTGTAAGCGCCTAAAACATAATATGCTTATGGACCGGTAACCATTGGAGTTTCTCTCGAAAATGGGATACAGAGGATTGTCGGGTAATTTATGGAGGAGGCTGACAGCCTTGTTCTGCACAACTTGCAGACGTTGTAGTAAATAATCCGGAATTCCGTGGTACAGAACATTGACATAGTACAGCCTTGACAAAATCAGAGCCCTGACCAATGTGATCTGTGCTTTGTTTGGGTGGAAAGTCAGGAATTTCCTAAACATTCTTAGAATCCAAATGCAGGATTTCACTACCGCCACAATCTGGGCTTTAAATGCAAGTTGTGTGTCAAACAAAAAAAGCCCTGTATTATTGCCATGTCCGTTGGGGGAGGCACAACGGAGTTAGTACAGGCCAGGCTCCTGTCCACCCTGGAAGTGGGTCCAACCCAAACAGTAGGATATATGTTTTGTCAGGGTTGTATTGCAGCTGGTTTGCCCTAAGCCAGCCATGTAGTGCCTTCATGAATAGTGAAAACATTTCTTTGGCCCTAACTGAGTCTCCTTCGTATGTGAGCAATAGCTGTGTATCGTCAGCATACAATATGACCTTAATGCGGAAAGACTAACCAAGCACTCTAGTGGGGTCATATAATCATTGAAAAGAGTGGGGTTCCAGGAGCAGCCCTGAGGACCCCGCGCATTTCATAGGTTTTGCTCTGGGTGAAAAGGGCTTATTACAAACTATTTGCTCTCTATTTTCCACAAAGGAGCCCATACGAGCATATTCCTAAAAAAATATTTTGTTTACTATGAAAGGAAATAGCTCCATTTCCTCAAATGTAAGATCCCTCTGCAAATGTGATAGTTTTTTTGTCAGCAATTTGATTGATATATTCAGACATAATGAATTTGAAAAATACTACTATACGTGCAGTCAAGTCAAAATGTATGTTTATTATGACCATAGTCTTTAAACAATGCAATGAACATAACACAGAATGGAGTATGCACAGTAAAATCATAGCCTTTTTAAAAAAGTTAATCCGTTAAAAAAATCCTGCACACCATTATCAAGAGTACAAAATACCAATAAAATTTACCTTTACCTTAAAACTTATATTTACATATAAAAGCCTATTCATTTTCTTACCACTACAAGTAATTTCATTCAACTAAAATTTCATACAGTACTACAGATTATTTCTGGATTCTCAATGCACTCAGGGCCACCTTTATAAATTTCCCGAGGGCAATTACAATATCAATGGAAGGGATTTCTGTTAAGAGGCTAGCTGCCTGCGTCCTTGTTTTTATATCATATTTTAAAAATACAGGGCGCAGCCACAGTTTTCTCTGATCTAAAAGTGACAGACAGTCTAGCAAGATATGTAGCAGGTCTCCTTTAGTTCCCAACTTACACCTGCAGAGACCTTGGTGGTCTAACATTTTTGTTTTAAGGTCTCTGTTTATTAACCATGGGTTAATCCCAATCCGTAGCCTCAGGATCTCTTGCTTGTACCCGCGGTTGGGTAAAATGTCAAGGTAGGGGAACCAGTTTTCATTGGACCAAGCGTTTAGCATATGCGCTACTGATTTTTTCTTTGCTAAATATTCTATATCAATCAGTCTAGAAACTTCTTTCCCCCTTTGCTTCAGCTCACCTTTGGTACTGAGGACTTGGTACGTTTCCTGGTCCACATCGATTTTCAATAATTTACAAATTCCCATCAATTTTTCCCTACTGACCTTTGCCCATTTTAACTCGCTTTTCTGAATTTCTTTGCGACACCAGTGTGCTACTTTTTGCTTTTCTGGATCTTCCAATCTCTTCCAAAATCTGATTACAGCCATCTGAGTTTGTATCACCCAGGACTTTGTGCCTATTTCTGTTCTTATGGCTTGTATCACAGAAGATTGAGGAAGGGATAGGAGCCTTTTTATGCATTTCCCCTCTATCACGTCCCAGGATCCCTTACCGCTCAAATAGAGGATCTCTGCTCCGTACAGGACTTGGGAGGGGATCATTGCCTCAAAAGCTCTAAGCAATGGTCGGTGTGACATCTCTCCATAATCCCCATTAAACCTTTTTAGACCACATATGGAAGAGAGTGCCTTTGCTTTTTGTGTTTCCAGGTGGGTATTCCAATTTAGAGCCCTATCGAACCATATACCCAGATATCGATACTCATTTACTGTCTCCAATTTGAGATCACCTATGTACCAACTGAACCTGCTTATCTTTTTCCCGAAGCATAAGGTTTTAGTTTTGTCTAGATTGATAGTTAAGAATTTAGTAGCACAGTATGTATTAAAGGCATTAAGCTTTCTTTGGAGACCCCTCTCGGTCTGGTCTACTATTACCAGATCGTCCGCATACAATAAGCAGGATACCTTGTTTCCATCCATTTTAGGGCTAGCACTACCCTCCACCTCTAGATACGTCGGGAGATCTGACAGAAAAATAGAGAAAAGCTGGGGGGCCAACACACAGCCCTGTCTTAATCCATTGGCAATGGGTATTTTTGGGGTCAGAGATCCCACGGTATCCTTAATAACTTGCCCCCAATTTTCTCTATGTAGTTCCTTTATTATTGTGAGGAGATCTTTGGGAATATTTAACCTCTTTAGGGTATCCCATAGGCAAGCCCGATCTACTGAATCAAAGGCTGCTCTGAAGTCGACGAAACAACAGCATAGCTTGCCATTTTGTTCCGTCGACTTCCTAGCCATAGCCCATAGAGCAAATCCATGATCTATTGTAGAGTGGCCCGCTCTAAATCCACCCTGTTCTGTGGGTACAATTTGGAACTCTTCAACCCATGCATTCAATTGTTTCAGAACAATTTTAGAAAATACTTTCTCTCCTATATCTAGGATGTTGATCAGCCGGTAGTTTTGTGGCGCCTCTTTGCTCCCTTTCTTGTGTATTGGCCTAATTATGGCACCCTTCCAGGTAGGTGGCATTACGCCTTCATTTAGAACTACATGGAACATCTTAGCCAGAAATCTTGCCCACCATTTAACCCCCGACTTTAGTATTATTGCAGGGAGATTATCTGGACCTGCTGCACGGGTTAGCTTAAGTTCTTTTATTGTAAGCTCAACTTGTTCTTCGTTAAATTTGGATATTAGGTCTTCTGAGATTTCTTGCCATATTTTGGCCTCCACATCCTCTCTGGGAGTTCTTACCCTGTACAGTTCCCTTATGTACTCTTCCCATGCGGCCTCACTCACCACGCAGTTTAATTCTCCATCTGCTGTTCCGGCTGCTGCCTTTACTAATTTCCAAAATTGCCTTAAGTTTTTATTCTCTATGGCTTCTAATAGATCTAACCAGCATTTCTCTTTATATATCCTTTTTGCGTTATTTACCATTGATTTAAATTCTTTTTTCTGCTTGATTAACTGTTCCTGTCTCTCTTGTGTGAAGTTCTTTTTTTGCCTTCTGTGTACTGCTCGTATCTCCTTTTTCTTAGATTGGCACGCCACAGAAAACCCTTTGCCTCGGTTTATCTGTTTTACCCTAGTGCGTTTCTCCCTATTTAATTCTATTCTTAGGCATTGGACCACTTCTTCTAATTTCCCTATAAACCATTCCAGGTTTTTATTATCAAAATTTTCAGGTGCCGTTTTTATTTGCATGGCCTTCAGTTTTTCCATGTATTCATCAGTTAGTCGTGTCGTCACCCGTTTAGGGTACTCGACCTCCTGGATAATCACAGTTTCTCTCTGCAATTTTCTTCCCCCCGATATTATTAGGTGGAGAAGTTTGTGATCGCTCACCTCTTTTTGTTCTATTTTAAAACCCCTAATCTGAGGGAAGTTCCAGGCTTGCAAGAATATATAGTCGATAGGGCAGTTCTGTTGCCCAAGATTAAACGTCTTTCCTGCTGGGGAGTCTGTCTCTATTCTACCATTTACACAGTGAAGGCCCCTACCTCCTAGGGCATGTACTAGTTCTGAATCCTGTTTCGAGATCTCCCCAGCTGGAAACCTAGCAGGGTTTATTCCATACACCTCTAACTGTTCCCTGTTCCACAGGTCTGCCTTTTTTGGATTTAATTTATGATTGAAGTCCCCCATTATTATTATTATATCTGCGGGATATTTTTCTAAAGTACTGTCTACCTCCTCTTTAAAACACCTCATCTCCCTTTCATACTGCTCCCCATTATCCCACTGCATATATACATTCATTAAAATCAACATTTTATGGTTCAATTCCACCGTCAGAAGTTCTATTCTACTTGATTGGACCCATTTGCATTTTGTTTTCAACAGTTTTACTTCCCTCATTACATTTGTTGATACCAGTGTCAACAGCCCCCCCGAGGGCCGCCCAAGGTTTTTCTTTGTGGCGGGATGATGTAACTGTAAGTATCCTTCGAAAGTTGGGGTTTCGTCGCATAACCAGGTCTCTTGAAGGCAGGCAATGTCCACTTTATTTATGATTTCCTTTATATAATCCCGTTTTTGCTCATTGCCTAGCCCATTCACATTCCAAGTTAGGAGACCTAGTTCTTGCGACCCCCCCCATCCTATTCTACGTCACTCAAACCGCCATCTACTTCCGTATCCACCGTATTACTGTCGTTGGATTCTCCCACGGGATTACTGTGTAAGGACCAATTGTCCCATGAGGATTCGTTCCCTGTGTTATCTATCACAACATTCAGACAGCTCCGATCGCCTTCTGTTTCTCTGTAGAGAATCACTCTTCTCTTCTGTAGCCCGGCATGCTGTTTTAAGAAGGTATTGTCTTTCGGGGTTTTTATTTCTCTCTCAGGAATAATCCTTATTCCCTGTTGATTTATCTCATTTGAGGCTTTCTGGATTGCCCTTTTTACCAGGTCTGAGTAGAGGGTGATTTTTGTTATTTCCTTTCCGTTCCTGTTCTCTACAAAGCCTACATGCTGAAGGTCTCTTGTACCGATCCCCCTCAAACTACCGCATTTTGCAAATGCGGTCAAAATCAGTGCCCTATTCAGGGGGCTTGTTTTTCTTGCCAACTTTTCCTTCTTCCCAGCTGGTAACAGATCCAGAAACAACCATTTGTTATTGTCTCTCTCATGTGAATTCATCTTTATTTCATGCACCTGTTGACTGGGGGTTGTTCTCCCTGCTTGCCGTCCTTTCTTTCTCATGCCGGGTAGTTCTTGTGCTTGGGGGCTTACTGACCTTTGTTCAATGGATCGTTCAGCCATTATCCTTACTTTCTGCTTTGTAGTGCGGGTAGAGGGGGATTTCTCAGTTGCCTCCTTGCGTGTCTGCTTTTTCCTTATTTCTCTCGGGGTCTTTGGTGGATTTGCCTCTACATGCGTGTGACTTTGTGTCGATGCTGAGGCATTTAATCCTGACTGCACCCCCCCCCACCGTTGTTTTCTTCCCTTTTCTCTTTTCTGCAGGTTTTGGTTGCCTGGATTTTTCAGCCCTGTTCCTGGCCCCAGGTGCTACATACCCCCCACGCCTTTTTTTCAGCATAGGTCTTTTCGAGATATAAACATTGTCTACAATCTCTGCGGCGTCCTTTGCCGTTTGCTCTGTGGGATGAGGAGATCTTTCAAGAATTACCATGCTTTCTTCTTCAGGTACTATCATGGCACTTTCCTCAATGGGTGGGGCCATGACGGTTGGCCTTAACCTGCTTGGCATTTGGCTCTTTATCTCCCCTAGTTCTTCTTCTATCTTCTTTAAATGTTGTTTCTCTGCTTTCATCACTCCGTTGTTTGAGAGTGTTACTTCCAGGATTCCTTGTAGTGCCTTCTGAAGCAACAAGATTAAATCCATCAGCGAAGATGTAGGGGTTTCAGAGATCACCGAATCCTGTGTATTGTTTCTGACTGGGTTTACCTGGTGACCTGTCCTTATGCTCTCTTGAAGTAGTGGGGATTTTTGCATTGTGTAGTGCTGCTGGAATTGATCTGGCGCGCCTCCCCAGACAAAGCTCAGGTTCTGGTCTTCATTTCCCCTATGTCCTTCGTTCCCTGGTGACAGCAGTGAGAAAATTTTTGGAGAGGATGATAGTCGGGGCGCAGAAATATGGTGGTTTTGGCTCTGAAATGTCTGGTTTATGGGTTTGGGGTTCTCCCTTTCTTCTTCTGTGTCGAGATTAACTTCTTCCTGGGATTCTCCCTTATCTGTCCGTCTTTGATTTTCTACTGTCGTGCCTGTGTTTTCGCCAATCTCCCCACCAATTTCCACTATTTCTCCGTCTAGATCCGATGTTATCGCTGGATTTAATAATTTATAGTGTTTTCCTACAAACTCCTTTATGGATTTTGACGCTGCCATGTTCTCTTTCTGTTTCATTGTTGTTTGATTACAACCTCTTTTCGCCTTCTGGGCGTTCTTCGTTGCCCTTTTGACTTTTCTTTTCTTGCATCTCCCCTTACTGTTATCCATAGAGGATGCATGGCTTTCCTGACTCTCTTCCAGGGATTTTGAGCCCTCCATTGATTTACTCCTCCCTGGTTCATCCACTGTACGTGATTTTAGCCCTCTTTTGGGTGCCATTTCTAGGTTTTTAGTGCAAAAAACTGTTGTTCTGCTGAAGGTGGAATCTCTTTTTAATTAATATAATTTTTACTCTTATTTAGGAATTTTTCACTTACCTCTGTTCTGCCTTGTTGCCTTCCGCCTGCTTGCCTTGCCACGCTTGGAAATCTCTGTCGTGTTGATTCACCAACTTTTCCGTGGTGCTTAGTCTTCTTAATGCTGGGAAATTAAAAGCCCTTCTTATTTCTTGGCACCTTGCTCTTTCAGGAGCCTCCGAAATTTGTACTAATCTATTTCCTTGGCTGACTCTGCTGAATTACTTTTTCAGCTAAATGTCCGAATCAGCGGTATAGGCCCCCCCCCCCTAGAAACTAGCATTCCTCAGGGGTTCCACTGGGGTTGCGACTTTCCAATATTCCCCCGTTTTATTTGGCGGGTCTGCCCAGGGCTGCCGGTCGCTGGCGTTTACTGCTTCTATGCGGGCTCAGCCTATCTGTTCAGCCTATGCCCGACTTCCACTGCGTCTCACGACGCTCGGCAAGCCCTCCGGCCCGCGCCGCACCCTACTCCCCTCGTCTCACCCCGAGGGCTCCGCGGTGTACCGAGGCTGGGGAGGGTGTCTGTAAGCAATGCTTGCCACGTCCGTAGTCGACCGCGTCCTCGGACCTCAGTCGTTGGCTTCCACCGAGTGCGTTCTCGCTCCTACTCGGTCCTGCTCCCGCTTTCCGCTCTCCGCTCGTCGATCGATGCACTTGGTCTGGCAGGGCTAGGCTAGGCTAGGCGAACAGAGATCCCTTCCCTGTTATATGTGCAGTCACCATAATATCAACCTATAGTTCACATGCTTTTTCATGAAAAAAAACCTCTGCCTATAGGCACTTTGCATTTAACAATTTGCATTGGGTCCACGTATAAATACACACAGTTCGAAAACATTGGCTTTTGCATGCACTGGAATACATGAGTAACGTTAATAGTCAGCATAGGGATGCAATGAAATCAGAGAAATATAAACAGAAGACATAGGGTTAGTGTGGGCAATTCTGTGTTCACTGGTTCCCAGGGTTGGATTGGGATTAAAAATCGGCCCGGGCAAAATGAAAAAAAAGTGGCCCACATTTGCAAGGATTAGCTTGCACAGTCACCATATGCTCTGTTCAAAATGACATGCCCTTCACTTTCAATGCAGCAGATGCTAATGCAAGCCTGACCAGCCTGGAGATCGGAGCCCTACCCTGACAGTGGAATATGTTTAATATTTAATAACTATGCTCCAATTGTGTAACTAGAGATGGCCAGGCCAGGTTTGTGGGTAGCTATTAAGTGTACGCTGAGACAAAAAGAATTAGCATTCGCAAACCAGAAATGTCTCTGCGATGGAGTGGGTCATCGGATAAGCTGTCACGTTGCTGCAGTAAGGTTCCATATATTAGTACATTGATGAAAACCCTTACTCTGTAGCTTTTTAGTTGTTGCGATCACATATTTGAAATGTACAGTGTGATTGTAGTTTTGGCAGAAACAAACAATTATTCAAGTAAAATTGAATTCTTTTTTACCTTAGAGATAGACACAGAATAGTAACTATTTTATATATAATTTGCAGTGTAATTAGCAGTGAGTGATACATTTAGCACACGATTAACATATCCTGAGGTGGCAGTAAATACTATTACCTTATGCCAATATAGTCTGCTAGGGAAAGCCACACTCTTGACAGAAGAAGGCCTGCTAGGAGAAAGGGGAAGAAGGGGACAGAGACGCTGATTAACTCATCGGCCTAGAAAGGTGTGAAATGACCACAAGGTGACACGCCAAATCACAATAAGCGGCTCTATCAACTTTCTGACCCCTGGAAATGAGACCAGTTTATTTCACGGGCACATCTGCATTTGTTCTTCTTGGGAAAAATATTTGGTTTCTGTGAAATGTATTTTAATTTAGAGGTGCTCGTTTACAGTTAGGAAGTCTTACATCATACGATATTTTATGGAGATGTCTCTGTGGGATAGAGAGAGTTAGAAAGTAAATCAACGTACATCATTTTATTGCAATAGTGGGTGTATTTGCTGTATAGAACCCTTTACTATAGGACAAAGATTTCCTATTCTGTGACATAGCTGGATCTGTGTTTAAAAGGCCCAGCATTTCCATCGTTTAATTGTTCAGAAGGGTCTCAAGGAGTAGGGAGGAAGATCCCTGCCCACCTGGAGGAAATATCTGAAGAGCACCCCGAACTGCCCCCTTGATTTATATCACAGGAAAGAACTTACAACACAGTTGTTACCAGTCAGACCCTTCCAATTGGCCTTCACGGATGGTGAGGCCTGTGTCTACTGTGAAAGGTTTATTTGCACTCCAGACTCCTTTGGTCCTGGAAGCTGCAGTATGTTGGGGACCCATTGAATCCAGATGATATTGCTGACAAATTTGTACCTCTCACTTAGCTTTAGTGCTGAAATCCACAGTGGACTGGAACAGAGAGGGTTTGTAACAAGGACTTTATCCAGTTTCTGACGGTTTTTTCCCGCCTTGATAGCTTTGAAACTCCTTTGCTTGGACAGCTTCTGGTCACTCCAGTACTTGCATGCCTTCTCATCCTGCATGTGGGACTAAAGGGTTGAGGGCCAGGGGACCACTGTGGAAATATTTGACTCAAGCTGTGACCTCACTTATGAGAATATTGAAGGAACCTGAGGTATTGCTCGCGTTTTAAGAAGCATCTCAGGTGACCTGCAACACGAATTAGGTTTTTTTTTAAATGTGTTCATTGCATGCTTATATAGAGATATGTGATCTCTTTGGGCTTTACCTCCCTCTAAACTCTTGTGGTCCCTGGAAAATGTTGACACTTATTTAAAGTGGCAAAATGGTTCTAGTTTGCCAATAATAAGTAAACACAATTAGGATGGCAATGGAAAGCAAACATTCTGAAACACCTTGGTGCGGAATGTGGTGTTTATGCTCAGGTGCTGCAGAGTAGGGAGCAGAAGACTCCCTTTTCACCCACTGACCTAGATCTTAACATGAGAAGCCACTGACAAAGCAAAGAAAGGCAGTCTTATGGTCACAGGTCCAGATGTATGCACTGATGGGAATCTCTTTCCTAGTAGGGAGGGTGGCCAGTACCCGCAGCTCTAGGAATCAGCACCAAGTGGCTTTTAAACATCTAGTCCCCATGTACCTGTCTTTCGCTCCCTCTGCTTTCTCAGTCTCCTCACCCCCTCACTCCCACAGCCTTCGCTTGGCTCTCCACTCAATGTCCACCAGGTCTTGAAAGTAAATGGCGGATGCATTTATAGTGGCTTCTATGCAGCTGTTTTCTCCGCTTCCTCGTTGGAATCGCAAGTGAACAGACTATATGCATAGGCAGGCAGGCAGGGAACAGCATGTGCTGTCTCCTTGTTCATGAAGAGTGCATGCCACAGCTCAGTGTTTTATGATCCTGAGGTGCAGGCATCTGCAGTACTCACCACAAGCCGCACAGTGCTCCGCTCCTCTCCACTGAACCCTAATTCCAGAGGTTTGTGTGCACATATTTATTCTCAATATTAGTAAACATTATGCACTTGAGTAAATCAGTGTTTGTGTGTAATATTTGAAGCTGGAGATTTCAACTCCCACCCTCTCCAAGTTCTTCAGTCCTGGCACGGCAGACCAATCTTAGTGTGGGCAGCTCAGCATGTCTGCTGTTCTTTGCCTGAATTATAGATACACTTTTGCTGCATCTAATTATTGTTAGGAAATACCTTTGATATCTGCAAATTCCAATGACAACTATAATAAATGTATATACAATAAAACTCTTGATAAATTGAACATCTGTAGATTAATGTGATGATTTTTCAATTGAGATCGCAACACTATATTCAGACATCATTATCAAAATGCATTGACCAAATCAAACTGTAAGTAATATAAATACGTGCGCTTAGATTAATGTACACACTAAATGTAGAAAATATCAAAGATTATTTAACGTAAAAGTTCTTGTAGCCAGCATAAGAGAAGAGCATAGAGGACGGCATGAGAGAGGCTTGCTTCTGCTCAGTTAATCCTAGAGTCAGCAGAACTGCTCGCGGCATCATCTCTCCTCGTGTTCCAGTAGTTCTGTATTTTGAGAGCAGATATTGATTTTCTGTGTCTTTGATTCCTTTGGAAAGTATCCCTCAGCATCAGAATAGACTATGGCCTATAAATATTGCTGTAGTTATTTTTAGCAAGCAATTGACATTTGTCAGTAGATCAGTTACTTAAAAGACAATCAATGAAAATAGATCACATTAAAAAGTGTTCAGCAGAGTCACTCTGTACATTCCCTTCGTATGCTTGTGTATGTGTTTGCTACAAACTATACATTGCTTGTGTTCATACTTGCATATCAATACAATATGCAATAATGAAAGCAACATATCTATTTACCATAATTTACAGTCTGACCTTTCGTTTCCGTGTAATGTTCTGGAGACCATAGGCTTCCTTCTGTGACCAAAGCAAAGTAAAACAGAACTTCAGTTATCTCCCCATATATCTCCCCTGCCATCCGCAAAGCACCAACATCAACCCACTGACCTTGAATGCTCATTTTCTTCCAGGATATCATTCATAAGAAACACACTCAGCATTCTTCTCTCTGCCGAATCCACCCATATATGCTCTTCTCTTACCACCACACACTCTTACTATATTGACGGTATGGCTCCATTCTCCTCTGTTTAATTGATCCTCATAGTGTAAGTGCTCAGTCCAACATGCTCATTTTCTGGTCAATTACTGCCAACATGTTAAACTGGCTGCCCTATCATCTAGAGTCTTGACTTGTCTAGCCGTCATTTTCACCCGTTCATCATCTCTGGCTAATACTCTTACTCCTTTAAACCTGCAGTTGTTCTACCTCTGCTAAAAAAAATAACCAAATGGTTTACCCTTTATCTCATGAACACTACTGTCCACTTGCACAATTTCAATTTTTTTTTTCTCAAAAACATTTGAGCGAGTGGAATTCCATGGGCTCACTTGCTGTCCCTCATTCTTCAATAATGTGCCTTCTGAAGACCAAAGCCCATAGAAAAACCCCTGATGTGCATTGCCAACCTTCTCACCAGAGCCCACAATGTCCCCTTTTTTCATTTTTCAAAATGTTGCCTCTACATACGATACTGTCAACCATTCTACCATGGTTACCATGGCCTTGTTTATTTCAGGCAACATACTGCCTCTCTTACCACAGTAAATGCATTCCTTTGTATTCTGGTGCTCAAAACAGTTTTCACCAAGCTCATCTGCTTGTCGTTGTGCTCATTTGATCTCTTCTCTTTTACTTCTCTTTTATCTTCCTTTGTGACATTATCTACCTTGTGTTGTAAGTTATGGGGTGAAAACAGACAAAAGACCATTGAATGGTTTCAGATTAATATAGTACAATTATGGACTTCATTAATTCTGTGAGCTAAACATGTGTGTGTGTGTCTGTGTGTCTGTGTGTGTGGATATGTGTGTGTATGTTTCGTCGTTGCGCACATTCATGTGTTTGTGTGCATCTACATGTATATAAATGTGTGTGAATGTGTGTCTTTGTGTGTGCGAGAGAGAGAGAGACAGACATAGTGATAAAGAGATAGATTAATTGAGTCTGGTATCTGTGGTGTCCTTCAGCATAGCATAATCTTTCCTTTGTGCAAATCAGATCTTCATACCACTAGGATCACAGGCCACCCATGACATCTAGAGGTCCACTCTGTCATATTAGACAAACACTTGCTTAATGAACCTCACGCCTGGCACAATCGCCATCATACCTTGCATATTGTTGGCTTCCTTGGCATAATAGTTCTTCCCACTAGCATAATGCTGGCTCTGGCATAATGGTGGTAGTTGGTGGCATATCATGGACCTCCCTGGCATGATGTTGCCCATCATTGGCTTAATTTTGTCCCTGCCATACTGGTGGTTGTTAGAAACGGAGGTCTCTAGTTGGCAGAAGTAGGTGCCTTTGTCCAAATGGGCACCCTTGCTTCTAGCCAGGGTAAGATGGATACACACTTTAGATAACCCCTGCTCACCCATTGGTAGTTTGGCACAAGCAGATAGGCTTATCCCAAAGGCAATGTGTGAAGTATTTGTGCTGAAAACACACAGTAATACAGTGATAACACCACAAATGGACACCACACCGGTTTAGGAAAAATAAAGTATCTTTATCTAAACTCAACAAAGCCAAAACAAAAAAAATCCAACATACATGTAATAAGAATATAACTTAAAAGGTTTCAAGCAACTTAGTCCATAGAAAACTATGGATGCGTGATTTTACACAAAGTACCTGTGGGTGTGTCAAAATTTACAAGGCCAAATAGCCACAGAGAAGGGAAGCGTCGAGAAACAAAGAGATGCGTCAGTTCCTGAGTCCTCGGGGTGGCGATTCGACAGTTCTGCTGCATGGCGGGGAAGTGATGCCTTGAATCTGGACTGTAGGGGGAAGTAATGTGTCGACTCCAAGACGGTTCTGGTCCGCGTGTGATGTGTCCAGAAAACTTGCCACACTGGTGCGATGTGTGGACATCTGGGATGCGGCGGCAGCAAGCAGCGGTACGTCGGTATCCTTAGTCGCAATCCCATGATGCATTGGTTCTTGCAGCCGTGACAGGCGATGTGTCGTCTCTGCAGCAGCGCGGCGGTGCAAGGAGATTCTTCTCGCACGGCGGTGCTGGGCCTGGAAAAAAGCCGCAAGAAGAGCGATGCTTCGATTTTCTCAGTTCATCGGGTTTCTTCCAGCTCCCAACAGCAGGAACAACCTCCAGAGGCCCCAAACTGGAATAGGCACCTCCTGGCAGGTCAGAACTCTTAGCAGAGTTCAGGGGAGCTGGTGTGAAGTCTTTGTGTCCCTAAGACTTCAGAACAGGAGGTCAGCACACACACCCCCTTGGAGATTCTTCTTCAAGCAGGTTCACAGCAAAGTTTAAGTCTTTGGTCTTTCCTTGGCAGAAACAGCACGGTCTACTATTTATAGCCCATTTTGTCTTTGTTCTCTTTGTCCAAGGGGCTCTGAGCCCATTCCAAACCAGTTCTGTCCTCATTGTTGGAATATGACCACAGAGGGTGGATACAGCATTGTGCAAGGGAGACAGGCCCTATTCAGGTACAAGGAAAACTACTCCCACTACTCTAAATGCAGCCAAGTAAGTTAATAAGTAAGTAAGGAACTTGTAGAGCGCAACGAATGCTGAGGCGTCCTGGCGCAAGGTCTATTCAGCTCAGCTCTGAGTCATCCAAGAAGGGCCAGGCACACGTCAACTCCCCAGTGCCTGTCTACAGTGAATGCTCATCCGCAGCCCTTGTCACTCCAAAACCAGACAGTCAATCCACAAACAGGCAGAAGCACACCGAATGGTTAGACAGAAAATGCCTACTTTCTAAAAGTGGCATTTTCAAATATTTAAAAAACATCTTTACTACAAGATGTGTTATTCAATTCTGAGTTCTGAGAGCCTAAACTTTATTTCTATATCGTGTCCCATGGGAAGTTATACTTGTAAGATGTTGCAAAGTATTTCCCATTCTATCCTATGGAACAGATCACTATCAGGACATGTCACACACCAGTATATGGCCTGCCGTTTGCATACACTGCACCCTGCCCATGTGGGTACCTTGGGCCAACCATAAGGGTGCCTTACATGTAAGAAAAGGGAAGGTTAGGGCCTGGCAAGTGGGTGCTCTTGCCAGGTCGACATGGCAGTTTAAAACTGCGCAAAGACACTGCAGCGGCAGGTCTGAAATATCTTTTCAGGGCTACTCAAGTGGGTGGCACAATCAGTGCTGCAGGCCCACTAGTAGCATTTGATTTACAGGCCCTGGCACACTCAGTGCACTTTACTAGGGACTTACCAGTAAATCAAATATGCCAATCAGGATGAACCAATTGTAATAACAATTTACACAGGGAGCACTTGCACTTTGACACTGATCAGCAGTGGCAAAGTGCCCAAAGCATCTAAGCCAGCAACAACGAAATCCATCACAGCATCAAAAATACAGGAGATAGAGGCAAAATGTCAGGGGAAACCAAGCCAAATATGCCAAGTCTAACACACGTTCCATCCAGTTAAAAGGTGGGGAGAACTACCTACCCTCTTGGGAGTTCTCATCACTAAGGGGGAAAAATCTAGACAGGCCATCAGAATTGGTGTGGTCTGTACCAGAGCGGTGATACACCGCAAAGTCCATTCCCTGTAGGGCGATGGACCACCTCAACAGTTTTGGGTTCTTACCCTCATTTGCATCAACCATCTGAGGGGTCTGTAGTCTGTCTGAACCGGGAAGTGAGTCTCAAATAACCCTGGGTAGTTTGCGTAGTAGCGCTACGCGTAGCTACAGGAAGTGCACTTAACACTACGCAAGCCACGCATAGCTATGCGAACTGCGTAGTGTGGTAGGGAAAATGCTGTTCGCACTGATTGCACAGTGCTGGATGCTTGTCTGCACTGTGCAATCATTGCAAACGGCATCTTGCACAGTGCAAGCAGTCATTTCCTGCCGCTCGAGTAGATTTGTACTCGAGCGGCAGCTTTCTCAACGGGGACTGGTAGTTTCTCATCGCGAGCGGTCGCGAGCAACCGCGACCACTCGCAATGAGAAACCTGACCTCCCCGTGTTGAGAATCTCCCTGGGAGGTTTATTTTCCACGCTCGCGATCAGCAACTTGATGTTGCTGATCGCGAACGAGAAAAAAGTCTCGCCGGGATGTTGATTTTGCTTGCTCGCTGTCGCCAACTTGACATTAAGGTCCGCAAGCAAGCAAAAAATGCCCGTTATGTGTTTTTGCACTGTGCTACGTGCAATTCGCGAAGTGCATAGTTGCGCAAACTATGCACGCTCCACGAGCGTAGCGTAGTCCTACGACCAGGGTTAGTCGCAAACAAGTAAGGTCTTAGCTTCTTCGGAGCCCAGACCACAGCTTCTCTTTCAATTGCATTCCACCTCTGTTTCTTGGGAAGTAGCCTTCTACTAATGAAAGCTACGGATTGGTCCAAGCACTCATCGTTCAACTGTGAAATTGCAGTCAAAGAAAGGACTTCTTCCGCGAGGCTGAGGAACTCACCATTCGTCTAAAACAAAGGGGATACCCGTCCAGTTTACTGAAACGTGCGAAGAAAAGGGCTTGGTACAGTCCTAGAGCAAGCTTACTGGAGGTCAAGGAGAAAAAAGAGAATGCGAATAACATTGTGTGTGTCACGACCTATAACACCAAAAGTAATGAGGTGAAGAAAATCATATCAAAATACTGGAACTTGGTGGCAGGTGAATTAAAAACTGTAGAGAAACCGATCTTTGCGTTCAAAAGAGGAAGAAATGTGAGAGATGAGGTGGTACACGCATTTCTGGAACCAGAAAAACAGCCGGATCTTCGGAGTATGCTCAGTTTACCACCCATTATTGGCCATTACAAATGTGGTTCATGTAAGGCTTGTGACAGTTGTCAAGAAGGAGATAAGTTCACCCATGCCGGTAGGACTTATAAACTACGGGACTTCAGTAATTGCAATAGTACCCATCTAATCTATGCAATAAAGTGCCCATGTACCAAGCTATACGTGGGCCAAACAACACAAAAAATAAAGACACGCATCTTACAGCACATGAGCAGGGTGAGGTGTAAAACACAGGGAGCACCACTGGTTGAACATTTTCATAGTAACAACCACAGTACACAGAGCATAAAGTGGTGGGTCTTGGAAAAAATACACACTAACCCAAGGGGAGGTTCAATGTCCCATGCCCTGAAATACAAGGAGTGTCGCTGGATACACTTATTAGATTCAGTGAGAAACGGATTGAATGAGACTGAGGAAACTAATAGGCAAATGGGCCAATTATGATAGGCATTGGATGTAATTTGCCGACTTTAGACATGATTACTCAGACTCAAACACGATGTGTAGGTTAGTAGATAAGGGTGGGACAGATGTACTGACTTATCCAACCTTCTAACCTATTTCATGTAACCATGGAGTAACGTGATATGTTTACTCACATTTGTAAATTGTGCCTATGGAATATTGTTGTCATTTCAAGTTTATGTATAACATTTTAACTTTGAGAATTTGTACGTTACATACATTTTAACACTTTTTCAAATATGCCAATGATTGTTTCATAAAAATTGTATATATTGCCAAACCGGAATTAATTCTGAATGCCCAAATATGCATTGCGCGAGTTAAGAGACCGAATCCCGCACTATCACGGATTGCTCGCTTTCGGAGCCGCACATAGCGTCAGGTAACCTTGACTACCCCGCCATGGGCGTAATGACGCAGGCCTAGGCGGCGTGCAACTGACGAGGCTCCTCCTTGTAACTACTGACGCCGAATACTAATTACCCGCCATTCCGTGTGCAAACACTGTTTGGAGCTACGCCGAGTATGAAGCGAAGTCTCCCTCGGCTACAAGCATCCATTTGTCCAATGTGACGAACCTATAAAGGTGAGACCGGGCGCTGTTGGGCGGGGGTCACTCTTAGTAGAATAACGAGTAAATATACAATAAATAATAGGAATTCCATTTTATCCTGGTTTCAGCGGGACCAAGACTTAAGAAATCACGAGTTGATAACCCTTACCCTGAACAATCCAAAAATCACCGCTGGGTGTAACACTCGCCTTTATCCCCAGGTGAGTTACAAAGTTTGCGTTTTTCACTTTGTGAGGCGGATACCTGAGTATGAGGTACAATGTTATATACCTCTAATTCCTGTCCCCCATTCTTTCAGTCAGGAGAAAGGTTTGATAATAACAAACCGGTAAATAGAACATTCGTCGGGGGAGCAATTCTTGCAACGCCGACAGGTAAGAGACAGATGAGAAGTTGGTTTGATTTAAACTGTCCCCAGACCAATTGCAGAATTAAGGCATTAATTAAGTCCTTCTCTATTCAGAATAGGTGAATAAAGTTTGAAGCTCTACCTTGAACATGGTTCAGTTCACATGAAGGTGAGTGTAGGCATCGCTAGTATAGATGTTAGAAGCGTATTGCCAGATCATCAACCCACTAAATCCACCCCCTCTTTTTTAAATC